>NC_051154.1:27357989-27669899 GCF_013339745.2 Dermacentor silvarum
TGGCGTTATGGGCAGAGGTCCGACCAAGTCTATTCCGACGATGGCAAAAGGTGTCTCGGGACATGGGATGGGCTGTAAAAGGCCAGCAGGAGGTGAAGTCGGTCGTTTCCGCCGTTGACACTGAACGCAAGAAGCGACGTACTTGGCCACAAAGGTAGACATGCCTGGCCGAAAGAAACGGCTCCTAACGTGGTGGTACGTTTTGTGGAAACCCAAGTGGCCAGCAGATGGGTCGTCGTGAAAGGCTTCAAGGATTTGTGTGCGCAGCGAACGTGGAAGAACGGGTACCCAGTGGTGTCCGTCAGTGTTGTAAATGTAGGGGTGCAGCACATCATTCTCGAACTTAAATAGTCGCAGTTGTCGACGTAACCGGGCATTCGGTGCAGAAATAGTACCGCACAGCCGTTCAATGATGCTGCTGCAGTAGGGGTCAGAACGTTGACACGAGGCGAACTGAGTGCCGCGATTAGAAGATGTCGTGTCAGTAACAGCTAGCGTTAATAACGTAAGGGGAGACATAGTCTCATCAAGTGGCGCGGAATGGAGAGACGTGCTCTAAGATAATAGTGGAAGCGGGCAGCGAGACAGGGCGTCGGCATCGTGATGTTTTTTTCCCAGACTTGTACACAACGTCAAAATCGTACTCTTGCAATCGGACCAGCCAGCGACCAAGGCGTCCAGACAAATTTTTTCAGTGACGACAACCAGCATAAGGCGTGATGGTCGGTTATGACAGTGAAGTGGCGTCCATAAAGATATGGTCGAAATTTTAGTATGGCCCAAACTACTGCGAGGCATTCCTGTTCTGTGATCGAGTAGTTCTGTTCGGCAGCCGTTAATGTGCGACTGGCATAAGCAACAACTCGCTCTCGTGCAGTGGTATCACGCTGTAGAAGGACAGCACCAATCCCATGGCCACTAGCGTCGGTGTGCAAACAAGTTGGTGCGTTCTCATCGAAGTGACACAGGACAGGGTCGGATGTGAAGGCTTGCTTGAGGGCTTGGAAAGGACGTTCGCAGTCGTCTGTCCAAGTGAGAGCAGTGCCCGACGTCAGCAACTTGTGCAGCGGCGACGCCATGGCAGCAGAATGACTGATGAAGCGGCGGAAGTAAGAAGCCAGGCCCAAGAAACTTCTCAACTGCTTTTGATTTTCAGGGCGAGGAAAGCGAATCACGGTAGCAACCTTGTCAGGATCAGGTCGAACGCCATCATTACTGATAAGATGGCCCAACACTTTGATGTTCTTTCGGGCAAAATGACATTTCTTTGTGTTGAGTTGGAGTCCAGCGTTAGAAATGCATGTTAAAACATTGTCCAAACGCTCAAGGTGCTGACGAAAAGTTGTAGAAAAAATAACGATGTCATCTAAATAACACAGACAGGTCTTCCACTTAAGGCCGCGTAAAACTGTGTCGATCATGCGTTCAAATGTTGCAGGAGCATTACAGAAACCGAAGGGCATCACGTTGAACTCGTAAAGTCCATCTGGTGTTGCAAAGGCAGTTTAGTCTAGAGCACTGCACGGGCTCGGGCTTACCCGAAAGCCCGAGCCCGGCCCGGCCCGTGGGCCGGGCCGGGCCGTGTAGCACAGGTTTTTCACGGGCTCGGGCCGGGCTCGGGCACGGCGTGTGCTTTTTGACTCGGGCCCGGGCCGGGCTCGGGTTTTTTGACGCGGGCCCGGGCCGGGCTCGGGCTTTCTGGTGGTGTGCATGTAACGTGCAGCGAGTTATTCTCGGGTGTCTCAACTCTGAAAAACATTATTTTTCGGTCTCGGGCCGGGTTCGAGCCGGTTTCGAGTCGGGCTCGGGCCGGGCTCGGGCCTAAGGTAAAGGGGTGGCGGGCCGGGCCGGGCGGGTAACGTAGATTATTTCCGGGCCCGGGCCGGGCCCGGGTCTCGCCATAAAAGTTTTGATCGGGCTCGGGCGGGCCGCCTAACGTAAAAACGGGCCCGGGCCGGGCCCGGGCTGAAAAAATCGGCCCGTGCAGTGCTCTAGTTTAGTCCTTGTCCGCTTCATGCATGGGTATTTGCCAGTACCCGGATCGAAGGTCGAGACTTGAGAAATATTCAGCGCCCTGGAGGGAGTCAATGGCATCGTCGAGTCTTGGCATCGGATATACGTTTTTGCGCGTGATCTTATTAGGTGCTCGATAATCGACGCAAAATCGTACAGAGCCGTCTTTCTTCCGGACCAGCACAACAGGAGACGACCAAGAACTGGACGATGGCCGAATGATGTCTCTTTTAAGCATGTCAGCAACGTTGCCCGCAATGATTTTTCGTTCTGCGGAAGACACGCGATACGGACGACGGCGTACAATCGAACTGCCTTCGGTTTCGATGCGATGCACAGCAACGGAAGTGCGTCCCAGAAGCTTGGTGTTAACGTCAAATAAGGCGCTGTGTTTCTGCAGTAGGGCGAAAAGGTCTTCTTTCTGTGCAGCAGTCAGATCGGGATTCATCGCGGCCGTTAAAGCAGTGGACGCAGCATGATCGTCAGTTGTGGTATACAAAGCTGGTGATTCGGTGTGAAGGGGTACTAGTGAAAGAAGTTCGGAGTCAGTAAAGCAGGTCACAGCGGTGCCCTGCGAGATCACTACTGGCGAAGAAGTAGAGTTATGCACAGCGATCAACGCTCTACCTCTTGAAAGCGCACCAGGCTAGGAGCAATGGTAAGCCCACCAGATATGCAGTGACCGCTCGGTGCAAGGAACACATCACAATTTACAATCGTGTCGGAAGTCAGTGTTAGAACATGCTCACTGCCCGGGGGAATGAAAGAGTCAGTACACGCGACGAAGCGCAGGCTGTGAGCATCGACAGCGGACGAAGATCCAGTGTCCGTCATATGAATAGTTCGCTGACGGCAAGATATGAAAGCTGACGCTGAGGACAGAAAGTCCCATCCCAAAATCAGGCCCGGAATGGTGATGATGATTATGTACAGATGAGAATATTGACACGCGTGCTCTACAGGCAGACGACGACGACGATGGGGGCATTAGCGGACTCCGTCTAGTGGGTCAGTGGGATTCTTAGAGGAAGAAGACGGTGTCTCTGTTCTGTTTTGTTGGAACAGGTCGTCCTGTGCTGTTCTTGAAGAACGTCTCCCTGTCTTCTGTTCGCGTTGTACCGCGACAATATGAAGCGTTTGGATAATGCTCACAATATTTATATTGCTTGACCATGGGTACGACTTGCTGTGGAATTGATACCACGTCACTGCTCACCTCTTCATTGAAGATCATAACCAACGACTTCTCTGTGCTAGATTTGTCGCTGGATTGCCACACATATTCCAAAGTCTCTGTAAATATACTGCATTGTCCGTTTGTAGCCCTATGTCTTGCGTACACATTAGCTCAGGGATCTTCTGTTGCACCCTTTGCCCATTACGGATGTCGCAATGTCCTGCTCCCATGTGACCAGCTTCTGCGTCATGTCGTCACGACAAAGTAACTAACCTTCTGGGAAACTAAACCGAAAGTGGCTGCATAAAAGCTGTCATATTGCTACGGGCCTGTATTTACGGTGATGAAGAGGCCAGTAGTGTGAAGACGACGACGATTAGAGGCCAGCGCGGGCTGTTGCCTCTTGGCCAAGCGCGGCGTATTTGTTTGTAAATATACTTGTATATAGCATCCCGCCTGCGTCTTCCCACGTAACATATTTGGTGGAGGTGGACGTTCCCTGTACCTAAATTATACAGGGCGCCTTGGTCGCTTGCCGCCAGTATTTTTTTCTGAAGTGTAGAGGTCTAGGACCTTCATTTAACGCCAAGAAATGGGCAATCGAATGTACGTCATGCTCCTTTAAAGGTAAAGCGGATGCCCAATATTCTAAGTAAACTATTTCTCTACACTCCTATTCGTTCAATGGAAGCGCTTTGATGTTAAATCTTGCTTGAAAGATGTAGCTTTTTTTTTTTTTGCAGTGTATGTTGCAGATTTATTCTACCCGTCGTCGCCTTGCTTGCCTCATTAAGGTCAAGTTTACAAAATAGCCTTGCACACTTCACGTGTTCGCGGACCACCGATAATCGCTTAAAATGCATATGCGAAAATTTCATTTGCGCATGCATAAAACGCGCATCTAAATTAAACTGCGAAAACAGTTTATATTTTTTTTCTCCAAATCTCAGCGTCTCTGCGCAACGAAGCCAAATTTGACGCACGCCATGAGCGAGTCTTGGTGATTACATGAGTGAGTGAGTGAGTACGAACTTTATTGAGGTCCGAGGAGAAAGAATTAAAACGGGGCCGGAGGCCC
Organism: Dermacentor silvarum; assembly: GCF_013339745.2. Taxonomy (NCBI): domain Eukaryota; kingdom Metazoa; phylum Arthropoda; class Arachnida; order Ixodida; family Ixodidae; genus Dermacentor; species Dermacentor silvarum. The sequence continues at coordinate 27,362,258 of NC_051154.1, forward strand.
CGCCAATTAAAATGATTTGAGCTCAAGAAGGCGCCTTTCTCCGATATCAGCTTTCTAAACACAACGCTATAGGTTTTCAATGCGCACACGCAAATAGCTGTGAAAACTACAGTTTCCGATGCGTCGCAATTTCTACTAGAGATGACATTACGTTTTCTTCTACACATGACGTTTGGGAGGTTCACGTCACTATCGCGAAGTGTAAAACAGGTATATTTTAAGAATATGTGTAATTCTGCTTCTAATGGCCCCTAAGCGACTCCCAACCCCGTAAGAAAAGTATACACACAAACCGAAACGTTAAACATTTCATCACATGCGTTGTGCGGCGAATGCTTCGTATTCAAAAAGATACCTTCCGCACAATGCTTGGAAAGTGTGCGCAATTTTTTATCTCGAGTATCTTGAGTGTTTGCACTTGTATGCCTTTATAGAATCGTGCGCCTATTTGAGGATTTTTTAAAGATAGATTTGTTGCGGCTATTTGCCCCGACAAAGTCGTTTCTTCCCCTCGTAAGCTTTTTTCACGGCATGCAGACTTTACTTGCGGAAAAGCAAGTCTTTCACCCTATAGACGAAACTATCCGGCACCAAATTTAAAATATTCTTACGATGCAGTGGAGCATAGTGTGACTATAAACAAAGATAACAATCTGGCGAGAAATCTTGGTCAATCCCGCGCAGTGGGTTTCGCTGCTAGAGAGAGAATAAAACATTTATTGGTGAAAAATTAATAGTTAATTTGTGGTTGGACCTCCTAGTCCGGAAGACCATTGGCTTCGCTGCTAGGGTATCGTCTGTGGGACACCTTATTTTCATTTTACCATAAATTTATGCATAGGCCCTCTAGAAATTTTTATTAGCATTTAGTTGCTTTATGCTTCGTTTTGACAATTTGCCTTCACCTCCTTTCGGTATTTTGTTAGATGCACTTTTCAATCAACCTAATGTGGCCGATCTCCCCTGTGGGTACGAGCCACGTTTCGAGGCAACAACACAACGTCTTCCCCTCTGCAGAAGCTTAGTACAGAGGCGCAGCAGAGCACCGCGTTCCGTGTTCTTCTTATGGACGGGTCAGTTGTATACCATAGGCGTGATTTGCCGCGCAAGGATCCCTGCGCGAATCACTGACTGCTCTTCTCCTTCGCAGGGGCGACACCATCGCGGACGTGCTGCTGTCCCTCAAGGACGCCGTGGTACACCCGAACTCGCCGGCGGGGGGCGTCGGGGCCTACGGGGCCGGGCCGGCCGAAGCCCCGCCGCCGCCACCGCCGCCACACATGTTCCCCACCTCGATGAGCGTCAACCTGTCCATGAACATGACCATGGGTGTGACCAGCTGGGAGCCCAGTTACGCGACGCATTGGGCGCCCCCGCCCTACCACCACCACCACCCGAGCACGGGCTACGCGAAGGACGTGGCCGCACCCCCGCCCCTGCCGCCGCCCGCGCCGCACCAGGTCGCTGCGGGCCAGGTCGCCGGTGGCGTCGTGGCTCAGGGCGGCATCGCTGGCGTGCCGGGCGCGGCGCGCGGCTCCGACGGTCGGGTCAACCTGTGCGGCATCTGCGGCAAGGCGTACGCTCGGCCGAGCACGCTCAAGATGCACCTGCGCACACACTCGGGCGAGCGGCCCTACCGCTGCCTGCAGTGCAGCAAGTGCTTCTCGCAGGCGGCCAACCTGACGGCCCACCTGCGCACGCACTCCGGCGAGAAGCCGTTCCGCTGCCCGGTGTGCGAGCGCCGCTTCTCGCAGAGCTCGTCGGTGACGACCCACATGCGCACCCACTCGGGCGAGCGGCCCTACCGCTGCTTCCTCTGCAAGAAGGCCTTCTCGGACAGCTCTACGCTGACCAAGCACATGCGCACACACTCGGGCGAGAAGCCCTACCAGTGCCGGCTCTGTCTGCTCCGCTTTTCGCAGTCGGGCAACCTGAACCGGCACATGCGCGTGCACGCCAACGTCTCCTGAGCCCCATTTAATTTAAGAACCCGCCTTTTTTATATATATATATATACGCTGACGCACAGGTCTCGCTTCAGACGGACCGACCTGGCCCGAGAAGTGCTATACTGCAATATGAGAGGTACAAAATAAAGTATATTGCTGCACCTGGCCTCGGGGTCTCATCTCTGGGCCACAAGACCTATGTGCCTCCATTATAGGTCAACCGTGCTAATAACAGCACGCGCCCAGGGTATTTTTAATGGAAGTTGCGTCCACAGGGCACTGACAACGATATCAAGGTATTAGAATATTACACGAAGTATAAGTGTTTTATGGATACTATATATTGCAGTAAACATTTGCTTATAAGCGTGGTGTCATGCGCCCAAAGACACGCATGAATAGATAGTCCACTTGATGACCGCGAACACACGCGGTCGAGATGGGGAGGGGAGCGCACGAGCGTGTCCATGGCATCCTCGTCTCAAAGGGAATGTTCCGTGGTGCCGCCCGATCCCATGCCTCCTAAACTCAGTGTATCACGTCACCTTCAACACTGGACGCGCGTAAATACTGCGCACATCGAGGTGCCAGCCTCCTCGGCTCGCCTTGGCTCTCGTCCTGGAATGCTCGCGCTCTCATCCGAAGCTGGTCGCGTGAGTTCCAACACGGGGCGAGGGCGCCGTCGCACATATCTCTAATGAGACACACACGAAGAAAACACGGTCACACACACACAGGATGATGCGCAAACAAACAACTGTTTTCATCACACTCAGACGACAATTAGGTGTATGTCTACAAATGCCAAACAAAGAAATTTAGGAAAATAGGATTTCAGAACCAAAGTAAGTTCTTCTTTTATGGGGTTTTACATGCCAAAACCACGATCTGATTAAGAGGCACGCCGTAGTGGGGGACTCCAGCAATTTGGACCACCTGGGGTTCCTGAACGTGCACCTAAATCTAAGTGCACGGGTGTTTTCGCATTTCGCCCTCATCGAAATGCGGTCGCGTGGCCGGGATTCGATCCCGCGACCTTGTGCTCAGCAGCCCAACACCATAGCCACTGAGCAACCACGGCGGGTCCAAAGTAGGTTACCACAGAGGTGGCCGCCGCTGTGTGCCGTATGAACAGTGAACGTAGTCACAAATTGTTTTATTTCCTTTTGTGTAAACATGTTGATATATTCGCGCATGACTTTTATGTTTTTGCATGCGCCCGCTGTATCCCCCCTGCAATAACGCCTTCACGGCGCTGCAGGATTTTCAAACAAATAAAATAAATAAATAGCTTTGCAATTACGTGGTATTTAAATGGCGTATCACCCATGGAAGAGGAGTTCGGCGCATCTGGAAAAGAGACGTGCAGCGGATTCCGGCGAGAATCGCGGCCTGGAAAGCAGCGAAGAAACGCGACACAGCGCGACCACAGCGTCTAAACCTTCAGGTGCCATAAAGGTCTCGAGCCACAACACAGTGCGGCGTTCGCCGACGAGTGCGCCCCACAAGTCGGTTGCACGATATGTAGCCGACATAGTCCGAGTCTACGGGGGAGAATAACCAAGGAAATCTAGTCGCGTTAAAACAAGAGTGAGAGTCAATGGAATTTAATCAATTTGGTTTATTAAGCAATGATGTGGCTTAGCAGCCCAATACCATAGGCACTAAGCAACCACGGCGGTTTTGATCGGGTTAGCTGCCTCTATTACTGCTCGCACTCGCCTGCATTGTCCGGTAGCGGACAATGCAAATCTCTTGCATTGTCCGCTAGTAGCACTATGTCCTCTGGAGACTTTCTGTTGCACCATTTGTCCATTACGCATGTAGGATAAACCAAGCCCTAATTCACTATTTTGCAGTGGTCTTTCTATGCCCTTAACATAAAGCGTGAATAGCAATGGAGACAAGGGACATCCTTCCTCATTCGGACGTCCTTGGTGAATTTCCACCACTTAATTACGTTTTCGGCCTTCCCATACAAATTGTGCTCGGTTGGTTCGATATATATCCCTCAGCAGTTCCACGAAATCGTCATCTATGCCTTCGTGCTTGAGAATATCCATAACAATTCCCTGTCTACGTTGTCGTAGTTTCCTTTAATATCTAGAAATGCTATCCATGAAGGTATATTTTGAGCTAATAAAATGTGTTTGCACTGAGTTGGCACAAGCTTATCCTCTAATCGTCTATCTGGTGTGAACCCATTCTGTAGTTCCTCCAGTACATCCACAAGAATATTCAATCGGAAGACGGCGTGATGATTCTACTAAGCCAAGCTGTCTCCTACCTACGTGCTTTGAACAGTGTGACCGTAATGACAGCATTGCCTTTAATACAGTTACTTTTTTCTTTTAAGAAATGTGGTTTTGTCGCGCGTTCGAATATTTGCTTCACACCGCAATTCTAATACACTGGGGCTTCTCCATAAACACGCAGATATAGCTTCGTCCACACTAGCATGCACCCGGTGAATGGACATGATATTCATTCGAATAAGCCGCTCTTCAGCCGTCATGCTCCGCAAATATGTCTTTGCTCTCTTCAGTGTCGACGATTGTCAATAATGCGAGCGGTGTGTGAACTTTCGGGAACAGGGGCGCTATAACGTAAAGCTATTCCAAACTTGTCTATTCCAATTCTGCAATCAGCGAACCACGATTGGTCAAAACACTTTCGGGTCACTCCTAACTTCACCTGTCTGTCACGCGACGTCCCGACAACCGCGATAGCTCCCCATCTGATATAACGACGTGACTCACGTCGCCAGTGTTGACGTGGTGCCAGCTCCATCCGACCTCGTCTCAATGATTCGGCAAGTGGTGTGCGAAGAGCTTGACCGACGTCAGGCGGTTTCCCTCTCGACTCCTCGGGTTCGAGAGCCTTTCTCTTCCGGCGACTTCAGTGAGACGTCCATTACCGCCGCCTCCGTAGATGCCTACAACTTCGCGCCTCGTCCAGGAGTGTCAAACCATACTACGAACGCGCATCCCAGTTACCTGTTCCACAACGGTTACCCACGCAGACCGCCTGCAGTTCCTCAAGAGTGGGACGGCCGTGCCAGTTATCCTCCTACTGACAATTTCAGTGCGTCCCGTGAAGGCCCCATCTGCTTCCAATGCGGCATTCGCGGTCACGTCGCCCGATTTTGTCCTCACCGCCGTCGCACGTCACCACCGTCGTATGAACGACCACGTACTTTTTATCGGCGGGGCAACCGGCAAGGTGACGAGACACGTTGGTCCTCTGATTCTGATAGCAGGACGCTCTATCAGGCGAATTACCGTAGCGACTTACCAGCTTCTGTGCGGAGCTTGACGCCGCCGCCTTCATGCCAGCGCAGGTCTCCATCTCCGCGGCGTCTCACGTCACCGCCGCCGGGAAACTAGGCGGCGCGACCAATGGAGGTGTGGTCGCCAGTCATCTTCAGCTACATGCCCCTATGCCTCCGCCAGTCGTCATGCGTCATAACAAGATTCGTGTTTTAGTGGACAATGTTACTACTTTGGCCTTAGTGGACACTGGAGCGAGTGTCTCCGTTATCAGCCAGGATTTCGAAACCCTACTAGGCCGTAAAGTGATGTTTCGCTGGGACACCTCTAATACATTTCGGGCTGTGAGTAGCGAGTTGTTCCGACCTATTGGTGTGTGCACCGCGAACGTTTATTTCTCCGATAACGTGTATCAAGCCGAATTCGCAGTGCTTGCTAAATCCACTCACGACGTAATTCTTGGCCTCGATTTCCTACAACAGTGTGGTGCCACTGTTGACTGCGGTACCGGCGAGCTTTTCCTCTCTCCTCTTGCGGACCAGCCTGCTACATGTTCACGCACTCTCGCCATCATTGAAGCTGCTGTCTTACCGGCACGTTCCTTATCCAGAGTACGAGTTGCTGCTTGCGGTGTCGACGCCGATACATCTGATGCAATTGTTGAGCCTGTGCCTTCGATGGTTGTGAAGAAAAGTGTGCTCCTACCTCGATGCGTCCACTCTGTGGCCTGCGGAACAACTACACCATGGGTGTCAAATTTAGCCTCCCAGTCTGTTGTGCTACCCCGCGGTATCCGACTTGCCTCTTTTGAAGTGGATACCAGTCTCAGCATAGGCGCTTTAACTGATGACACGTTCCATGAATCCTGAGAGAACGGGGCTGAAGACTCGTTGCCGTTTCTAAAAATGATCAACAAGTCGTTGTCGTCAGAGAAGCGTCAAGCCCTGGTCAGCGTCCTTAGAAAGCATGCGTCATTGTTTGATTTCGCGCAGAATACTAACAAAGTTTGCGTTCCAACTACGCGGGCTCACCACAGGATCGACACGGGGCCTGGGCATCCCATAAGGCAGAAGCCTTACCGCGTGTCCGCGTCAGAGCGCAAGATTATCGCTCAACAGTTCGACGACATGCTAGCCAAGGGCGTCATCCAAGATTCCTCTAGCCCTTGGGCTGCGCCGGTCATCCTCGTGAAAAAGAAAGATGGGTTCTGGAGGTTTTGTGTCGACTACCGGCGTCTCAATTCTGTGACGAAAAAGGATGTGTATCCACTTCCCCGGATCGATGACGTTATCGACTGCCTTCATTCCGCATCCTACTTTTCATCTGTAGACCTCAGATCGGGCTACTGGCAGATACACATGCATTCAACTGACAAAGAGAAAACCGCTTTTGGTGACCCCTTGTTTGAATTCAACGTCATGCCGTTTGGTTTGTGCAACGCGCCTGCAACATTTGAAAGGTTTATGGACACGGTACTGCGCGGCCTTAAATGAGAGATTTGTTTATGTTATCTTGACGACGTCGTCATTTTTGGCCGCACCTTTGCAGAGCACAACCATCGACTGGACGTTGTTCTGACGTGCCTTGAACAAGCTGCCCTTACCCTCAACTCAAGGAAATGTCACTTTGGCCAACGAGAGGCGCTAGTACTTGGACATCTAGTGGACAAGCAGGGGGTGCGACCAGACCAACAGAAGGTCGCTGCAGTTAGCTGCTTTAAACAACCGCAGTCACAATGCGAGCTGAAGAGCTTCTTGAGTCTTTGCTCGTACTTCCGACGTTTTGTGCCCAACTTTGCCGATACTGCCTACCCTGTGACTTCATTGCTGCGCAATGATAACTCTTTCACCTGGACAGCAGATTGCGATTCCTCTTTTCGTCAACTGAAGTTCCTGCTGTCTTCCGGATCCATACTTCGCCATTTTGACCCCTCTGCCTCAACAGAATTGCACACCGACGCGAGTGGAATCGGCCTCGGCGCCGTCCTCGTCCAGCGTTTTGGTGACGCCGAGCATGCCATTGCCTACGCCAGCCGTCCGTTGAGCAAGGCCGAACAGAATTACACCGTCACTGAGCAAGTGTGCCTCGCTGTCGTCTTTGCAGTCCCGAAGTTCCGGCCATATCTCTACGGTCGCCGCTTTACGATCGTTACTGATCACCATTCACTATGTTAGCTGGTTGGTCTCCGCGACCCGTCTGGCCGCCTTGCTCGATGGGCGCTACGTTTGCAGGAATTTGACTTTGCAGTCCGTTTCAAGAGTGGCCGGCATCATGCGGACGCCGACTTTCTTTTGAGGCTCCCTCTACCGACAAGTGAATGTGACGCCGACAATTTCGATGAGTTTCTGTCCGCCATCGACGACATTCTTTTTCCCGATCGGGCCACCTTCCGGAAAGAGCAGCGTAACGACCGTAGCCTGTATGGCCTCTTCGCCTCAGGTGCTCAGCCAACAGGTAACAGTGGCTTCGTCATCCAAGATGGCCTGCTCTACAAGAAGAATTACGCGGCTGAGGGTGCCCGCCTCCTCCTAGTTGTCCCTAAGAATTTGAGAAACCACGTACTCCGTGCTATGCACGACGACTCCACCGCTGGACACCTGGGTTTCACCAGAACATACCACCGCATTCAGGGCCGATTCTATTGGACTGGTATGCGACGCGATATAGAAAAGTATGTGGCCAGTTGTAACAAGTGCCAGCAATTCAAGCGCCTTAATACTGCGCCGGTCGGACTCCCTCACCCTGTGGCGCCACCATCATCTCCTTTCGAAATGGTTGGAGTTGATCTTCTCGGCCCATTCCCGCGCTCACCCAACTACAACCGTTGGATTATAGTCTGCGTCGACCACCTGACGCGTTATGCTGAAACCGCAGCGATGCCAACGGCCACGGCTCTTGATGTTTCGAGCTTCCTCCTGTCCTCCGTTATACTGCGTCATGGACCCCCTCCTGTTATTGTGAGCGATCGCGGTCGCCAGTTTGTGGCCGACGTAGTCGACGAGCTGTTGCGTCTCTGTGCTTGCCAGTTTCGCCACGCGACCCCGTATCATCCGCAGACAAATGGTCTCGTCGAGCGCACTAACAGAACTTTGACCAACATGCTTTCGATGTACGTGGATTCCAGGCACACTAATTGGGATGACATCTTGCCTTTTATGACATACGCTTACAACACCGCAAAGCATGGAACTACAGGCTACAGTCCTTTCTATCTTCTTTATGTTAGACCACCGCCCCGCAACTTCTTTGACACCATTCTACCTTTTACTCCTCATGCGGACTCTTCGATTGCCCATACTCTCTGCCGCGCTGAGGAAGCACGCCGCATAGCTCAGCTGCGTACGTTGGCATCCCAGGACCACTCCAAGATCCGCTATGATGCACGACATAAGAATGTGTCATACGACAAAGGGGACATTGTATGGCTTTGGACACCACTTCGCAAGCGCGGTCTGTGCCAGAAGTTTCTGGCTCGTTACACCGGGCCTTTCGTCATCACCGATCGCCTCAGTGATGTAACCTACTTGATTGCTCGCCTCGTGTCCAATGGCTACCGGTCTAAGAAGACGCAGCTTGTTCACTTCGCTCGCCTGAAACGCTGTCATCCACGGGACTCAGAGTGGACGTAACAGTTACTCGCCCAGCGGGCTTCGTCTGTGAAGGGACTGGTACACGTCCTCAGCGATCCCTTTCAGCAGATGACCAACTTTCTCCTCTTCTTCCGTCCTTCCGTAGCTTTAGCGTAAGAGTATTATAGTAACCCTGCCCAACGATTGGTGTGCCTTTTACGGATGAAACCGTTGGATTATCAAACACTAGAAGTATTGAATTTCCGCCCATGGATATTTTGCATAGCGTTGCAGTGTCAGTATCTTATCACCATCAAAAATCTAATGAAACCACTTACACGTCTAACTGTCGAATTTCATTGTGTAATCACAACTTATCGTGGGTATTTTCGAGAAAATGACCTTGGTCGAACATGCAGAGCCATGTCAATACCAATAGAACACTGAACTGAAGCTTTTCTAAAGGCATGTGTAACTACTGATTGTGTATATTTAATTTTCAAGCCGTTTCTAAATAAGAGCTCCAGTATTACTCGTTTCCCGGCAGGAGCAAGAACAGCAGATATATCATAGTTTGAAGAAATGAAGGCCACTTTTAACAGTGGAGCTGTTTGAGCCGACTGTCAGTCCGTAACGCGCGAGCAGGAAATGTGGGCCGATCCTGTCGGTGATGCAGAAAGGGTCCAAGCGCAATGGCACATATCCCTGCGAACTAGCGAAGGTGTTTAAGCACGATGATGGTCCTTCGAGTGTACGGCGCAAAATCTCCGATAGCCAATCAATAGCTAATCGATCAATAATCAATAAATTCCGGAAAATGCTGGGGATGACTTGATATAGTGCTTATCCTAGCCCAAGTAGGTGGCTGATCAGTTCCGCTGTTTCTCTAGCCTTGCGCGACAAGTGCAAGCTACGGTAATTTTTTTCGTGACGTGTACTGAAAATTTGAACTGTGTAAGTTGCTTATGTGCTGGAAAAACATTTACTGAACATGGGCTTTTCTCCCAATTCGTTTGCGTTATACAGGGCATTTAGCTTTCACTTTTCCATGCGTGATATATTGGGTCCGCCTGGTGTCCTCACTAAACTGAAGGGAGCAAGTTCTTATTGGTTTGTGACTCTGAGGACAAGATAATTTTTGATGCGTAGTTCAAGTTGAAAATAGATGGGTAATTGGGACTTTCACAATAAATTACGTATGCAAGCATTCTAGTGTGTTATGAGCCTGTCTAACGAGCGGGGCCGAATTGAGCGTACTGTCCTGACAGAACTATACACGCCACCAAGACAAAATTGAGCGAAAATTGGTGGCACACTATGAAATCTTTCTTTTAGAGGTTAAATGAGGTCGGATCAAACACCGTATTTGTAAAAAAAATTATTTGAAGTCCTAGAGCGTGTGATATGGCCACTTTCAGCTATGCTTCCCAGTGTCCCGACATAGCTGTTGGTTACAACATACTTGTATTTCATGGAAAGGGGAGGGGGTTCATGGTAAGTGCAATGTGCGACAAAATTTTTACATTCCTGGTCTGGTTATAAGCGGTGCAAATAATTACTAAGCGGTCGTATTCCCCCCACCCTCTATTTTTCATGCATCATAAGGCATTCCTAGTTGGTTTCAGCGATGTCCTCGCTGAACTAAACAAGAGACATTGTTTATATTTGGCGATAGTAAAGGGCGCGGTATGGGCACTAGTTCAGTAAACTTCGAATACAGGGGGCTAATTACGATATTTGCAGTAAATTACGCAAGCATGCAAGGTATCCGGAGCTTTGTGAACGTGTTTTACGAACAAAGCAGACTTTATCCCGCTGCCCTGAGAGGACTGTGGCTCAACCGATATCAAATCTAGCGAAATTTGAGTGGGCGGGGGGGGGGGGGGGGAGGGGGGAGTTGAGTATGGAGGGAGGGAGTACACCATGGCAAATGTTATGGCGAAGTAACATGTGTGTTTATGAATTACTGGGTTTTTAAGAATTTCCAACAAGTGTTCCAAAGCCTTACATGCGGGCAAGGTTTCAAAGGGTACAGTCATATACGAGGAACTTTTTAAACTATGCGATATAATTACAGGAAACTGAAACATTTATTGAAACTGTTTGACTGGAACAAGTTGGCTAGAAATTTGGTTGTATTTCAGTATATTGTTTGCCTGAGCTCGTTGGTTGCACATAGCACAAAGGGTTTCCAGCAGAACGTACTGACGCGGACGTCCCTTTCTGTCCGTGTCAGTACGTTCTGTTGGAAATCACAAGTTTTGCTATTTGGTTGTAATTCTCCAATGTCGCACACATCTGCTGTCTTTATTTCTTGTGAATATTGCAAGTCATTTATGTTGATTGTACTTCGTTGTGTATAACCTCGACAATACTATTACCTTAACTAGTGATATATTTGTGCTGTGTATTGGCTTAAACACCAAGGACAATGCTTCGTTTAATTAGAAAAATTGTCCGTAACAAATTTAAATTTTCTTACGTGCGCTGCACTGCTGCTACTGGGTGGGATCAGGCACTTCTGGGCATTCACTGCCTTTTGTCCCTGTATCATATACAGGGTGTCCCAGCTATCACGCAGCACGATTTGAAAACAGAGCAACGGCGTTACGCGAAGCAAACCTAGTACATAGTATTCTGAGTACACTGGACTAGCCACTAATAACTTCCGTGTGGACAACCCCGAAGTTATTCGGGGTGGACAACCCCGCTGTGTCCCTTTCTTGATGTCGGCGCGTTGCGTGACAAGGCTTTATTCGCTTCTGTTATAAAGCCTAACTCCTGCACATTGTAGAAGAAAGAAAAAAGCTACGGCAGAACCCATTTGGCGATGACTGTCGTCGGTAATGCGTTAGAATTGAATCAATATAGCGACTTAACGCATTGCCACCGTCGGAACGAAGTATGTCTGAGGCGCGTGCTGCAGCAGGACTCCTCTATCGCGTTTCCGTAAGAACACTTTGTTTCATCTTTCACTACCGCCGCGAAGCCAGCGCGTGGCGTCCGAAATGCACAAAAATAATATCCACACGCACATAGGACCTGTTAAATGCGTCAAGGACCCTAAGAATGCGAACGCATTAAAAGGAAAGCGTGCAGTTCTTCATTTGCTGAAGCACCACAACAGATTGCGTCTGATCCGTCTGCTTACAAACTTAGCCTGTGTGTCGCTGGCGGGGCTTAGGAGAACCAGCTGGCCAAATTACTTTGTTGCTGTGTTCGACGTTGCAGCTCTAGCAGCAAGCCGTGTTTTTCTCAACAGAGATTTTCTCGTTTGCGCGGCACTATACCCTTAACACCTGTTCCCACCCCAAGTCTCTCCTGCCCAAATGCCACACACGCTATTCTGCCGAGATTCGACTCTGCAGCCTTAATTAAAGTGACACCGGGTCGAACAGCCTCCACTATATTGGCGATATCCAGGGCTGGTTCGCCGTGCAGCTAGTTATGCTCTTCACACAGAGACGCGAAGTACAGCTGCACGTAATCACGGTTTCACCGGTAGTGGGTTCACCATATACACCACAAGGTGTTTGAACCCGCCACCTCCCAGCTTCGAAGGAACACGCGTTCTTCGCATCTCGTCACGAAGCTGGTGATCGAATCATAGTTTGCTGTGGTATATGTGTCTGTCGATGTCGTCCTTGCATCGTAGATACCACAAACAGGAATACGGCCGTGGAAGTGATAGGGCAATTTTGATCACGGGCATCGCACTGCTGGGCTCAGGGAACCGAGTTCCAAAGCAATCGTGGGGCCAACTTCGATCACGGGCATCTGAAACTGCATGTGCCGTTTTTCCGCCAACTTGGATCACTCCATAGTCTATGGTTTAGTGGTTCACAGCAGTGGCACAACTGTGATCAGGGAACCGGAAAGCAATCGTCGGGCCAACTTGGGTCACGGGTATGTGACATTGTACATGTGCCGTTTTGCCGCCAACTTATGTTACTGGGTATATGTGCTACTACTTGCGTATATGGCGCCGTTCAATGAACCTCGTTCTTCCCAACCTGGATTACTGGGTACGTAAAGCTAGGCATGTGCCACACTTCCATGAACCTCTTTCACGCTAATTTGGGTCACCGGGTGTGTGCAACTGTGTGTGCCGCGCTGTTAATTTGGGCATTGAGTCCTATCACACATTAGCCGTCCACAGAGACTACGTTTCTTTGATCTTTTGTACGTTTTGCTTTCACCAACAACTTTTGTACTGCGCCGTCGCGTCACTAATTTTTTAAGTCAATGCACTCAACGCACCTCGAATTCAGCGCGCGTGTTTGCTGCCCAGAATGCGCGTCGAGCACTCGGCCGTTTCCCAGTTCTAAAAATGGTCAGGGAGAGTGCATGTGTCTGGGTGCAGCGTCTTTTTTCAGCCGCAGTAACTCATTTAAGCGATTGATATCCTCTACAATTGCACGCGTTCGCCTTCGCACCCTTTGACAGGTTTCTACTGATTGGAATGCATAGCCTGTAGAAAATATACATGTTGGGCCGAAATGCCGAGCCCATAGCTTCATCAGCAACTCATTTTAATTAAATGATCGTCCAACGGAAACACCTATACGAACAAATCGAATGTCGTCCAGATTTGTGTTCTGTATTAGTAAGGTGCTTACCCTTACCACCATTTTAGTGTTTCTTTTGAAATTGACCGTGACCTGAGCAGCGCGTTTAAAGAACGAAGAGGAACTCTATGGTGCTCCGTGGTTGCGTCTTCGTCGCCGTGCAACTAGAGGAGACTTCATAGCTTGTTTATCTGTTTGTTTACCACAGGAGTCATGCGTGTCTGAAATAAACACCATGACAGAAAAAGAAAATTAGGTCGGGGCTGTAGCTCACAAGCAAGTCTGAGAGGGTAGAAGGGCTGATGTACAGCGATGAGCACAGGGTGAACACGCAAGCGCGTGGCCAACGGAAATAAGTATAGGCCGACGGCACTGTCAGCGCTGCGTCATGGTAATCGCTGGAAGCATTGCACGTGGGCAGTACGCGTTTCGCGAGGCTGTATTTCCACCGCGCGCATCACGTCACTGGAGAGGCTCGTTTGTCGCCTGCTAGCCGAGCTTCTGCCTCGTGAGTTGATACTTTCGGCATTTCAAGTTCACTCATTCTTTAAAAATCTGTCTTTCAAGAGAACATGACAGAAACAAAAAATCGGGGTAGCTTGCACTAGTGGCGTAAGGCAAGACACAGCGGAGCTGATCGGTTTCTAGCTGGTCATGGCTATACGAAGTTTATAAGCATTTCCTCGTGGTCCGTGACATCGGGGAACGCCTCGCGAAGCACTTGCAGTACTAGCACACATAGGCATAAGTCGGCGCACTCGCTCATGAGTGCACTCACTCACACTCACTCGCACTCATTTCAAAGGCGTGAGTGCCAGTGCGAGTGAGTGCCAGTGAGTGTGATTGCAGGTGAGTGCGAGTGCGAGTGAGTGCCAGTAAGTGTGAGTGCGAGTGAGTGCCTGTGATTGTGAGTGGAGGTGAGTGCGAGTGAGTGCGAGTGGAGAGAGAGAGAGAGAGAGAATAAACTTTATTGTACAAAGAGTGGTTGGTGTGGTTATTCTCGGTCATGGCTATACGAAGTTTATAAGCATTTCCTCGTGGTCCGTGGCATCGGGGATAGAGCACTGCACGGGCCGATTTTTTCAGCCCGGGCCCGGCCCGGGCCCGTTTTTACGTTAGGCGGCCCGCCCAAGCCCGATCAAAACTTTTATGGCGAGACCCGGGCCCGGCCCGGGCCCGGAAATAATCTACGTTACCCGCCCGGCCCGGCCCGCCACCCCTTTACCTTAGGCCCGAGCCCGGCCCGAGACCGAAAAATAATGTTTTTCAGAGTTGAGACACCCGAGAATAACTCGCTGCACGTTACATGCACACCACCAGAAAGCCCGAGCCCGGCCCGGGCCCGCGTCAAAAAACCCGAGCCCGGCCCGGGCCCGAGTCAAAAAGCACACGCCGTGCCCGAGCCCGGCCCGAGCCCGTGAAAAAACTGTACTACACGGCCCGGCCCGGCCCACGGGCCGGGCCGGGCTCGGGCTTTCGGGTAAGCCCGAGCCCGTGCAGTGCTCTAATCGGGGAACGCCTCGCGAAGCACTTGCAGTACTAGCACACGTAGGCATAAGTCGGCGCACTCGCTCATGAGTGCACTCACTCACACTCACTCGCACTCATTTCAAAGGCATGAGTGCGAGTGCGAGTGAGTGCCAGTGAATGTGAGTGGAAGTGAGTGCCGGTGAGTGCGAGTGGAGGTGAGTGTGAGTGGAAGTGTGAGTGGAAGTGATTGCGAGTGAGTGCCTGTGACTGTGAGTGGAAGTGAGTGCCGGTGAGTGGCGAGTGGAGGTGAGTGTGAGTGGAAGTGAGTGCGAGTGAGTGCCTGTGACTGTGAGTGGAAGTGAGTGCCGGTGAGTGCGAGTGGAGGTGAGTGTGAGTGGAAGTGAGTGCGAGTGAGTGCCTGTGACTGTGAGTGGAAGTGAGTGCCGGTGAGTGCGAGTGGAGGGAGTGTGATTGGAAGTGAGTGCGAGTGAGTGCCTGTGACTGTGAGTGGGAAGTGAGTGCCGGTGAGTGCGAGTGGAGGTGAGTGTGAGTGGGAAGTGAGTGCGAGTGAGTGCCTGTTGACTGTGAGTGGAAGTGATTGCCGGTGAGTGCGAGTGGAGGTGAGTGTGAGTGGAAGTGATTGCGAGTGAGTGCCTGTGACTGTGAGTGAAGTGAGTGCCGGTGAGTGCGAGTGGAGGTGAGTGTGAGTGGAAGTGAGTGCGAGTGAGTGCCTGTGACTGTGAGTGGAAGTGAGTGCCGGTGAGAGTGCGAGTGGAGGTGAGTGTGAGTGGAAGTGAGTGCGAGTGAGTGCCTGTGACTGTGAGTGGAAGTGAGTGCCGGTGAGTGCGAGTGGAGGTGAGTGTGAGTGGAAGTGAGTGCGAGTGAGTGCCTGTGACTGTGAGTGGAAGTGAGTGCCGGTGAGTGCGAGTGGAGGTGAGTGTGAGTGGAAGTGAGTGCGAGTGAGTGCCTGTGACTGTGAGTGGAAGTGAGTGCCGGTGAGTGCGAGTGGAGGTGAGTGTGAGTGGAAGTGAGTGCGAGTGAGTGCCTGTGACTGTGAGTGGAAGGAGTGCCGGTGAGTGCGAGTGGAGGTGAGTGTGAGTGAAGTGAGTGCGAGTGAGTGCCTGTGACTGTGAGTGGAAGTGAGTGCCGGTGAGTGCGAGTGGAGGTGAGTGTGAGTGGAAGTGAGTGCGAGTGAGTGCCTGTGACTGTGAGTGGAAGTGAGTGCCGGTGAGTGCGAGTGGAGGTGAGTGTGAGTGGAAGTGAGTGCGAGTGAGTGCCTGTGACTGTGAGTGGAAGTGAGTGCCGGTGAGTGCGAGTGGAGGTGAGTGTGAGTGGAAGTGAGTGCGAGTGAGTGCCTGTGACTGTGAGTGGAAGTGAGTGCCGGTGAGTGCGAGTGGAGGTGAGTGTGAGTGGAAGTGAGTGCGAGTGAGTGCCTGTGACTGTGAGTGGAAGTGAGTGCCGTGAGCTGCGAGTGGAGGTAAGGAGGGTGCTTGAGTGGAAGTGAGTGCGGTGAGTGCCTTGGACTGTGAGTGGAAGTGAGGCCGGAGTGGAGTGCTGTGCACTGTACTAGCACACGTAGGCATAAGTCGGCGCACTCGCTCATGAGTGCACTCACTCAGTTGAGAGTGCGAGTGAGTGCGTGAGTGCAGTGAGTGCGAGTTGAGTGCCTGTGAGAGTGCGTGAGTGCGGTGAGTGCGAGTGAGTGCCAGTGAGTGTGAGTGGAGGTGAGTGCGAGTACGAGTGAGTGCCAGTGAGTGTGAGTGCAGGTGAGTGCGAGTGCGAGTGAGTGCCAGTGAGTGTGAGTGCAGAAGTTAGTGCGAGTACGAGTGAGTGCCTGTGAGTGGTTAGTGTGAGTGCAGGTGAGTGCCAGTGCGAGTGAGTGCCGAGTGAGTGCCTGATTGACTGTGAGTGGGTGAGTGCCGAGTGCGAGTGCGAGTGGAGGTGAGTGAGTGTGAGTGCGAGTGAGTGCCTGTGATTGTGAGTGGAGGTGAGTGCGAGTGAGTGCGAGTGGAAGTGAGTGCGAGTGAGTGCCAGTGAATGTGAGTGCAGGTGAGTGTGAGTGAGTGGAAGTGAGTGAGTGCCAGTGAGCGTGAGTGGAGCTGAGAGCCAGTTAGTGTGGGTGGAAATGAGAGCCAGTGAGTGGAGGTGAGTGCCAGTGAGTGTGAGTGGAGGTGAGAGCCAATGAGCGGAGTGGAAGTGAGTGTGAACGTGGTGAGTGCCTGTGAGTGTGAGTGGAGATCAGTGTGAACGTGACTGAGTGCACAGTAAATGTTTTTATACCCAAAAGGGTGTAAAAATGGTGTATTCTCATTTTAGCACCCTTGAGTAAACTTTTTAACACCCTTCTGCCATTATTTTGCAATACTACACCCTATCAGTAGGGTGCGTACATCTTTAACACCCTCCAATTGGCACCAAGGGTGTTTATTTATGCTCAAGAAGGGTGTAAGTGACACACAAATATGTATATGTACACATGTGTACGCATGGATCTTTTGCAAAGGCTATATATAACATGCCCAGAGCAGTAGTGATAATAAAGTCGCTTTATTCAGTAATGCAGTATTCAAGACAATTCATGTCAAGTGTATATATATCCTATATTATTAAACTCCATATGTACTTATTGCAATCGGCTAGCTTTTATTTTCAATTTAAAGAGCATGCGGTAATTACAAAAGTCAAGTCGGCTTGTACGCAAAATGTACCCAGTAAGTGCGAATTTGGTGAGCGACACAAGTTTTTAAAATATTCCTTCTAAAAGAGCTTGCAATGATCTTCTCCTTTCTATTTTTCGAGAAAGACTTTCTGGTACATGTATCAGGAACAACAATGCATTATGCCACACTTTGTAGGTGTATATTTTGCGAGGCTTGTGCCGCTGACAGTATTTCTGTCAGATGGCTAAACTTCCCATATTGTCTGGCTTCAATTTTGAAATAACAATATGCCCTATCAAAATGTTAATGAAAAAGTAGTAGTTTAATGGATATTAGTCTTCCTGAAATATACGTTTCATGGCCACGACCATTAATTATTTATGGTCGCGGCTTTGAACTGTATCACTTGTTATCTTCATGGTGCTGTTTTTTTTTTCTCTTTATATCCCTGGTGAAATGCCTAGTATGTACAGAGTAAGTTCGACAGATATTCCCTTTTAATAATCGTGTTAGCCAACATGAACATGATTCTACAAGAGTCCACCTTCTGTTCTAGCTTTTAGTCACAGAACTATGCAAATTACCATTAAGTTGAATACATTTTTATTCCTTTTTCACTGTTTATGTACTTGAGTACATTGCAAACAAAGAACAACAAATTATTGGACAATAGCACTACAATAGAGAATTTGTTTTCACCAGTATCATTTTATCATATTAAATAAATACACACTCCAACTACAAAACACAGAAACCACCAGTAATCCCAAGGAGCAGACAAATCAAACTACAACCATGCAACTTTAAAAAAGTTCTGGGTGAAAAAAGCCAAGCTTGCCATTTGACATGAATAAATTAACAATTCGTGAGGCAAACGCAGTCAATATATGTTTAGAACAAGGAATGGCGCGCGCTTATAACACGGTGTCCCATGTGCTTATGTATGTACAGTGGCTCTGTTGCAAACTCTGAAAATGAGGTTATAACTTTGTACTTATCAGTTGTGCTAACAACAAACACATGGAAGTGTTCATCGAAGCGAACCGTCTCAAGTAGCTCTAGCATGATCAAAAGAACTTTGTCCACATAAAACAGTCCACAAACATGCACAAACTCAGGCAAGCTGTCATCTGGAACATTAAGGACAAGGCTTCATCCTACTCGGTATGATCTGCCATACACAGTCACACAATTTGCACTGAAGGAATTAGTGCACTGCAGGTCATGTTGCGAGATAAACTCTT
The DNA here is from genome assembly GCF_013339745.2 of Dermacentor silvarum. Classification (NCBI taxonomy): domain Eukaryota; kingdom Metazoa; phylum Arthropoda; class Arachnida; order Ixodida; family Ixodidae; genus Dermacentor; species Dermacentor silvarum. Next base: position 27,380,987 of record NC_051154.1, read on the forward strand.
TAACACAGCAAGGCAGGTGCTCATACAGCACAGACCGACAACCACTTGTAACTGGCATGCTTTTGTCATCTCCAGAAATAAAATAAAAACACTGACAGAACTGATGTCGCATGGCAAGAGTGTGCGAAACGCGTTTCCAATTGTGAGCTTTACGTAAAATATTTTTAAAGTATTGGTGTTCTGCCTCAAAACGCATCGCCCAGATGTCAACTAGTGGTCCAAATTTCTCAATACAAGACGGGTAATGAATGAGGTAATGCATCTTGCAAGTAAATGAAGACGATGGAAACAGTGTCCTAAGCTCTATACAAAAAAGGTGGATTTTTCGCTGCAAGTAAGCTATGTACGAGACTGGGATTTTGTGGCTCATGATGATGTCCACGATTTCTCGAAGAACTAAGTAGAGTTGGCAGACTTCGCTCCCCGCTGGTACAAGATCACCCACAAAAAGAGAAAGGTGGCGAAATAGGGCAAAAACTTGCGATGCAGAACCCTTAATGGTAGTTTTTCCATAAAGAAAATCCTTAGAAAATGCACCTGGTTTGTTCCTTGCGTCGCACGGATCGTAATTCCATTCATAAATCAATTTTTTAGCTGTCCGAGTGAAAAACAACCTTGTGAAATTAACGATGAAATAATGTGCTTCAATGTGAATGGTATAACACCTTCATGCAAGTCATGCATTAAATCTGGTGGCAAATGTTGAGATGGGTCAAAGCCCTGAAGTGCAAGCAGTGGGCTAGCGTCCTTGACACCATACAGTGATGCAGTTGGTAGCCCTGCCTTCAACATGTTTAAATGGTGTTGGTGACCTTCTGGCATTTGCATCACAAAGTCAGTTTCTAAATGCTTATAGTTGACCTCGTGGCGCAGTGCCAGGCAGAATCTACATATTCTCCCTTGATTGAAAGACGCCTTAAACCCACCAATTCTGTGGCTAGAAAGGTTATCACCAGTTAATATAAAAACAGACCCTTTCATTAGTCTTCCGTTTGTAACTATTCCATCGTTTTCTAATATGGCCAGATCATCCAGCAAAGGAGCAAGAACCTTGGTAAAGCCATATGTGCAAACATGCTTGTCTTTCACTAGAAGCACCAAGTTAATGCCTGAAAGTGCTGAGCGATATTGTACACCTAAGTTTAGCACAGAAAAGTACACAGCAGTTAACTTGTGCTTTCCCCGTTTGCTGCCTAGTGGGTTGCACACCTCGAATTAATCTGTGTACAACTGCAAGCAAATCTTTCTCTCATCACCAGCAAAGAAAGGATGCTTCTTAAAAGCACTACCATCAAACACTGAGCACATATGGTCAGGTATCCTGACATCACTGTTGAAGTCACCTGAGAGGTTAGGATGTTCCAGAATACACTTTAGCACATCACATAGTGGCCCATACTCCATAGTGTCCCGCTTTCCATTAGACTCTCCGAGCATTACAGTTCTCGGCTCAACAAGTGCGAAATGATTTTTCCAGTATGTGTAGCGGCCACATTCGGTCATCAGCCCGCGTAATTGGTCTTTGTATACTCCTCTTAGGCTGGACGATATTTCATCATTCAATTTGTCATCTTGCAAGACAGTTGTAACAAATGTGATGACGTCATTTGCTATTTCATTCAGTGTTGACTCTGGAAGACGTCTTACCTCCTTCCACTTTAAAAACATGATGGAAAGATGCCTTACATAGTCACTGGGAACATCAGTGGATTCACAAGGGGCACCTTCGTTGTCGATTTCTTCTTGTCCCTCCTGGGTACATAAGGTCCCTTCTGCTGCTCCCACACTGCTCTGAGCTGTTTCCACCGGCACATTTTCTTGAAGTTGCTGTTTCACTTCCAACGCTTCAGAGTGCTTGCGATACACATGTCTTTTGTATGAAACGAAGAACCTGAATGTCTGCATGCAAACTTGCAGGCCACACACCCAATTTTCTTCGTGGCCATGGGCTGAGTGCAGGTGCCTCAAGAGCAACTTCAGTGAGAATCTGTGGCAGCCACACCGTGGGCAGCGATAGTAGCGAATGCCTGGCATCTAAAAAAAGCCATGCCAGAATTACACCCAGTGTTACCCTTTGTTCTTATCTTGTATGGAAACAAGCAAGACAATGTACATGTCTCCCGTTATAAAAAAAAAACACTGAGCAGCTATGACATCCTTCTTTAACAGTGAAATTGAAACAATTTTTAATTACAATACATTATTTCCAAAGACAAAATTATGTCATTAGACAAAATTTACAAGTAAGAATTTCGTTTATGGAGAAATTTCTTCAAAATTATTCGTCTACTCTTATGTGCTGAGTGTGTGGGCACGTACGTTTGATATTCATGCGCCTCTGTCTTTCTCTCTTCCCCCTCCCGCAACGCCGAGTAGCTCCCTAGAGGAATTTACCTCAGTCCGACCTCTCTGCATTTCGTATCATTAAAGTTCTCTCTCTCTCTCTCTCTCTCTCTCTCTCTCTCTCTACGTTTTATATAAAAACACATGTCAGTACTTACCTTTGTCACAATTCCCTTCGACCGAAGGCAGCCTGTGCATGCGAGCCTGTAGGGCCAGGATTCACTTTTTGCAATAGTGAGCACACGACCTACAAGATCTGCACGTACCAGCGATCTTACGAATGCGCACAACAGGGAACAATTCCGTGCGTACAGCTACCGCCGCAGTACCACTTCAGGCGCCGAGGGCCTAGGAGCTGGATCGCGTATACATTGTCCGGTTGCATTGTCCCCACCCGATCGCGTATACACACTCATTCAGCCTCGCCATGTCATTCATTGCCTTTGAAAGCCGTGCCGTCTGAAACTTAAAAAAAAATAGATTCTGGAGTTTTACGTGCCAAAACACGATCTGGTTGTGAGGCACGCCGTAGTAGGGGACTCCGGATTAGTTTCGACCTCCGCGGACAGGGAGAGTTCTGGAGGTTGAATTGCCGGTTCCCCGCTTGCGACATGACACTGTACCAATATTGTTCCTTGGGTGCCCGTCATACCTTGCAACGCCAGTGCACAGCCGATGCGAAACCTTGAACGGAAGCATGCGAATCTTCACAATATGCTTGGGCATTCAAAAAAGCTCCGGCAACGTACGAGGCGCCGTAGGAAGAGCCACGTTTCTTAAAGCCTGGGGAAATTAATGCGCGCCTCCGAATAGCCTCGCTGCCAGAAACGTGAGACCCCGCACAGTACCTTGGCTGAAAGCTTCTCTGACAATTGTCGATAACCTTACAGACAGTGCCTCTTATTACGAAGCACAGATCAGCAAAGTAGGCGACAGTGTTTTGCCAAAGATGTATCTATGATATGAATTTCTTACTGCATATTAAAAACATATGCGTGTTATCTGATCAACACCAAAGCTCTTTCCGCCTCTCGGATGTCATGTGCGCTGTTGCTAAGTTACAAAACACTATTGATGAGTGCAAAATTAATAACACAACGTTTCTGAAGGAACATTCAGTTACGTAAACGTTAAAGAAAAGGAAGACGACAACACAGGCACAAAAAAGAAGGGAAAAAAGAAAGTTACTTTCAGAACGGAAAAGATGAAAAGTTTAGTTGTGGTGGTCACAACAACAAAAATAACGTAACTTTTCCTCATGTATTCTGTAATCTAAGTCGGAATTATGTATGCTGTGTGCATTGCGTATATTCTAGTAGTTGACTCAAACAAATATTTTCTTTCAGATTCTCATTATTTTGTTTATACACGAACGCCTTTCTACAATCCAAACATAGGTGAGGCTGCCACATTTGCAATGAACCGTTCAAAAAATCACGAGCCCTTCGCCTGTCGAGAAAATGGGGGTAAGCGAAGCCTGTGGCAAGACGATACTGTTGCAGGCGTTCCGCTTCGTTTGCCATAAACTCAGGGTCGGCGGCTCTTCGTTGACATTTGGCCTCAACATCGTGCTCCCGCCACTCGGGGTCCTCGGCTCTTCGCTGACGTACGCCTGCGCTTCGGAAGCCCTCGCGCTAGAATCGGCACGTCGACGACGAGCCCTTTCAGAGCGAGTTTGCAGCGCCGTTGCTCAAACGCAGCCTGCTCCTCGGCGGACCGCACCACGCGTGGCCTTCCCATCCGTGCGACGAAACTCATCTGAGGCGAGAGAATTAAGCCCGGCGTAGCGCTTGCCAACCACCTTTCGTTCCCTTTCCCTCCACGCGACACACTAAAGTACCCTGATTGGTAGAGCGCGTCACGTGATCCCGCGCCGGCGTAGCTTTCCCCGCACCTGCACTACTCTGGTAGCCGAGCTGAAATGTGCGGCGTCGGTAGGAGCCACACGTGATTTCTTTGTTTCCTTCTCTTTTTCTTTCTTTCCTCCCTTTCTTTCCTCTTTTCTTGCTGTCTTTCTTTCCTTCTTTCTTTCTTTTTTTTCTTTCTTTCTTGTCCCTGGCTCATACCCGCATATCCCTGGCTCATACGCGCGTTTCCAATGCGGGTATGCGCCACACGTGATTTTATTATCGTTAATCGTGACGGAACTGACGAGCATGTGATCTTATTGATGTTATGACCTATCAGTCATTTTAGTCATGCATTCCTACCCTTCCATGCCAATTTTCGTACATACCAAATAAACGAGACGCGATTTTTCGAAAGGTTTTCGATAGGGTTTTAGCGTAACACATCTGCCGCCGACACTTGTGAGGCAATACAAGCTTCGCTTGAAAATTAAGTCAGAGAAGTGCCGCATTCTTGTCCGATCCCACCTAGTGGGTACGAGCCATTTTGGAGACACGAAATGGGGAGCCCTTTCTAGAGTGGCTCGCCCAGCTGAAATTGAGTACTAGATAAAAGAATGCCCGAACGTGTAGAATAAAAGCGGGTCGGGCTCCGAAGCGTAGGCTTTTATTGCGATAGCAATTATATGGACACTCCAAAGCAGATTTCTGCCGTCGGCGTCGTCGTCGCCGTTGCCGTGAGGTTCCGTATGACGTCAGTGGAGATGAAATCGTCGCCGCGCGCCGAACACTGTATGTGCGAGTGAAAGGGCGCGAGGGACGCGCGCTTTCACAGGGAGTGAACGCACGGCGAAGAAAAAACGCGCGTTCTGCGCCGTGCTCCCTTAAGGGCTGCAGAAGTAGGCCTCTCTTTCCTCCTTTACAATCACCATATATGTAGAACAAACGCGCCTTCTTCCGACGCGCGAAAGGCCGTAGCGGGGAGGGGGGGGGGGTAGGGGGAGGAAAGGGAGGCGACGTTTAGCTGCGGCATCAAGTGCCTATTTATATCAGAGGCTCCGGCAACAGTCACCAACGCCGTACGCATTTTGTGCGAACGCGGGCAAAACGCCGACGGCGTCGACAACAGTTCTGCGTGTTGCCGGTGCTGCTGCATGTCCAAGGGTATACACCTGATAAAGCTACTATCATTACTCCGTATAGCTCTCTACAAATTTGCTATCGCAATTGATGCTTCGCCTTTCAGGTGAAACTGCGACAACTTTTTTCATATCAACCTTCGTTGGACTTTTAGTTCTCATTCACGTTGCAGTTCAGCTTTTCGTGTCAAACAACTACCGCGACACATTTATCCAACAACCTAGAAACGTAAAACAAACTTTATAGAGGCGAAAGCCTTATATGTCTCATGGTTCACTCGACCTTCCACGTCCTCGAGCGAAAACCGTATCGTCGAAGCAAAATCGTAAACTATGACTACTCGGTGTAGTAATTCCCTTAATACACCGACCCAGCATCGTGTCTTACCTATATGCAAACGCTCACGACAATCCTGATTGTGCGCCGGTCGAGCAAGCAACACATACGCAACAATTTTGATGATGCGCGGGTCACCGTTATCATCGTGTTAATTAAGATAAAGTTAATTCAGGCACTCAAACCCAAAACCTTCGGTGGGAGTCCAATCCTCGAGCTCATGTGAGAGTTAAACTCACCACCTCTGTCGTTAGGGCGAAGTTAATTAGAGGTTAATTGATAGAAAGTTAGGGCACTTGCACCCTCGACCTTTAGTTGTAGTCGAATCCACGACCTCTGGTGTTAATTAGAGCGAGGTTAATTAAGCCGCGGTTAATTATGGTAGCGTCAATTAAGGCACTCGAACCCGCGACCTTTGGTCAGGAAAAACAAGTAATAAGTAGTTACAACGCATCCGAATGAGAATGTCAAGTGATTTAATGAATCTCTCTTGAGCGCGCCGGCTTTCGCCTTCACCCTGTTTGGCGTATGCTAAAGTGACTCAATTTTTATGTTCACGATGATTCCTGCTAAAGTTCCAATGTGCAGATCGCATATCGGGCGCGGGAAGGCTAGAACAATGGTCGGCCGGCGGGCCACCACGTGGCCGACGTGATGTCACGTGACGCGCAGGCCGAAAAATACTTCGATGAGGTTTTCCTATTACACCGGATGTGTATCCTGCTACTCTCTGCGCACTCATCACTCCCAACGCACGTTGTATTGTATAAAAGAGCCATCTCATATAAAATATCAATATATTTAATGGATCAATGTCCGCTGCTATACCGGTCTGCGACGAAAGCCCGCCGCCCTTCCTTGTGAACTGGCTCCCCCTTTGCACAGCCACAAGCATCGGCTCCGCCAGCAGAACATGGCAACTGTGGTGCATCTAAATAAAACAAGTCATTTGAGGCCGCCAAAAAGTGGGCCCTTCGAGGGAAAACTTGATGTTTCCCTCGTCGGCTCTGGGAGCGCGAGGACCCTTGAATCCACCCGAACGATCTGGTCCGGCCAGACTGGTGGTGGAATGGGTGGCTCGCCGGGTGTGGTCCCTTCGAGGGAACACTTGCTGTTGTTTCCCTCGTCGGCTCTGGGAGCGCCAGGACCCTTGAAGCCACCCGAACGATCTGGCCCGTCCAGACGGTGGTGGTGGGATGGGTGGCTCGCCGGGTGTGGTCCCTTCGAGGGAACACTTGCTGTTGTTTCCCTCGTCGGCTCTGGGAGCGCGAGGACCCTTGAAGCCACCCGAACGATCTGGGCCGGCCAGACGGTGGTGGTGGGATGGGTGGCTCGCCGGGAGTTGGCCCTTCGAGGGAACACTTGCTGTTCTTTCCCTCGTCGGCTCTGGGAGCGCGAGGACCCTTGAAGCCACCCGAACGATCTGGGCCGGCCAGACGGTGGTGGTGGGATGGGTGGCTCGCCGGGTGTGGTCCCTTCGAGGGAACACTTGCTGTTGTTTCCCTCGTCGGCTCTGGGAGCGCGAGGTACCCTTGAAGCCACCCGAACGATCTGGGCCGGCCAGATGGTGGTGGTGGGATGGGTGGCTCGCCGGGTGTGGTCCCTTCGAGGGAACACTTGCTGTTGTTTCCCTCGTCGGCTCTGGGAGCGCGAGGACCCTTGAAGCCACCCGAACGATCTGGGCCGGCCAGATGGTGGTGGTGGGATGGGTGGCTCGCCGGAGTGTGGTCCCTTCGAGGGAACACTTGCTGTTGTTTCCCTCGTCGGCTCTGGGAGCGCGAGGACCCTTGAAGCCACCCGAACGATCTGGGCCGGCCAGATGGTGGTGGTGGGATGGGTGGCTCGCCGGGAGTTGGCCCTTCGAGGGAACACTTGCTGTTGTTTCCCTCGTCGGCTCTGGGAGCGCGAGGTCCCTTGAAGCCACCCGAACAATCTTGGCCGGCCAGACGGTGGTGGTGGGATGGGTGGCTCGCCGGGTGTGGTCCCTTCGAGGGAACACTTGCTGTTGTTTCCCTCGTCGGCTCTGGGAGCGCGAGGTCCCTTGAAGCCACTCGAACGATCTGGGCCGGCCAGATGGTGGTGGTGGGATGGGTGGCTCGCCGGGTGTGGTCCCTTCGAGGGAACACTTGCTGTTGTTTCCCTCGTCGGCTCTGGGAGCGCGAGGTCCCTTGAAGCCACTCGAACAATCTTGGCCGGCCAGACGGTAGTGGTGGGATGGGTGGCTCGCCGGTGGTGGGCCCTTCGAGGGAACACTTGCTGTTCTTTCCCTCGTCGGCTCTGGGAGCGCGAGGACCCTTGAATCCACCAGAACGATCTGGGCCGGCCAGATGGTGGTGGTGGGATGGGTGGCTCGCCGGGTGTGGTCCCTTCGAGGGAACACTTGCTGTTGTTTCCCTCGTCGGCTCTGGGAGCGCGAGGTCCCTTGAAGCCACTCGAACAATCTTGGCCGGCCAGACGGTAGTGGTGGGATGGGTGGCTCGCCGGTGGTGGGCCCTTCGAGGGAACACTTGCTGTTCTTTCCCTCGTCGGCTCTGGGAGCGCGAGGTCCCTTGAAGCCACCCGAACGATCTGGTACGGCCAGACTGGTGGTGGTGGATGGGTGGCTCGCCGGGTGTGGTCCCTTCGAGGGAACACTTGCTGTTGTTTCCCTCGTCGGCTCTGGGAGCGCGAGGTCCCTTGAAGCCACTCGAACAATCTTGGCCGGCCAGACGGTAGTGGTGGGATGGGTGGCTCGCCGGTGGTGGGCCCTTCGAGGGAACACTTGCTGTTCTTTCCCTCGTCGGCTCTGGGAGCGCGAGGTCCCTTGAAGCCACCCGAACGATCTGGTACGGCCAGACTGGCGGTGGAATGGGTGGCTCGCCGGGTGTGGTCCCTTCGAGGGAACACTTGCTGTTGTTTCCCTCGTCGGCTCTGGGAGCGCGAGGACCCTTGAAGCCACCCGAACGATCTGGGCCGGCCAGATGGTGGTGGTGGGATGGGTGGCTCGCCGGGTGTGGTCCCTTCGAGGGAACACTTGCTGTTGTTTCCCTCGTCGGCTCTGGGAGCGCGAGGTCCCTTGAAGCCACTCGAACAATCTTGGCCGGCCAGACGGTAGTGGTGGGATGGGTGGCTCGCCGGTGGTGGGCCCTTCGAGGGAACACTTGCTGTTCTTTCCCTCGTCGGCTCTGGGAGCGCGAGGACCCTTGAATCCACCAGAACGATCTGGTCCGGCCAGACTGGCGGTGGAATGGGTGGCTCGCCGGGTGTGGTCCCTTCGAGGGAACACTTGCTGTTTCCCTCGTCGGCTCTGGGAGCGCGAGGTCCCTTGAAGCCACCCGAACGATCTGGTACGGCCAGACTGGCGGTGGAATGGGTGGCTCGCCGGTGGTGGTTCCTTCGAGGGAACACTTGCTGTTGTTTCCCTCGTCGGCTCTGGGAGCGCGAGGACCCTTGAAGCCACCCGAACGATCTGGGCCGGCCAGACGGTGGTGGTGGGATGGGTGGCTCACCAGGAGTAGTCATGTGCATGCTGGCAGCTGCAGCAGTGACGGCTCCCTTGGTCAATATACTATCCGTTTTTGCCTGCGCGCTGGACCCACCGCATGCTCGCGATGCCTCGAATGGTCCTCCTCCCTGGAAGGGCCCGATGTAGACTGAACCCAGAGGGTGGTACCGCGGAAGCCACAGCATGCGCCTGCGGGTGGGCCGCGTGGCCCTGAGCGGCGGCATTCGTCACGGGGCCACCCCCCGGTGTCGTTTGGGGGGTCCGCTGTACTGTGAGTGAGTACTGTGAGCTGTACCTCATCCAGGCTCCGAGGCAGGGGCGCAGTGACACTCAGCGCGAAGGGCTGGGTTGTGTGGCGCGGCAACTTCTCCGGGTCGTGGTCGCGGTGTCCGAAATGGAACAGAGCCTCCTGGAGCTCAGCGTTGACCGCCCCGTTTCGATCGGCTGCCGCTCGAGCGTGCGGGTGGCCACGGGGATGATGATGATGATGATTATGATGATGATGATTATGATGCCTCAATCAATGGCACAACCCACTGTGGGAGATAGGCCACGAACCGGGTGGTATTATGATAGAAATTTAAAATAAATTAGTTTAGAAATAAATAAGTAATAAAAATTAAAGGAAAAAGAATAAATAATTGAATATGTGAAACGAACCGATAATAAAAGAATTAAGTAGTCTATACCAAGTTAGTCAGCCTTACCTAGAAGGAGTATTAATATCAATTCAATAATTAAATAAATACAGTAAAGGATAGACGTAAATTTTGAATAATAATATTAACACTAATATAATTGTGATTTTGTGACATTACTTTTTGAATTTGCTAAATCTATAATTTATTGAAGAATAAATAAATAAATCATGGAAAGATGGGAAAATAATAATAAGGCAATCTTTTTGTGTCACAAAGAAAATTATAAATTGCTCGGCAAACATTCCCGTGGCCATACCCTAACACCGTGGCTACAAGTGAGAGTATAACTGGACTGCTTAAAGGCAGTCCTAGATTGCGAAGTGGGATTTCCAAACATCGTTGTCGGTGATTATAAAAGCGCCGACACGATAATAAAAAGTGATCGATGGATTCTGGTTCAGTGCAGAGGTAGCATAATGGGGATGCCGCCAGACCACATCTGTGCAAGTAAACATTTAGTTGTGGAATACGGCAACGCAGCCTTGTAAATGTTACTTCGAATTGCCGGTTAGGACACCACTGTCGGTTCCAAGAATAATTTAGATGTATAAAATCTGTAGATTTTGCTAACGCGAGGCTTTTCTTGTCTTCGCTCAAAGAAAACTGTCTATATCTGGCTGCAGTGATATGCGCAGTTTCCGGCAGCACAGATATTGCCGGACCTTTTAAAGAAGCTCGTGCTAAAAAATCAGCTATTTCATTAAGTTGGATGTCTCGGTGGCCTGGTACCCATACTAAATGAACTAACCTTAAGTGGGGTGGAGCTAATGTGTAAAACGTGTTCAAAGCTGTCGAATTTGTAGACGCGTTAAGCGCGCTGCATACAGAAAGGGAATCTGTGACGATAACAACTTCTGTGACATTTAGCGGTAACTTTCGCAATGCAAGAACTATTGCCAGAAGTTCGGCCTGAAAAACTGATGTGTAATCTGGGCAGGCGAAGTGAAAAAGACCAATCGAGGGATGGTGAGTAAATTCCCACGCCTGCCTTCTCTTCACACGAGGAAGCATCAGTCGCTATTACATTTATTGGGAAATGGGCCAAATAGTCTTGCAAAAGGGCATTCAAATATGTTGGTGGCAGTAGTTTTACGTTATTTGGAAAATGTCCGCAAATTCTATTTAAAGGGACAATGTGGACCTATCAAACGGAATGATTTCCCTAATGCGAACATTTAAAGGTGCTAATTGTCCCGTGACCGATCCCCACGAGACCGTTCTTCGTCTTCCTTCGTCTCCAGCCGCGATGTCGCTTCTGACTCTTGCCTAGAGCACCTGACGGAAGCAGTTCCCCCACTACTAAGTCGCACAGTTTTTAGAGCGGCATGCCGATGCCACAGTAGCTGCTCTGGTATATTACTCTTTAAGCCCGTTTCACATGGTGCGATTTTGCAGTGCGTTTTTCGCAGCTATGATTTCCGCAGACATGGATCTACGGCAGCTGCGTTTTTCGCATACTTGTTAATCATTTTGACTGGCGATAACGTATGAGCGAGCCGCCTCCTATTGGTCGTCTGTTTCCACCGCTACAGTGGCCACCAACGCATCTGCGTTTTTCGCAGAGAAGTTCAGCACGCCGAACATCGAAAAAACGCACGCACAAAGGGTCCGGCAGCCTATTTTCCGCAGCTGCGAATTCGCACGTGCGAATTCGCAGACAAAATCGCACCATGTGAAACGGGCTTTACTCGGTTTGCGGCGCAGTGCTCAAGTGTGAGTCTGGCGCACTGTACGCGGGGAGATGCGATCGAGGCTCCGCAAGAATTACGTGCGCAAATCACCATTGAGAATGCACCCCTGCCCATACTCTTATCGCCATGCATGCAAGAACCGTGTTGTCTCCGTCATTTGCGACTGCGAAATAGTGTGGTAACGCTTTGCCGCACCTGAAAGCGATAGAGGCGTAAGATCAGACAATACTTAATGTTATTCACTGAATTGTGAATTACCTCACGTTATCCTGCAGTTTAGAAATGCCGCTAAGGTGTAGTATTTGTTTTCCAACGGAATGAAATAACGGCGAATAATGCGAGACCACAGTGATATAGCACGACGTTTAACTGAAACCCATAATCGGTGTGCATCGGCAGGCTATTAAAATTTAGACCACTTTTGTTGCTAAAATTCTAAAACAAAATTATTCTTGTGATACGGTTATCACTTGCTTTAATTACATGTATACCTATACATAATAATCACGTAGCTTTCGTCGGCGCTCAGAAGATAATGCACCTGAAACAGTAAAAGTTCAAGTGTATCGTAATATTAAAGTTTTCACTTCACGGATACTCTGCATCGTTTTCTTTTCTTATCTTTTATTGCGACATCAATTATATGGACATTCGAGGCGCATCATGTGCCACCGTCGTGCTTTCACGATATCGACCACGCACGTGCGGCCCACACGTGGAGGCTTAGAATGTCTCCGTAGACGCGAGAGACGCGCAGTGCAATGCGTAAATTGGGTGCTAAGACGATGAAGCTCTAAGTGGACGCACCCTGCTATGGGGCAGCGTTCTCGCTGAGTGTCTGCGTACGTACCACACAGCAGTACACACAGTGCATGGTTTGAACAGAACGGGCGCTTAATTCAGTTTTACGAACTACAGCCGACGGTTAGCTTTCGCTCTGATCTCGTGCAACATCGAGGTACTGTAAACGAGGTGGTGCCGTTGTCTGATGGGAAAAGGACTTGGCACCCGTAGGTACCGCGCCCCAGAGCTTACATGTACTCATCAACCCAGCATCATTCGGTACATTGACCCCGGCACCCCCACCTCCTACCCGGGCTGACTGGGTGGGGGGCGTTGATTTGGGCCAACGGTCCTTCCCGGACAAGGGGGCCACTGTCCAGCGGCACGAACCGTGATATTTCGCGCTTCACACAAACAGCCATGTCGGTCATCAGGGATAGGAAACCATCAGACCCTCGGATTACCTCGACGGAAAAGGTGTCAAGGTAAACAACCATTGAGATCGCAGAAGCCGTCCACGGCGCAGCGCACTCTGTTGCGCCAGCACCGGTTTCAACTCTGTGTTTCACTGAGACGAACGGAAACACGTGAATCGATTGGCACACGCTGCCCAGTCGAGTGATCTTAGAAGCATGCATCATAACTTAATGGAAAGCTTTCCACCTGACTCATCGAAAATCACCGCAGGGCGAGCCCACACCTCGAGAAACTTCTCGCCTAGGTGATGCCGCTCCCGGGTGAGATGGAACCAGACTTCCTTCCGCGCTTTTCCAAGCACTTAGTGAAGACCCGGCGCCCCTCCCCCGAAAACCGCATCACAGCGTGTTAACCAAACTTGGTATGAGCACTCGACAAGAAGAAGCACGAACTGGTTGATCGCCGTGGTACGCCCGCAACGCTGGCGGCGGCGCTCCTATCACACCCATGGAGGAAGATGACACCAGTGTTTTTAGTGGGGGCGAGCTCCACCACTGGAAAAGCTGGCGCCACCGTCGGCGTGACGTGGTATGAGGGATCACGTGGCCACAGCGGCCGCGTCGTCTGCTTCGGAAGCGCCGGAGCGAGCTGAAAACGAAACTTTAGTCCCACCTGCGCTATGGTTTTGAATTAGTGGGGATGTTTTCCCCCTTCGGGTGCCTGCTTGACAGCACTTGAAAGCACTATAATAGACAGTGGCTGCCTTTGAAGGCGTCCGACATGGTAGGCTATTGCTCGGTACAGCAGTGCCGGACGCGTTCGCAACGGAGCCCGGTGTCAGCCTTCGCACGTACCCGCAGGCCAAGAAGCTGCATGTAGCTTGGATTGCGAAACTTAGAACCGGCAAGCAGCCATCGGCTACAACTCGGGTGCGTAGCAAGCACTTCCGCGAGGAAGATTTCTGCTACGGCTTTGGGGCTGCGATGTTCGGTGAGTAGCAGAAAGCGTGCACTGAGAAACTCGCCCGCGCGCGCTGCCCGGTTAATGTCATGAAGATTTGGTCTATGAACTTGTTTATGCTAGATACTGGCATGTTCACTAGAATGGAAAGGGAACGGTAAGAAGCACATTCAAAAAAGGCATGGTATATGGACATGTTTGTGTTAGCACCAGACAATGAATGTATACTGGATTAACAAAAAGAAGCAGCGGGAAATTCCTCGCTGAGAAGATCGATAAACATACAGTGCGACGCAGCTTGAGAAATAACGATATTGAAACGTCCAAGAATTTGGAAGAAAAGAAAAAAAAATGATTGAATCGCTGCGATGGCACATCACGAGTCGCCGCGTACGCGTATAGTGTCGAAGTCCCTAGTTGTAACGAAATTATTTCTGAACAGCTCTAATAGCGTTCACGCAACAATGGTTGCTTGCGTACTAGTCGAATGTTCATATGCTGCGGCCTAAAGCTCACGGCACGGTGCGAAATCGCGCTCGCAGCGAAAGTGAAACATTGTGCGCGAACATGCATGCAGACGCGCAGTCGGTCGCTGCGAACCCGTGCGATCGCTGCATTGAAGCTTCATTCTGTTATACTCCATTTCTACACCAAGAAGGAGGAATGAACGTTTATTGTTAGAAACAGCGAGAAAGTGTTCTTTCTTCGCCCTAGGTGGGTGGCTCTCTCAGTCCAGAAAGCCGTTGGCTAATGCCGCAGCCCGGGTCCGGTCCACCAGACTTCGCGATCCTCCAGGCTCTGTGCCGTTAACATTGCCTCCCACGTTTCTTCGGTGGCTTGTATCGGTTCTGAGGCATCGTCTTGACTGTTTTTCTCGCGGTGTGGGCACACCAACACCATGTGTTGGAGGGTGTCTGGTACATCACAATATCGGCATAGGTATGAGAATTTAGTGGGGTGCATCCGGTGCAAAATAATTCCATGGACGTATGTATTCGTTTGTACTCTGCGGAGGGCGGTGGCTTCTTCCTTGCTTAATTTTGGATGTGGTAAAGGATATTGTCTTCTTTCGAGTCGGTAATGTTGCAGTATTACGGCGTAGTTGATGGAAATGTCCTCCACCCTCGTCGATTTCCGGATCCCGTGCGGCAGGAAATCCCGGCTGGTATGCTCTCGGGAGACAGCATGTGCTGCTTCGTTTCCTGCCAGGTGTTCGTGGCCTGGGGTCCATACGACGTATAGGTTTCGGGTAGTTCTTGGCGTCTTGTTAGCTCATTTACAATTTTCACGGCTGCGGCAGAGATTCGGCCTTTTTGTAAGTTTCTACATGCCGTTTGCGAGTTGCTCAAGATGATTGCTGTGTCCTTGCATGTGGCGATGCCGAGGATGATGGCCACTTCCTCCGCCGTTTCTGGATTTCTGGCCGGTATGGTGGCAGCGACTGGCTCATTCCCTTTGTTGTTGGTCACGGTAATTGCGTAGGCTCTTCTACCTGCCCACGAAACACAAAACGTCTTGAAAACTTCTCGGAACGGCTACAAACGGCTACAGACGTCTTGGTCTACGCGAAGACGTTAAACAGATGTTGTTGAAAACGTTATGTAGCAGGAAGTACGGTTAATCAAATATGCCATTGTGTTTCCGCTGTGGTAACCACTGATCTGTACTATAGGGGGTGGTGGTAACAGCCTACCTCTGCCGTCACCGGAGTATACTTTGGTGAACGCCTTGAGAGCGTATAACTCAAGAACTTTTTTAGATGTTTTTGTCGGAAAATGTGCGACATGCTTGGGCGTGCGCCTGAAAGTGAAAAAGATTTAAAATGCGCGTGCCCGACGCGCAGGCGCAGCGTTACATTCCGTGCGACTTTAACAAGCCATATGCAATCCGTTAACGTCGCATAATATAGCCTTTCGCTGGGCCGCAATTTTGTAGCGAGGCATTATGACTTATTCTACTCTAGTCTTATCATCCACCGCTCACCGCCGGCTGATCCCGTTGATAACGCGAGCGGACCGTCGCTCCGACCACTGACAAAGCGCGATAAGCGCGAAAAGGCATTATTACATGCAAGGCATCGCTACAAAATACCGGCCCTGTGCTTTCGCCCTTTGGGTGAACAAGCAGAAAAAGCCTGCGGGGTTATTTGATTCCTTTCCGATTTTTCACTCGATGAGTCAAAGTTTAGAAAAAAAGAAAAAGAAAACGGCCGGGCGCACACGTGCGCGCCCGTTCAGCGTCCTTATCAGAGCCGTGCCTTCCTTTCCCGTTGCGTGAACAAGCGGTGAAGCAGCCGGAATTGCGATACCAGATATATCGTCACCAACAGATCTGGCCGCGCGCAGTCGCAAACGTGCGCTCCGTTTGAGCGAACTGCTATCTGCTCTTGGACCACGTGTCTTGGACCGCACCAGGGGAGCGCGCTGAAGTTTCCGCGAGCGATTCAAAGGGCCGTGCTCATGTGCGTTCGCTCACCAGTGCTCATGCTTCTCTTCCTAAGTATTTTGCTCACGTTCAAGCCTTGACCAGCGCCTGCAGATACGGTGCAGTTCCTTATGGTACGTATACGTTTACCTGCTACAACTTGCACGCCACTTTTGTTTTGGCGGGCCCGTGCTGGCGCGAAGTTTAGACTCCAATATATTTGCATGCACGATATGTATCAGAACGTTCTTTTGTCATCTGGGAGGTAAAGCCGGAGTTTCTCATAATTGGTTGAATGATTACAGAAATTCTAGCTGCGTGTGGCCTTTAAGATGGCAGCAGCGTGCTGCATTGCGTAGTATACCGGGACTTTGCTCTCTTGGCTTCTCCTCTGTGTAGGTTCCAGCACGCTAGCAGGCAGGAAAATATTCTTGCATTGCTGTGGTAACTTCACTTATAGTTGGAGGATTGGAAAACTTTTTGCGGCAAGAGATTCGCGAGACGACGTCCTTCAATATAGTGAGGCCATTCTATGATTAGTTATGTGTTTAGGGTCCCTTTAGGAAGAGAATGGTTTTATTGACATGTGGTACAATCACAGGGATATTGTAAGAGACACTCGGAAGGAGCAGTTGCCGGCCTTGATTGTCAGACTAAGCCCACCTGTTGCTACAACTCACCAACACCACTACTTAAATAAAAGTAGCATACTCTTGTAAGAGATTTGTTTGCAAACCATCTAACTGCTAATGACCTACTGCAAGTCGTGTGTGGATCAAACCATTTGCCAGTTTAATTTCACTCTACAGTAGCTTTTTCATATCATATCTGCAACATAATTCTGAACGTCATCGTACAGCATAAGATTTTGAGAGAAAGTATTGCTTAAATTTATAAAGTAAATGTGACCGAGGTAAAACAACGGCACATATGTTGCTATTTGAAATACCGAATCACACATCTTTATTGTAAATCAAGTGTGGCTTACTCACTTTTTTCTTCACTGTTGTATTACAGAGCGAACTTCTGTGGGCAGCCAGCGGTATCCAAGAGGGAAGAGACCTGGATTGCTGTGGTTACTGCAGCTACGTCTTATTTTCTGTGATCACCTTTTCTACTGTATTAAAAAATTTTGTAAAATAATTCTGCATGCATCCTTTATTAGTCAATAAAGCCGCTTTCTCACATGGTCAGGTAATTTTTTTTTCTGCATGTTGTTATGCTCATTTGCTTTGGAAGTGTATTGCAGATTTGATATATGTTAAACAATTTTATGCAAGTTATTATAAATAATATAATGTAATGCTTCAATTTAATTTTCAGTTCTATATAGTAACATGTGTACTATGAAGCTAGCATACGGATGGGGCCAATAAATAATTTTGCTTACCACGTCACTGTAGAATGACAATCCATAAATGCTGCTTTAAAGACAGCTATAAAAGCCTGCATATTGTTTCTGAAGCCATTATACGTTAAGACTTCGGAAACAATATGCAGGCTTTTATAGCTTAATTAAGAATTTTGTTATAATTTATAACAGAATTCTGGGAACGTCTAATAAAATTATTAACTTGTTCTTGTCAAGATGTTTTATAAAAGCCTGCATAATGTTTCCAGAGCCATAATTACAGAATTCTGGGAACGTCTAATACAATTCTTGAAGTTGTTCTTGTCGAGATGTTTATTGGCCAACTTTTAGCGTAACGTTAGCAGGGCTTACTGAAGTACCTGTAGACGTCCACGGCTAGAAAATCGCTTGACCAGGACAGCTATTAGACTTTTGAATTATCCGTTCAAGACATCTTTTAGATATCAAATAGCTGCTTGTGTGTTTCGTGGGTGGGTATTTTGCTGCATCTGTATATCTCGTGTTGGGGTTCCTTGAGTATTTCTTGCTTAGCGCTCGAACTCTTGCTTGTCTTAATTCTGTCTTTGTGGTGTGTTGCATGCATGTTTCGAGGTATTGGAGCGACTGAGATAGAGTCACGGAGAAGTGGCGGCAATCGGGCTTTCACGTCTGATTCTGCTATGAAGTTTTCGCTGTATGCGAGTTTGCGAAGTACTGCTCTTCCTGTTTGAGTCAGCTTAAGGGCGTTCCAGCTGGCTGGCCCCGTGCGCTTCACTCATTTCTTCCCAGGTGTTGTGGAGGCCAAGTTTGAGTAGTGTCGTGGTTGAGGTCGTACTGGGAAGTCCTAGTGCGCTCTTGATTGCCTTTCTGATGACGATGTTGAGTTTTTCAATTTCAGCTTTCTTGAGGAGTAGATACGGGGTGTCATATGTGATCCGGCTTATAAGGAGTGCTTGGATAATTCACACCAAGTTTAAAAAAAAAAAAAAAAGCGATTTCCTGCACTAGCTACACTCGTGTAGCCAGTGTAGGTTAAAAAAAAAATAAAAAAATAGCCCTATTAACTCGTCCAACTTGACGTTTTCATCTTCCGGACCATTCAAACTAATTTCACGCATTTTAGCGCTCACATATTTGAATTTTGGCGGGAAAATTCCCGTTTTCGCGGTCCCACCTCGAGCGTGCACGTTCGCATGTGTACTTTGGAGCGCTTTTGTCCCGTTCATCCGGACTTTCTCCTTTGGCCACCCTTCAGCCTTTGCGATCTGGCCGATCTGGCCACTATGGGCAGACCTCTCCGGGACGAAGGTAGTCATGGCATGCTGCAGGTTTGTCTCCAGGGCGTCTGCAAGTAAGTTATTATGCGTGGTTCTTCATTCCTTCGCCTTGCTTCGCGGAGAAATGCTGATTTTATTCACACCGCATTGGGTGGCTGCCCGAGTTTGAGCTCTTATTCTTCGCGAGATACAGGTGATTGCGGACACATTTGTAGCGTGCTGAGCTGTGCTCACTGATTTCGATAATTATGTAGTTTTTAACTGTCCTTGTGGGACAATAAAATACTTGTGACACATATTGACAATGCAAAAAGGCTTCTGTTTGATAAGAAAAGTGTGCGCAACGTTAACACGTGGGAACCCGATGACCGGACGCTCAGGGCAAAGACAGTTATGCGATAGTACTACGTACCAAACTGTAATATATGTGGCTGCTACCAGAGTTTCGCCCGCAGATGTGTTTAGCCGCCACGTTAATGTGGTGTTACTAGTTGAGGCACCATGCTTTAGTCGTTCACGTTTTCGTATCGATCGCATTAGCGCAAGCAACGACGCATTTGACCTCTCTGCATCGGTGAAGTAGATCTTGCCACTGTTGCAAAGCGAAACAGAGACCGTTTATTGTTACCGCAAGATAAGTCGAGACCTGTTACATGGCTTCGTACTCACTTGTATGAAACGTCGATAGGACTAATAAAAAGTACTTGCAATTGTGACTAGATGCCGAATGAAGATGATTAAAACGTACGCCAATTGCCGTGCTTCCGATTTCAGGAGGTCAGTTAAGCAATCTGAGCAGTCGACGAATGTCAGTGTATTTACGCTTCTTTTCGGTGTTAACTTTGATGAAAAGTTGGCATTGTGACCTCATTATTGCTAGGAGGTCAAGAGGCAGGACAGATGCTGCCATAAAGGCGCGGGCGGTGTTATCTTTGTCACCAGGTGACGTGAGACTTCTGTACTGACGAACGTTGCCTTGTCACAAAAAGAACAAACTTAAATGTACTGTTGATTTGCAAGACTGTCTTCCAAGCATTTAGTTTGTCTTCTTGTGTGTGTTTGTGTGCGTGCGGGCGTGTGTGCACCCGTACGTGCCCTCGGGGAAAACAAAAACAAAAGAAAAACGTACTGTGATGGGATCGTTGTCATCTGCAAGCTCCTGCACATGTTACCTGCCAAAGTCTCTCTGGTCCTGCTGCAAATGCTGACACCGATGCGTTTTCTCTTTGTTGCAGCCTTCCCCTTAGGTGTTCGAACTTGCTATACAAATACACGGAATGCCTTAAAAATCAACAAAGATACTAAGGTTATATGTCAAGGCTTTACTGGCAAACAGGTAAGCTTGGCCAAATGGGCACACATCTATTCCTGCATGGTGAAAACAATTGTGAGATGATTAAAACACCCATCTGCATTCTAATTGCATGACACTTCTAGGCTGCATGTTTGTGGGTGCATACCTGTGTGAGTGAATGGTATTCAATACACCACTGTGCTTTGCGTACCTGTAATGTGCAACATATAAACTCAATAATGCCATTGCAATCCTTTGGTGGAGTGATTCCTTTAGTACACAAAGGTGCACAAACACAAATTCTCACAGCTATTGAAGTTGTAGCAGCTTTCTAGCAGCAATTTTTACATATATTGCTTACATTAATGCATGGCTGATGTGAAACAGTTGGAGCACATTGTTGATTTTGAAATCTGAACTGGCTCAGACTTCCAGTGACACAACTGCCATTTAGATGTTGCCCGTAATTGCAAAGCAGTGGCATGTCTGTGTGCTTCATGTGTGGAGCTGAGCAGGCAACAGATTATATCTCTCTTTGCGCAACTCTCTTACCTGCATACCTGTGGTTGATTATAGTGAGTGCTTATGAATATTAAGCATAACTTGCTCGCAGGTTGTTGCTGTTGCTCAAAAGTATTATAACAAATTCTCCTCTCCTCTTGACTATTGTCATCGGGTATCTGAAACAAGAACGTATGTCTCCTAAGCCGAATTCTATGGATTACACTGCCACATGCAGTGTCCCTGACTATGCTTCTATTTGCTCATTACGCCCTTTTAAAAGCCTTTTCCTTTTGATCCTCTTTCTCTTTTGCTACACTGTTCATTTCTCTGTTTTGTGCTGCGTTGCACATCAGCAACACCAAGTTTACAAGTTTAGGCAATATGAGCTATGCTGCGTGAGCATATTGCTTGCTGTAACCTCTGAAATACAGTTTTGCCTTGTTAATGTGACTCATTAAGAGGAAGCTTTCTAGGCTCCCATCTAAATACATGGGAAAGGAGAAATCGTTTTTCTTGGCAACCACTGTATCAAATTTGATCAGGTTTGTTGCAATTAAAAGAAAAAGTTACAATCTAGTGACTGTTGGTAGCAAGTTCTCGATTTAGGTCATAAATTTTTTAATAAAAATTGATGAAAATTGCAAATTTTCATTAACGAAACTATCAAGTTTCCAACTCCAACTGAGCAATAAAAAAATGTCAAAATTCTGTAAACAGCATCTAATAGTACATCTAAAGCGGACAAAATTGATGTATTATACATGGCTCTCATATATACCACTAATATTTGAGTAGGACTTTTGCAAAACTCTTTTGCAAACAATGTAACAAATTCACGTAAGATATATATTGATATATCAAATTTGTTCACTTTCGATGCTCTTGGATGCAGTTTACAGAACTGCAATATCTGTTCTTGGTGCAGAGCTACAAATTTGTAAACTTCTTGCTTCTATCGTTTTCAATCTTGCCAATTTTTGAAAATTCCTTTTAAACAATTCAGGCCCTAAATTAAAATTCTGCTTGAAACAGTCACTAGAATTAACAAATTACACTAAAATTGGCACAGTTGTTATCTCAGAAAAGCGTTTCTGTGTTTTATATGTATTTGAATAGTCGGTATCAGAGTTGGGTCTGAGCTAAAGATTCCTCTTAATATCAACACCTCAAATTATAGATAATTTTTGCGGCCGCCGAACTTTGCCAATGGAATTGTGCCTTGTTAATATGGAAACTCGTTGTCTGGACAATGGACAGGGCAGAAACATGAAAGGCCTGTAGAAGCTCATGTAGTTTGTCTCCTTATTAATACAGACAGAATCATTATGGACAAGGGCTCTTCTGCCCCTCGCCCACTAGTGGTGAAAAGCAGGCGGCATGTTGCCTTCACTACAATGGCTCTGGCCAGTGTCTCTTCCATCGTGGCAGTCACATGGTAGCTTAGATATGCATGTGTTCTTTGATGTGTACGTGGTAAGACAAAGACTGGACCCTCTACAACCTTAATCTGTTCTACTGGCATCTCGTGCGCAGAAGCCAGAGAAGACACAGCAGCTTATTTCTCTTACGTGCTAGCTTTGTCAGCAAGCTGTAGCTCTCACTGCTCTTCTGTTGGTCTCACTTTGAGTCGAAGCTGTGTTGCTGACAATTCGATTACCATGAAGCTTGCCATCATAGCCCTCATTATTCACTAGGTGCTTCAAACTGCATTGCAATTTTTTTTAAATAGTGTTGACTAGTATAACGCTCTTCAAGTTGCTCAGGTGATATCAAATTTCTATTCCAGTGCACCAGTGCGATGCACTGAAACGAACTTTCAAACAGCATTTTTTTCTCAAAAACAGCGCAGCTTTACTTAACGTCGCTAAAACTGATGAAACAGCGAAGCTAGTGGCTTTAACTTGGCTTTAACTTCCCGATGAGTCTCTTCGTACCGCTGCCGCGACGCCGCCTCCCTCACTCGAAACTCAGGGTCTTCAGATCTTCGCCGTCACTTAGCCTCAGCTTCCCTTGCCTGGAACTCTGGGTCGGCACGTCATCGTTGGGCCCATGCTCGAGCAGCTTCCCGTAGTTTTTCCGGCCGCGCCGCTTCTTCTTCCGGAGACAGTTGCTTCTTCGTCCTCACCTTACTTGTCACCGAATGTCGGAATGCTTTATGCCGACAGTGCACACTTTTATACTGCTCAGTATAACCCCCCCCCCCCCCCCCCCCCCACCCCACTATCTCTCCCCTGAAAACGTCGTGCCGCCGCTATGCCACCGTCTCTCTCTCTCTCCTTGGCTCCACCCACCTGTCGCTCGGCACGGTTCAACCTCTGCCTTAAACAGCTCCCCTGTTAATAAATGTTCTCTGTTTTCCTATTTAGATTTATTATTACAGATGTCTCAATTTATAGACAGTATTGGTCTGGGTGTATGTGGGCACAGGTTTTGGTTTTTCTGACTTGGCTAGCTCCTTTACTTTCCTGAAGAGGACGGTTGTGAGTTCTGGATGGAATCACCTCGTTTATTTTCTCTATTATAAAAAGTGAACAAAATTGCAGAACTATCTCCAGCAATGGTGCTGCCACACACTTCAGTTTGTAGCCTTCACTTCATAGCCAAGAACATTTTTTCATGAGTGTTGTCAGATCCATATGTTCCACTTGAAAAGTGGCAAGCACACCATTTTTACCAATGGCTGAGGTTCGGGTCTCTGAAAAGACAAGTAAATAGCTAAGAACAGGTGGCACTGCAACGATTGAATTCCTGAAGCAGCTGGAATGGGATAAGCCATTTTTTAATCATGATATTCATAAACAAACAGCAAATTCAACCTGGCAACTTTTTAAAGTTTTATTTCCCTGCAGGAGAGGAGCAGAGATCAATGAAAAGACTGCAAAATTTATATTATTGGCAATGAATTTGTCACTGATATAGTCGGAGTGTGGTACAGATTGAGAAAGCATAGTTTTGACTTCAAGTGCAGCTTGTTCTGCTTATAAGTCATCTTGTTTTGGTGCGCAGACATTGAATTTAGTTTCAGAAGAGCAATGTAACAGTAGTTTGATTTTTCCGTCTTTTTAGGAAGACTTAGATTATGTTGCTGTAAAAAGGGAATGGAATTGGTGGACTGACTTCCTGCTGCCTTTCTGTGTGTATTGTTAATTTTGCAGGGTACATTCCACAGTAAGCAGGCACTAGAGTATGGCACTCGGCTCGTTGCCGGGGTGTCCCCTGGTAAAGGTGGCCAGACTCATTTGGGTCTCCCAGTCTTCAACAGTGTCAAAGAGGTAAGTGGTAGGAATATGTTTGGCACAGATTCACAAGCGAGAAACGGAATACGCCATGGTTGTTTTGTGTGATGTTCTGTATTGCACCCAGCATTAGTGCAAGTGATGATGACAAACAAAGGAGAACATAAGAACCAATATTTAATTATGAAGGGTGTTGGGATAGTTAAATTAATGGGCCAAACATGAACAATCAGAAGGACAAAGTGTAGGAGCTAAAGGCAGTAAAAGTGCAGCGCATACAAGTGAGCTGATGATCGCATCTCCAAAGTATTACAGTGCTGCGTGCCATGAAAACAACTGAAATTTTTAACCAAACATCACGCGTCCTCCCTCTCAAGGAAGCACCGCTGTCGAGAGTTTCGAGGTAACACACACATTAACGCCATGACATAAATCACATTCCTAGCAATGCCACTCGTCATGACACATACTTCGGTTAATCATCCAATGCGGAATACGTAACGCCGCCACTGGAAATGGGCTGTCCAGCAAAAAAAGAAGAGAAAAAAGGAAAAAAAAAGAGCCGGTGCTCGTCACGTGAACTCGACGCGGTCCCGGTATGGGAGAAGGTGGGGAAAGAATGGCGCTTGTGGACACTGCTAGAGGCGGAGAGCAGTGTTGGCAGTCATGCTCGCCTCCTGGCGGTATGGTAACAGGGCATTCAACTTCTTCCATCTCCGCCAATAATAAACCGATTTGAAAAATTCTTTTGGTAACGCAATCCCTAGACAGCATTTTGCAACTTCCAGTGTATAGTTAAAATTTCCAATCGGGCCCTTCATAGCAAATCGGGCATTTGCAAGTAAACTTCCATGAAAGTGTGTCCATCTGGACCCATGAGCGAGCAATGGGTGAAGGGTCACTAATTTTTTTGTCTTGACACTCGCAATAATGTAGCACAGCAGCAGTGCTTAAATAGGCACACGTGAGTAGTTTGATTGGTTACATACTGCAAGAGTAAAAAAGTTTGTTGTCACACAGGAAACATTTTTTTTATTACATTTTATTACAAATACCTACAGCGCCCGAGTTGGGCATTATCGTAGGGGGGTTAATTACAAACATAAAGGTCATATATTGAACTTCAAGAAAAACAGCATCATATCATTTATGGTATTACAAATACAATAATCGTAATTACAGAGAAAAACAACACATTGAAGAAAAAAAAAAAAAGCTTATAACACTTCCCATTACCATGCCTCACGTGGCAGAAACATGGTGAGTCAAGGAAACCAAACCTTGGTTGCATATAAACAGTCTAGGTAGCCAAAGATTAATGCATTGCTTCTTGTATCGCTGCACGCTATCACACAAAGCAGAGCCTGTTGCTGCATGCCTTCTCTGCTGGCATTTACTGTTTATAGCAGGGGTGCTTCCTTGCAGCAAAAAATACTCCCCCACTTTAAAGTTTCAAGACTAGATGAGTATTTCTTGGGTGACCTTAAAGCAGTACTAGTGCTCGCAGTGGCTAGTAAACAGTAACAAGTTATGGGAGTGTTTTCTCCATGCAGGACTGAAATAGTAGTGAAAATACAGAATGATTATCAAATAAAGTATAAAATAAAATACTGAACTTGTATTTAAATTCTTAAATATCTTCACAGGCCTGGAATTTGGAAAGCAGTGATGCTATTTTCCAGTAATGTTTTGTACTGTGCAGGATAAATTGATTGCATTCATGTGTACACCACTTTGGTGTGCATGTTGAGATTCTTAAAAGCTTTTATGTCAAATGGCAGTTCAAAATCATCCCGTATTTAGTTGCATTATAGGTAGCTCAAGGCTGACTTCACTTTGCACCATCTGCTTTTACATATGAGAGGTCTGCCAAAAATGCGTGCAGTACATTAAAGAAAAATTTATTTCACAATCTTTCAGATACATCAATGCGGTCACGTTCAGGATACTTCCTATTAGACACAATACACTGGTTCCAACTCTCCTTCCATTGCTGGAAGCACCCTTAATTGGAAGTCCTTTTTTCTGTTGAACACTTCAGCAGTAATGTAATTTTCTTTTGAATTGTCGTCACATCCTTGAAATGCCGCCCTTGGAGCATGCATTAAATTCTGCCTTGTCATACAGCAGTCCGGTTCTAGTAGAGGTCAACCGGGTCCTTTGAAGTGGAGAGAGTGGCGCCGCTACACCCTCTCCCACTTTTTTGCTGATTCACTGCATGAACTTTTGGGACAGACCTGTAGGCATATATGCTTGATTATACACTGTCAAACTATGGCAGCTGCCTACTGTACAAATGTGAATATTGTCATGAAACATGGTTACAGTGCTAGGGAAGACTGAGACATAAACATGATCTGCACAGATAACTGGCTTTATTGCGCCAATGCTTACATACATGAGACATATTTGGTACATCAAAATTTGAGAGTACATGTAATATCTTCCAAATGGTCCATCATGCGTGTGCACCACACATCCTCATGGCGAAGTAAACAATTTCTTTACTTGCCAATAGAAGGTGTGCTAATGCAGTTATTGACTTGTCTGCAAAAGGCTTTGCATATCAATGCACTTTTCAGCCGTAATTCTACCCGGTACACATGTGCTGTCAAACTTTGGTGTACAAGACACTCAACTGCATTAGTACATCTTCTGTTGGGATCTCGAGTAAAGAAACTGATTACTTGGCCAAGAGAATGCATGATGGACGATTTAGAAGATATGACGTGCACTGTCAAATTTTCATGTGATTTTGTCTTTCATACATGTAAGCATCCATCCATTAGTAAAGCCAGTTGATGTTATCCACCGCCCTGTCCTGTGCAGCTCGTATTTGTGTTCTCCCTAGTGCTGCAACCATGTTTCATAATACCAGTAACCAACTAACCCAACTTTCAACATTAGTGAATATTGTCTTCCTCCGAGTAAAAACAGCAGTTTAAGGCAGTTTGAAAGCTACCTTTTTTTTTTTTTCAATTTTTTGACGAAATTTGATAAAAGTTGTCAGGCTTGTTTAGTTTTTTATTCTGATTCTAAAAATAAATATTTTTTAAAGGTTCATTATTTCGTGATACAATTTTTTTTTTGAACATTTTCTTTTGTTTTGGGAACAATTAACTACTGCACAAAAGGAGTAACTACTGCACAAAAGTGGGCTCCGAAACGTCGGGCTTTTAAAATTCGAAGAAATTTTGCTTGAAGTTTTTTTGTTTTTGTTTTTTTAAGATTAGCAGGATATTTTGAGAAAATGAAGAAAACAAACAAATGTCACATCTAATCAAGAACATTCAGGAATATGTACACGTACTCACACATGAAACATTAGTAGGATCCAGAAGCATCGATCAAGATTGCAGCACACGAGGCTCCAGAACACAAGTACTGTGTCATCGAATATGTGCCGTTTTAGCGTCGACACAGGCCAAAAATCACCTGTCCTATATGTTCTAAAATTGCTATCATGACTGAAATAGATAACAAACTTGGCAGATAAAGAAAATAGTAGATATTGATGCAAAAATAATTTTTTTGATAATCTTTTGCCAAACCGCTGGCAAAAAGGTCAAATCATGCAACTTGTAAGTTGCAGAAATAGGCAGCTGCCATTTTCCATAATTACAATATAACAGTCTGTATTAAATGCCAAGTTTAGAAGTTTACTGTAGCCTGATCCTGTTTGCTGGATTACTGTGAGATCCTGTGCACTGTAGCTTGATTGTTGTTGCGTAATTCACTCACAGGCTCGGGCAGAAACGGGAGCTGATGCAAGTGTCATCTACGTGCCTGCCCCCGGCGCTGCCAAGGCCATCTTAGAGGCCATGGAAGCTGAAATCCCATTGGTCGTTTGCATCACTGAGGGAATCCCACAGCAAGACATGGTGCGTGTCAAGAACCAGCTTGTTCAACAGAGCAAGACACGCCTTGTTGGGCCGAACTGCCCCGGCATCATAAAGGTAAAATGACGCACAAAATGTTTAGTCTTGTTAAAGTTGAGCAACTAAAAACATGCGCGAAGAATTAACTTTGGTGGAGCAGCATTCTGTGCTCTAGGACATTATTTCTAATGCTTCGAGCACCTTCACCGGAGGCTTATGGTGTTCTTTCTTCCTCACTACAAGCTTCATTTGGCAATATTTTTGCCTTGAATAATGCCTTTTGTGCCCAAAGCCTCTGGTGAAAAAGCGTACATCACACAAAGGAGTTATGGTGTCTTATGCGTGTTCTTAAATAATGTGAAGCCCAACCAAGGGACATTTTTGCTGCCAATAGGCTGCCTGGCTGTAAACAGTTGTCTGACTGATGGCATAGGCCAGGGATCTTTATCTCATGGCAGGTTCCAAGCCACCTCCAGAACACATAGCTTACCGCAGGCCACACTGTGGCATGTTCAGGTCATGCCTCATGATGAGATCGTGGTTTTGGCACATAAAACCCCAGAATTTAATAATTTTATTGTGGCTTGGTCATTGGCTAAGGTAAACAGGGATAGAAATAGAAACTTAACCAGGCTGCATCTGGAGTTGTTAAATAAACAAACAGTTGACTGCACACTAAAAATCACATGTGCTCTTGAGCCTTGTGCGAAGCATAGCACATTATATATGCCCCATTTGCATTATTGAGTTGTTAATTGCAAACAAGGAATATATATAGGTCCTAAAATATCAGTTCTTTTTAATAAGTGACATTTGTAATAAGACTGCTTCCACAGCTCATAAGAAAAACTTCAGTTTGGATCTGGTTGTTTTTGGTGTTTCAGCCTGAAGAGTGCAAGATTGGCATCATGCCCGGCCACATTCACCAGAAGGGCAAGATTGGCATTGTGTCGAGATCAGGCACTTTGACCTATGAGGCGGTACATCAGACAACACAAGTGGGCCTTGGCCAGTCACTGTGTGTTGGAATTGGTGGAGACCCCTTTAATGGGACCAACTTCATTGACTGCATCGACATCTTCTTGAAAGACCCAGACACAAAGGGTGAGTGGTGACAACCTTCAGTGCTTCATTGAACCATGCCTTGGTGAATGCATATTATCTTAGAAGTTTCTGTGCCAAGATGATTGTGGCAGGTGTAGGTGAAACTCCAAATACAAGCATAACGCTCATTAGCGCATATGTTAAACATGTAACAGTGGCATATTGAGTTGGCTTGAGCATAAATAGAGTAGTAGCAATATTACATAGTGTTAGACAATACTGAAAATTTTTTAATGACCCAATTAATTTGTTACATTTGCTTTCTAAGACAATATCTAGAAGAGAGGAAAGTCCTCATCGTGCAATAAGTAGTCATTTCTAATACAATTTGCACATCTGTAAGCATTACCTTTATATAACATTCCATTCTCGAGCTTGAGAGAAGATTGAATAAGGAAGTACTCCAGTGCGAAGCTGGCAATTTATCATGTGGAATCTGTGTACCCTTTTCAAATCATTGCAATGCCAAATTGGCTGACCACCTGGCTGGGAATGTGCTTGTACCTGTTTTACCAGCAAATGTTCACGGTGGCGGCTCCATTCTGCCTCCCAACAGCTGTGGCATATGCTTTTACAAATAATGTCATTTGTAGTATGAAAAGAAGCGGCTGGACACCAATGCCAGAAAGCATCTGTAAGGCCCCATTTCATGATGCCAACCTTCACGTGCAGTTGAGCACATGACTAAGGGACATTTCCTCACTAATATGACAGACTACATTGTATGGGATGTGATTTGTATGGATGTGATTGTTCATTCATCCTGGAAGGGTAAAAAATTAGCATGTGTGTCAGTCTGAAGGTTGCACTGGCAACCATTCTTGTGCACCTCCCCGCCCTCTTTAGAAAAACAAACAAAAAACATGCAGTCCAAAGCCATTCATGCATCAGCTCTAATATAATCCAGAAATTGTATAATTCGAAAAACAGCTATTATGGTTCTTGTTCACGCATAGAAATGATAGTGAAAATAACACTCCTCCAAGATATTGTGTTAGACTTGCTTGAATTTGCTAGTGTTGCTACAATGACTACTACCCTGTCTAGCCAGAGCGCTTGTGCAACTGTTGATAGTGTTACTGCATTAGTGTGATGCAGTAACAAATTCTTAATGAACTCGCACAAGGTGCCAGCTCTTCAGGGCCTTATATTGCATGGAATCTGATGAACTTGGTGGGGGAATGAGGGCAAGGGTAGGCACATGCAAGTGTGAATATGACTTTCATTGCGACAGAAAAACATTTGTATGGAACTTCTTCTATGACGTCTCCATTAACCCTTTGAAGTCACATTTTTTCGAGAAATGCGTTTTCCCCCCGATTCACATTTTTTTTATTGCAGATTTAAATTCTTCAGCATGACCTATTTTGAGCAAAAATCAAGCAAAAATATTATTAGGTGACAATAAAGCGATAAAGTCTTGTTTAATGTGTGCAATTTGTTACATGATTTATTTTAATATGTACAGGGTCGTCCACTCTTAGTACGAACACGACGCAGCGTGGCAGCGCTCCGTGGAGTGCAGGTGCACAGGGGCTGAGAGATGGGGCTACTTGTCATCTGCTAAAGCACGGCGTGCTCCAAGCCCCTGTGCCCCTGCGCCACTTGGCTTTGATGCACGGCCACGCTGCGCCATGTTCGTATGAGAGTGGATCACCCTGTACATAGATAAACTGGCGCATAACCAATTTTCTTTACAAATGTAATAAAATTCACACAATTTATATTTATGTTTTTAATAGGTTTGATGGAACTAGGGCCCGTATTTTGAAACGTTCCATTTCATTTTCCTCTTTTATCATGTGTTGCGCCGAGGGTGCAGTCCCAGCATAGACAGCTGTGCAGCTGTCTCTGAGCCACGTCCGAAGCAATGACCAAGGGCCAGAAGACTGGAAAATGAAGTGGATTGTCAAAAATATGGCCCCAGGATTATAGTGAAAGTGAGGCACTGTCATATGAGAGCCCGCAAGCAAACTCAGTTGTGCACATCAGTCAAAAAAGCGAAGCAAGGGAGAAACTTGCAGTTATCAATTGTCAGATCGCTAGATGAGATTCTATCTGTTCTTGCCGAAGCAGACGTGGCAGAGTCGTCGGTTCGCGAGCATCTGCTGATAAGCAAAGGAATTAATAACACGCTACGAAAGATCCATGTGGGCGAGCATTTCGTGTTAACGCTTTTAGTTTATAAGAAACGAGATAGAAATCAGTTTTCCTGACGGCCGTAACTAAAAACGACATGCACAAGAATGTTGAGATTAAAGTACGCAAGCGCAGGCGTAAGCATGTGACAGTAAACTACGTGAAGTAGGAATAACCGCAGTGGCAGCCATAGAGCCACCATAGAGCAAAGCAAAAAGATTCGTTTTGGCCGAAGCTGAGGGGCAGCAGCACACTAACAATTTTTCTAGAAGTCACGAAAGGTTGCAGCACCTTCGGAGAGAAAAGAATGTTCAGTTGCCGCCGTGCATGTACAGCCATGACCACTTGGGACTTGTTTCTGCCGCCATGCATGTACAGTGCGACCCTCAAAGGATTTAAAAGCTCATGCTGCTTTGCGACTTTCAGTTCAACTTGTTTTCTGCCCACTTTCTCTCTAGTGCTTTTGTGTGAGTGGTTCACACCTTCATCGGCTTCCTATTTTTCGTCAACATTTGTCTTGCCGTCGTGTACACCTCATGAGGCAACAGTTGCTTTAAAAACGTAGAAAGGAAGCTGTGAAATTATAGTGGAGGGAAGGGGCATAGCAGGTGACATAAGTACTTAAATGTACTCTGCGTACGTATACTTAACATTGCTTGTATCACTCTTTCGTGTTGTCAGATGTACTGAACGTCAGCACACAGGCAGGTGCTCACATCTTTTTAAAGATTTGCAGATGCAAGAACCTTTTTTTCAGATGCCGTTCTGTTATCGTGTTTGTCATTTGAAAAGTATGTATCATGTGAAATATAGTTAATGTCTGTACAAGCCTGTGTGCAGTTATCATTTAAGTAATTTTGGCTCCTCTTGTCTTTTGAATTGTAGGTATTATACTCATAGGAGAAATTGGTGGGAATGCCGAGGAAAGTGCTGCTGAATATCTCGAAAAGCACAATTCGGTGAGTAGTGATATATCATTTTACCAAATATTCCTGACGGTATTGTCAATTAAATAAATTCTGTAAAATTTAAACAGTTATTATTACACCAGTATTGTCCACAGCCCCAGTAGTAAGCGCCTTTTCGTGTTTATCGGCATTGTCATTTTCATGTGTCTACTGTGTTTACCTGTTTTTGCAATCTCTATTAATGTGCTTTATCTTTGTGACCCGTGGTTACCATTTATTCCCCCCCCCCCCATCCCCCCTTATGTACTGCCCCATCAAGGGGCCCTTAAGGCCAAAGAAGTGATGATGATAATATCCAATGAAATTCTACTTGTAAAATGTTGGAGGTGTAGAATATCTTAAAGTGAAGTTACCTTTGCGAACCCTTCCCGAATTTCCTGACCCTGGCTGCTGGCTGGCTGGGTGCTGCTGCTGCTGTCTTGCTGAATAGCTCACACTTAAAGAAAAAGGAAATGGAATGCTCAATGCTCAAAGCTGGTATCAAACCTCGGCTCCCCAGCACAGCCCAATGCTCTAACCATTATGCCACAATCACATGTATATACTTCTATCATTCTAACATCAACTAGCTCTTTGAGGTGATCGTTGCATTTTCATGATGGTGATTTCCATACTGTGGCACATACCTAAAATGGGGGGATTGGCCAAGAAGCGGGTGGTACATTGAAAAGAAATGAGACGAAATTAAGAAATATACACCAACATTAGAGTCGTCGCATTGTCTTGCATGGTTGCGCGAGGGCACATGAGCGTGCCAGTTTCCTTTTCGTGAAACACGCAGGTATGAAATGGCTAAATTTATAGCATTTAATTAACCACTTCACATAGATTCCAGATTGTGCGTTGAATCTATGCAATTTTTTTCGTTGTGTCTTGCAGAGACAACTCCAATTAGTTTTCTTCTTTTTTTCACAATACACTCAAAGCTCATTAAAATCACTAATAATCCAACAAGAAAAGTTCGTTACACCGAAGTTAGCTCTGTCCTAAATTAGGGCTGTAGTATGTAGTGATACGGCAGAACTTTGCATATACCGCCGTCTAGTATATGGTTATTGGGACCCGGAGGCTACCAGAAAAGCTATTAAAAAAATCTAAAGTTAAAAGACACACATACACAAAACAAATTTTGATAATGGTGTGAACACACTAGTGGCACAACACCTTGCTGTCCTCCGTTTTCTGGATGCTGGCTGCCAACAAATGGCAGTTCCCCATGGTTTTCCTACACGACGGCGAGATTTTCCTGATGGTGAAGGGGGTTCAAGTGATATTTCTGGTGTTGCGGCCAACTCCTCGCTGTGCAAGCCGCACTGGGCATGTTGCCGCCGCTGCCAACGCAAAACATCGGCTACCATTTGTTTTTCGCACAGAATAATTGTCGATAGAATAAATTGATGTTTAATTTTATCTTTCGTGACAAGCAACAACCACTGTCAAACGTCAAGCACGAATGAGAGCTGTGATACGAGTCCAACTCGTATCGCAGATCACTCGTATGACAACGTGAGGGAAGTTCAACTTCCTGCACCTAGCCATGTCAGCATGTGGATGCAAAATTGCTCAACTGCATCACATGCTTTGCAGTCTGGACGCTGTGAATAGCAGCTGATTTTATTTTTATTTATTTTATTTTTTATTTTTTGCTAATTGATGCAAGCAGAAGGTAAAGAGTTCTCAAAGTGATGCATTTTGTGATCATCAATGGTTGTTTAAGCTTCGTCCGCTACAGTTTCAAAGCAAAGCAGGCTAGGCCTAGCAGCACCCTCGGCACCTGCTTGACACCAAGCCAACAGCAGTGGGTGGCAGTGAGCCACTTGCATGGTCATCTCAAAAAGTGGCTTTTTGGCAGGGCATCGCGTGGCACGGTATGCGGGCAGCTTGCTTGGAAAAAGTTGGATGCAGTGCAGTGCTGCACGCAGCCACCATTGTAGCAAAATACATTTTATATGCCTAATCTAGACAAGTTTGCCCAATAAAAGTTCACTATAAGTCTATTATAGCCAGGTTCATTAAAATAAAAATGTGTTGCATGATGATGAATAATATATGCATACCAAACAAGTACTAAGTGAATAAATGGTCTGTTATATATGAAAGTACATGCTGTATGTACAAGATCCATTGTAACATGTACAGGCTCTTCTATGTTTTCTTGTTCTTTTCTTTTTTGACATTTTCACAGCTAGGGGCTCATTTAGAACATACAGTAAAACCGTGTTACTTCAACTCCCTTTAATTAGAAAATTAGAGGACCTGCCATCTGGTCCCGGCAAATGTATGTGTTGTAGTAAAATCTCGTTACTACGAACCCCACATTAACGAACTTTTCAGAAATCCCCTGCTGACTTCTTATAGTTTCAGTGTAAAAATATTTCAGTACTACAAACTTCAGAATACCAAACTTTTCAGAATAACGATTGTTATTTAGTTTCCATGTCATGTTAACAATGCCTCAGTACTACGAACTAATATTCCAAAATCTGGGGATTCTTATATTTTCGTGTATCCAGTCACGGCAGCCGAAACGGTATGCTAGCAGACGACAAGGTGCAGAAAGCGGATGCCGCGGCACATGGGTTCGGAAAAGCTGAGACGGCGCCTCTGAAAAAAAAGAAAAGTACACTGGCACGGGTGGCATTGACGTGTCGGAAAGCGGGGCGGCAGCCTCTCGAAAGGCCAGTCGCCCACGATAATCACTCCACAAGCTCCGAAAAAACCTCGAAAGCAGTGCGATGATCACTCGAATTGGTGACAGAGACATGCACAAGGGAAACCCACACCCACGCATGCACGCAGGTTCTTTCACCCATGCCTTTTCCATACCAGCCAAGCCTAAGGATGGCAGATGACATGCCGGCGCGTTGCAATGGGTAAGGCCCTGATTTAGGACAGCACCCTTGTGCTCTACAGCCACGCAGTGTGCCCGAAGGCCTCGCGTGGACGGATATTCCACTGCTCAGTAGAGCAGCGGGACCCGCGAAGCGAGAAGGCGCGCATCGTGTCGGGCATCACTGCAAGATAGCTTCACTATCGACTCGCGCTTTTTCGTTTCGAGGCAAGGTAACAGTGTGTCATCTGAACAGTCAGGCGAGCCGTTCTTTCTTAAAAGGTCCCGAAGTGGCGATTGTCACTCGCAGGGCCATTCAAACACTAGCTGAGGCGCCGATGCGTCAGGTTTTGCAAGCGCATGCTCCGCCCAGACAAGTGTCGCCTAGCAACGAAGGCACGTCTCTTCCTTCTTTCAGCCTTCTTTCCGCGCACCTCTTTCATGCTTCTTTCTGCGGCTATACTAGCTATGCGCGCGGAGAAGTGTAACCTCCGTCTCATGGGGTTGCCACACGGTCACACTTTATACTTTCCGGGCGATGTCATTTACGCCCGCTTGTGCTTTGAAATAGTTCAGGTGTCCGCTTTGAGCAAGACAGTTGTGTTGCTTAGGCAAGGAATGTGAAAAACAAACAAACCAGCTTTGGAGGAAACATGGAGCTTCCTTTTTGCCGGTAGTTTTCTCAGCGTCAGCGTCTGTTCTGAGTGCATCACTCTTATAACACAGTGCTTCGGTGGTTGTGTGGGGTCGGAATCTATGGCAAATAGTAACAACGCAGGCCGAGAGCCAACAGCGACGTTTTCGTGGATAGCTCATATGGGGACAACTTATGAACTAATGATTTAATGGGCGGAATGGTAAATTTTGGGGCTTTCACATACGATTTTTCAGAATAATGAACCATTTACCACGGTCCCCTAAAGTTCGTTATATCAAGATTTCACTGGCATAAGGTGCCTGTTAATTTGGAAGTATTTGACTGTGCTGCGGTTCACTTGGACAAACCTTAAAATGCAGCAGGTTTGGAGCACCACAATATGCCATGAAATGTCAATGCTAACTTCCAACCGAAACGCTGCAGCGATGTACATATCACTGGTGGAATGGGAAGGTAGGAAGCTTGCTGGTACTTTGTGTTGTGCACCATGCATGATGCTGCATTGGCCCTGTATTTCCATGTCCATTTCAGTGATTAATTCTTCAATTGGCGCTATGGCAGGTGGTTTCATTTTGATTTAGTGCAAGACATGCAATGTGACAAGCCTCGTAAAAGCAATTAACCAATTATGATGAAAGGCATGTCGAATGTAGCACACTTGCGTTGAACGTCGTGGCTTGATCACATGAGTGATAAAATAATTGGAGATGTACACGGTAGTGAAAAACACCTCTGTCCAGATAAAGATGTATGTGTTGCACATGTTCTGCTAGTACCACATAGTGAAAAAACTTGCACGACCCTCCTCAGAGGTTGCAGCTCTCATTGTTTACGCAAGATATAGAAAAATTGCAGTTTCTGCGCAAGTTTCATGAAAAATAGAAATGTGAGTAATAGATTTCTTCACTGAATAAAGGCATGTTGATACAGTAAACATTTGTTCTTTGTTTTCTCAGTCTATTTGAGGATTCGACATGCAGATAAGTCAGACATTTTTTTACAGTCCTGTGAAATCCAAATGAACGAGGTTTTACTGTTATGTTTGTGAAGATGTGTGGTGTTCGTGTTGCCACTCTTCATAGTAATGTGGTGTAGATGAGCAGCTTTATTTTCTTCCTGTGCTTTGAACGTGCTTGAAGTTAATGTGCTGCGGAATTTTTGTGCAGGGCACAAACGCCAAGCCTGTGGTGTCCTTCATTGCGGGCCTGACAGCACCACCAGGTCGGCGAATGGGGCATGCAGGTGCCATCATAGCCGGTGGCAAAGGAGGTGCAAAGGAAAAAATAGAAGCCCTCAAGGCAGCCGGCGTCACCGTCACCAAATCGCCTGCCCAGATGGGGGCTGCCATGCTGCAGGTGCGCATGCTCTTATACATGAAGCAGGTTTACAGATATAGGTGTATGTGTGAGGCTCACTGAAGTGAAAGCTGGTTGGGCCTGAAATTAGCTTACGTAGAAAACGAACTCAGCTCTGTTATAGCTTCTATTCTGTGTGGTTGCTGGTTTCATCATAGTAGTTCTCACTATAAACGCAGCACTTGTTTAGAAAATGCACTGCACCGCATTTTTCCGACAGACCAGCTATATTTTCTTGGAATCCTTGTGCCTTAAAGGCAGGAAAGTATATATAAGCTTGAATCATAGAGAATTGAATAACAGTGTACAGAGGTAGATTTAAACATTGAATTTTTCTCAGAAGAATGCATTCATTATATGCTTATTAGCGGGGCTTGAGTGTTCGGAACAAATATGAAAAAAAGAAAACAAAATCAAAAACAAAATTAAATATAGAAAATCTATGGCATATTCGAGTAGTCGTTTCGCAGCGCTCTGTCCGTGCTACAAAAGTGGTGAAAAGCAACTTTAAAGCTGTATTACGACAATATCCGGATATGGAAGTGATGATCCTGCTTCATTATCATCTAAGGAACCCGTTTATGCAAACGGTAACGCTTAGTGACTGTTTTGCATGTCCTTTGTAGCGCTACCAGAGCGCTCTAACACGACCACCCGAATATGCCATTAGTATCACTTCAAAGAGGGTAAAACATAAGTAAAATGACTCGTGCTTAGAGAGAGTGGTGGTGAAGGGTAATGACCGAACATGTAAAATTGTTTCTAAAATCTTCCTTTGTGCTGATAATGGCCCAACCACACACCCTGTCTGCATCAGCGTGCCCGTCTGATTGTGGAAAAAGCAACTATTATTTTTAGTTGTTAGAAGAAAGAAAGGAAAAGGAGCGGCTGCACCATAACTTGCCCCACTCCCCCCTTCCCAGGCACATATCCAATATCTGGCATGTTCAGATCTGTGCGACACTTAGGTATCCTCCCTCGCGAGGTGCGTATAAGAGGCATGTACCAATTCTGCAAAAGGAGAGAGAGAAAAACTTCATATTGTATGAAGTGGTTCAGTTCTCAGAGGCTGTCAGTCCAGAGCCTGGTAGTGTGACCAGCACCGAGTTGTGTAAGCTGATGCAGACGCATAACCAGGCGTGTAAGCCGTGCTCCGTGTGGTCGGTCCTTAATAGTGTGGGGTTGTTCATATAAATATTGAAGAGTTGTTCTATACGATTGTTTTCTCTTTTTTTTTCTCCCTCCCTTTGCCTGGAGATGGGAGTTACAATTACATGCACAGGTACTATTATGGCAAACTTCTAATAAAATTAGAACACTTGAAGAAAGTGTAAAGGTTTTCATGTGCCTTGTGTTTACTTGTAATATGTATGCTAGATGATGCGTTTTCATGGCACCACTTATCTCTGGTTCTTCACGACACGTGTGAGCAGTGGCAATGTGCCTACACCACTGAGATTGACTGTCCATGATTTACAGCATGCACACGGAAGCCCTTACCAATGCAAGTTTCTGTGTGCTGAAGTGTTACCTATGCACTTAGATCTAGAATTTCTGTAGGTCATTAAAGAATGCTTTTACAGCGCTTTATTTACCTCAGTATATCTTTTGAGCAGAAAGGTGGTATTTGATGCATCATTCTAGAAACTTCGCATTCACATGCCATGTGCAGCAGAGGTGATGGATGTTCCCACGTACCATGGCAGGTTTTGTTTTTGTTTTAAAGGTAGAAGATAAAATTAATGCAATTCGTGTAAACGTTGCTGCAGTGCTGTAACTTTCTAACTTTGTGATGCACTCCTATGTGCATCTGGAAGGATCATGGTTTGGGGTTATCTGCGAGATTGCATTAATTATTCGCGACTCAAGATATTCCGGTTTCGAGAATGGTCTGTTCAAAAGCTAAAGGAAGTTAGTTTACATTTCAAATTTAGGAGTCAACTCGCGCACCCCCACTTGAGAAGGCACCTTATCTCTTTTTTTTTTAGAGATTCTTGGAAAATGAAAATGTTGGACATTGTAAGTATGTGAAGCTGGCTGCATGCCACTGATTTGGCTGGGAGTTGCGTTGAAAGAGCTCTGTGCACTATTGCAGGCTGCGTTGCACAATTTTTAGTTTGTTCTGCTGATTTTATAGTAATGACCAAAGAGGCCACCATCTTTCTTTTCCTGCATGTAAGCAGTACTTGGCTGTGTAGCTGAACAAGCCCCATCAAAACCTTAAATGCCTTCTCCACGATGCATAATTGCCTTGGAACGTGGCGGCCAGCACGTAGTACAAACACACTTACACAGAAAGCACAAAAACAAATGAAAGCTTTACACTTGTGCAGATATGTGTAAGATGAGAAAAAAAATATCCAAATGGTTTAAAAAGCAGTCTGCTGACATTCCATCTTGAATTCCAACTGAAGCAGTCATGTTTTACTGCACCAGAGGACAAAGTTTTATTTGTGCCGTGTACTGCGTAGTGCTCCTGTGCTCCTGACAAAACATGGCAGTTCACCTTCAGCCAATACGTGAATTGTGGAACTGAAAAGTGCAACCTGGTGTTCTTTGCTTGAGCACTGCACTGAACAATTTTAGGCTACTGAGCTAGACCACAAGGAAAAAAATTTTTGGTGGCTTCTGTCTACCAAAAACTTTATTTAGCTGTGCATTCAACCACATATAACACGTCCATACTGTCAAACTCTCGCAGTGCATAATTCTGGTCAGTCTAAACAAATCTCAAAGCTTTGGTTGGCCCTTACGTTTTTAAAAGGCACACTATAAAAAGAAATATTATGTTGAGCAGTATCACTAGTGTACACTTCTACAATTGCAAATAAGTTAGTCTTAACTTTTTTACTGGCGCTCACCGCTTAGTTGGCATTAATCTCTTCATCGTAACCACCTGTAACGAAAAGCGCTCACTTCATCCTTCATCAGAACATTGCATTGCCTGCTGGAGTGGCCCATCAAGGAATGATGTTGTGCGCTGTTGGATAAGCTTACCCAATGGCATACACATTTCTACCTCATAAATATATGTCCAAATTAGTCTTTCAAATATGGGCTGTCATTGAATGTTCTATATGTGGAATGTATACACAGAGAGATACACAATTACCTAAACAAGATGTCAAAGCACATTAGCTCAGCTGTCACCAGTGTATTTTTTTAGTAAGCAGTCATTTTCATCTCAGAGGAGGGCAGCATGGACCAATAATAAATGTACTTGTTAAAGTAGACAAGGCCACCAGTATGTGTCCGATATTGCCACATTCTCCACATAGTGCTATCACACCTTTACCACGAGTCTTCGGGCCCAACAGTGTTTTCTTTCATATCTTTTTACTGGAACAGCAGCACTTGACACATGCATAATATTGGCTAGTTGTTCATGTGGTGATAACCACTTGACTTTTTTTTTTTTTTCTGTTTTACAGGAGATGCAGAAGCGTGGTCTGGCATAGTCTCCAACGAAAAACACGTAGATGTAGGTAGCACTGGTGTTAACATTTTATTGTACAGGTGGGCTATGCCATTGTTTCTGCAATGTGAAATAATAAAAGGCTTGTTCCATGGATACAACAAGAACGTATTTGTCACTGGATCTTGCGCTTAACAACTTTTTGTTATGCTTCATTCATTTTTAAAACAGCGCCAAAAAAACTCAGATAAGGGAGAACACGGGACGAGCTCTGTCCCTTGTCCGTGTTTTTTGGCGCTGTTTTAAAAATGAATAATCCGTACCAACTAGCTCGCACCCAAACCCTTCTGAGTCATCTTTTTGTTATGTACTGCCTCCTAAATGCCACCTGAAGACCTGTTCTGTGCCCATACTGCAGTTCGTACTTAGCAGGAAAAGGTGTAGAAGCCACTCATGAATAGTGCAGTCATGTTTCACAGTGAAGTGGTTTTTGACATGTGATGGTCTTCTGCAGAATAGTCTTCATATATTACAACTATAACTTGTGGAGGCAGGGTCATGTCAATCACGTTTCTTGTGCACTTTGTGCCTTCTAAATGTGACACTATGTTTGGTCGTGAGTGCAGGCGGTGCAAGTTGTGCAAACTGCGCAGTCACACAAACATGTTGCTCAACTCATTCTGTTGGGCAGACTAGCCTTATTTCCAAAACAATAACGTTTTTTCTGCTATACAACAAAGGTGCTGCATTTCATTTCCAGTCAGTACAGAGGGCACTATGTTACATGTATCTAGCATAGAATATTGCACTAGACTTCTGAGT
The DNA here is from genome assembly GCF_013339745.2 of Dermacentor silvarum. Lineage (NCBI taxonomy): Eukaryota > Metazoa > Arthropoda > Arachnida > Ixodida > Ixodidae > Dermacentor > Dermacentor silvarum. The sequence continues at coordinate 27,421,944 of NC_051154.1, forward strand.
GCCAATCGTCACTTGTCAAGTCTTGTGGGCCGATGAAGTGAATGGCACTGTGCTTGTTTTGATATACAGACTTCTCGTTGCTTGATTTTTTTAATTTTTTTAGGGCCCTCTTTGTATAGTTGAAAAACCTCTCTTTCTTTCTTTTTAATTTTAAAGCAGTCTACCCAAGTTTTGTAGTGAGTAGGTTCGAATCTGTGACGTTTTGTATGTAATAATAATTTCTGCACATATTATGACTATAATGTATAAAGTTAATGTTGCTCCAAACTACATAACACATTCCTATTTCTTGCTTTTATATGTTGAGCGCTATAGTTTAGTCATGAATGCTGGCAATAATAAAAACGCTGCTCTAGCATTCGCAATGTTGCTTGATACGTATGAAACGGAGTATACAGGTAACTGCCGTCACTTCGACCCTGACGGGACTGATGAAATAGATCTAATTATCTAGCGGGTCGAATTAAAAATATGCAGGAAAGAAAGCCAAAACACACCGCTGATTCATTTGGCAGTATTTGCTTGAGTTTAACACGCCTCCAAATCAAACGCGCACCGACTTCCCATGTGTCCAAAGTAGAAAAACTAAAGTCAGCTTTGCTGCAATACAGCCATGTTAAGGCCAACCGCCATGGGGCGAAAAAATGATGAACTTTTTATGTCCAGTGCTGGGCGACAGCCGCCCGACATCCAAAAGCTGGCTGTTCGGTTCCGAGCGAACGCCGCCACTGGAAGCGGTCACACACAATTGAGACCGTGTGCCAATGAGATCGTAGCATAGCTGTTGGCTTCTGTCGGTTGCCCAAGGTGAGCTCGTCTGGCCACAATAACTCTTCTCAGGCTACGTCAGCTAGCATTAGCAGCACGATCTGCGGCATTTGCCCTCGCTTGTATGGAGTGTGGGGTGACGAATATGCGATGGCACTTCTCACAAGATTTTTCCGCTGCGAAAGTTTGCTCCATGGAGGTTGGCCTTTATGCGGTAAAGCGTATGAACGCTGCAAAGGCTGTTTTGGTTTCATATCTGATTTTACCACGCAGGCAATTTTCAGCCCAATTTCTTTGGAAAACAAAGGCACCCATTAGAATCGGGTAAATACTGCAATCGGACATTGTGAGCTACCGTTATTGCATGAAGATCTTCCTAGGGCAGGCCGAAAACAGGAGTTTTTGACAGGAGATGATGTGTGTTCAGTGTATTCACTGCCCCCTAAGCTCCGCCAAGACGGGCGCTGCCACTAAGGGGTCGTTATTGGAGGTCACCATATGGGTCGTATGGATGCAGATTGGTCAAGTTCGAATTATCCGGAGAATGCGAATTTTCGGATCGAAATAATGAACGTTTGGGCCCATAGAAATGCCTGGGCACCGGTGGGGACCTTTGGTCCTTATCGAATTTACCGAAAAATCGTATTTATGGTAGTCTGCTGTAGTTCGTGTGCGGTATAGAAAATTATCTGTGGTGGATTTTTGGCAGCAGCTGAAATTTTTACATGCAATCATACTAGAAAAGATTTTCACGGTGAAATGGAATTGAACAATGACAGACTGGCACAAAAGTATATGCTCTATATGCACTTATTCAAACATTTAGTGATGAATCTTCCATCTTCTGATGAAATGGAAAGCTGGCATCTATCAAAAAGTAGCACTAAATTATAAAGGAAACTTGTGCGTTCAGAAAGGTTCTGGAGGGAAGATTTGGGATATGAAGTCTGATATCTTTTTTTGTATTAAAGGGATACAGACACAAAATCTGAAAATTTAACGAAAAATTCTGAAAATGAATCCTCGGAGTGTGATTACACCGAAAAGAAGTAGTCAGTTAGCTCATTCTTGAGTCGATGGCTTTATTTTTGGCGTTTTTGTGAGAGCGCACCTCGCCGCCCAACCAGCAGAGTTGGAAGGTGTGACGTCGCGACACCCTCATCGGATAGCCAGCCGGCCAGCTGCGGTCATTCGAAGCGCGCCAACGCCGCCATCGCGAGCATGGATTCGAGTTCTGGTGCGTCTACCAGCGATGAGTACACGTCTGAAGACGAGGACCATTCCAACTTCCCAAGAAATATTACCACTTACGGTTTACGAGCCTTTCGCATCAAGCGAACGAAGAGTAGGTGGCCGTGGAAGTGCCGGTCAGGTGTTCGCGAACCGTAGCACAAATATTTCGCTCTGCACCAGACACTTATGCAAGAATTATTGGTCATTTCCTAGTGTAAATTTTCGGCAGTGGCGTAATCGTGTTGCCAAAGATTTACACCAGCAGCGAAGTAGAATACACTTGGTTACTGCAATATTAGCTGTTTTTGTCTGAGCTCTGCCCCACCAGGTGACAGCACCATACAGGCCGCTCACGTTTACGGTTCCACCTGAACGGCCCAACGCCCGCGTTTACCCGATTACCAGACAAGCTACAGCTCTCTAATAGGCAGGTATCAAACGTTTATGCACCTTCTCATCTCTGGGAAACGTGTGCGACGGCGTGTCACGACCAACGATGCTGTTACAGCAGCAATGTCTGGGCATTTCCTTCCGCTGCGACGAACGCGTCAATACCGAGCGATGACCGCGGGAAGCCTCATGTAAGATGCACCACCTGCGTGGAGCACTGTCGGGGATAGTGTTTCAGACGGACCACCCGCCAAGATCACCGAAAGGGGTTAAACAAACACTGCAAGGGACCGACAACCCTGGAAACACTGTGACAGCTGTGGCCGACATTGGCCATAGTTGGGTGTTTTGATGTCAAATTTCAGCTTCTGCCGGCGGCCGCTTGGAGGCAAGGTCCAATAGAAAATCGAAAGAAAAAGATGTTTCTCATTCTTTTTTTCAAAGCAGCTCGTTGTATTCATCATTTTCAACAGTTCAATTTTTGTTCTGACGCAAAAAACCACCCGCCAACTTTTGTGTCTGTATCCCTCTAACCCTTTGCGGTCTGGTGTCGGGTAGGGCCCGACAACGCAACACGGCCGTAGCGGTCCGCTGTCGGGCACCGCCCGACAAGGGGGTTCGGGGGTTAAATTTTGCGGTTTTTCTCACTGCGATTCGTGCGCATTCTTTGTATACACGATGCGCCACGTCTTGAGCGATAAATAAACTTTGTTTGTTGAAGTTTACTTCTCTTTGCACTAGGGTGCAGCACAATGTTCAGCACGGCTTCTGGACACCAGAGCGTTCTCAATTGCGCGCGGAACAGCACGTTCATGCGCAATAAACATGATGCATGGCTCTTGAGGGATAAGTAAACTTTGTTTGTTGAAGTTTACTTCTCTTTACACTAGGGTGCAGCACAATGTTCAGCACGGCTTCTGGATACCAGAGCGTTCTCACTTGCGCGCGGAACAGCACGTTCATGCGCAATAAACATGATGCATGGCTCTTGAGGGATAAGTAAACTTTGTTTGTTGAAGTTTACTTCTCTTTGCACTAGGGTGCAGCACATTGTTCAGCACGTTCGCCCGGTTTGCTGAGAAGCATGACAGCTTTTTCATTGCGTGCGTTTTACGGTGGCGCATGTAGTGAAAGGTTCTAGAGGTTTCCATTGTCAATAGCTTTATTTTGAGGCACACACAGCTGCAGAATCATGCTGAGAAAGAACAGTGACACCTGCAGTACCGCCACAACCTCTTCCAACAGCTGGTAGGTGACGTGAGGGCTAGAGCCAAAAATCGGGGCCCGTCTGCGCGGAAGGAGTGCGAGGAAAGGCTAGATGGGAGGAGCCATTTCATCTACAAGATCCCAGGCCGAAATAGCAGACTGTGCTGTTTGTAGCGATCGAAAAACAAACGGAGGCAGGAGGGAAACTGTGTTTTTCTGCAAAACCTGCAGTAACAACCCTGGCCTGCACCCAGAAAATGCTTCGAGCGGTATCACACGCTGCTCAAATATCGGTAGAGGAGTTGCCTGCAGAATGCAAAAGAAAAAATAAATATCCTATGAGTTTTTCGTCCACAGTTTGTGGTTTTTATCGCAGGCACTATAAACTGGCAAAATAGTTTCGGACCGGGACAGCTGGAAAGTGGGTAAAAGTTTCAGACCGCAAAGGGTTAAGGATGATGCTACATTTATACTAATGTTTTTTTGTTGTTGTTGTTTTTTTTTTCAAAGACTAGACTTCTATAACAGGAGAAGACAACAAATTTACTGATTAATTGGAAGTGGTCATTCTGGTTAAAATTGAACAAACGAATGAAAACGTGAAAACTAAACATAGTGGTCCGGAATTTGACTTTATGTGGAACATGAAGCTGTTCTGCTTTGGCGGTTGCTCTTGGTCGTGCGGCATGCGATTTGAGAGGTGCGTTCGCAAGCAGCCGCATGTAATTAAATCATGCGACCATCTGCATTCATGGAAGTTTCCATTTATTGTCTTGGTATTGTTTCACAACGGCATGGTGGTGGCAGTGAAATTTCGTTTTATTCAAATCGTGTGTAAACACACTTTGTTATATTGAGGTTCAAAATACACGGTTTTCAATGAACACGAAGGTTTAAAAAGTTATATACTTTGTTATACAGAGAATTTCGTTATATCAAGGTTTAACTGTACTAGACATATATTGGCTACACGCTGATATCAGCAAGAAAAATTAGGTTTACTTTGTTATATCGAGATATGGCTGTATACTTATACCCACACAGTGAAGTTACCCCTCTAGATTTTATAAATCGCCCCCCACATAGGTGCACACCACTGCAGTGGCTTCTTGTTCTCATGCTAGGCATCTAGGCACGAGATCGCAGGATCGATCCTTGGCCAAACTGGCTACATTTCACTGCGAGTGGAATACACAAATGCTTATGCGTTTACATTTATGTGCACATGAAAGGAAGCAGGTTGATGGAAATGATCCTGAGCATTCCACTATAGCGTCCATCATAGCTGACTGAGAGGCTTTTGGATGTCATTTTTAGGTACACTTACATTACTGTTTGCTTGTTTGGGACGCAACGATATTGCAATACTCAAGCTACAGAAGAGCACAGTGCAAGCAGTTGATAATGTCATTAAGTGAGTCGACTAAATGACTTTTCTAAACATGACTTACTTGAGATTATGAACTTTGCAATGAGAAACTGACAATCTACTTCTGACACCTTATTATGGAAGGCAAGTGTATGAATAAACATTTTGCCGCCATTCAACACACAATTTGAGGCATTCCCTTTTTTATGTTTCAAATTATACTCCGCACCTACAACTCTCACCTGGAAATACTTAAACACCAGAAAAGAAGCATTGGCTAGGTATAGAAAAAGTTTCTATAAATGTTTTTATAAATAGTAGACTGCTTCATATTGCTACGTGCTACTTGAAGAAGATGACGCTTGGATTTAGTGGCACATACCCATAAGCCACCACTGTGTGAACTGATGACAACGTGCCTTGCTTGATGTTGGCTGGCTTCCATCTTCACCAGTGCTTACCAACCTTGTAAGTACACACTGTAGCCTCGCACCTACTGTGCTTCTGCGTAGTCATGGGGCAAATTGTTTGAAATTGAAAGGAAAAAGGCAGAATGCGATCTGCTATTGACAGTTTGTGTTATTTACACTGTTTGCTTTCTATTGGTATCCTCTACGTATTACATTTATCTTCGGTAGTCGCTGTACTGTTGCTTTTTTGATGCCTATAGTCGCTAAATAATACTTGACTTCAGCCAACCAAGAGAACAGGATGGCTTTAGGAAGGGATATTCTACGATGGATCATATCCATGTCATCAACAAGGTAATCGAGAAATCTGCGGAGTACAACCAATCTCTCTATATGGCTTTCATAGATTATGAAAAAGCATTTGATTCAGTAGAGGTACCAGCGGTCATCGAGGCATTGCGTAATCAAGGAGTACAGCAGGCATACGTGAATATCTTGGCAAATATCTACAATGATTGCACAGCAACTTTGGTTCTCCACAAGAAAAGTAGAAAGATACTTATCAAGAAAGGGGTCAGGCAAGGAGACACAATCTCTGCAATGCTATTCACTGCATGCTTAGAAGAAGTATTCAAGCTCTTAGACTGGGAAGGCTTAGGAGTGAGGATCAATGGCGAATACCTCAACAACCTCCGATTTGCAGATGACATTGTCCTATTCAGCAACAATGAGGATGAATTACAGCAAATGATTGAGAACCTTAACCGAGAAAGTGTAAGAGTGGGGTTGAAGATTAATATGCAGAATACAACGATAATGTTCAACAGCTTGGGAAGGGAACAAGAATTCAGGATCGCCAGTCAGCTTCTAGCATCTGTAAAGGAGTACGTTTATCTCATAGGGGACCCTGATCATGAGAAGGAAATTTACAGGAGAATAAAATTGGGTTGGAGTGCATACGGCAGGCGTGGCTAAATCATGAATAGGAGCTTACCACTGTCATTGAAAAGAAAAGTGTACAATCATTGCATTCTACCGGTGCTAACATATGGGGCAGAAACTTGGAGGTTAACAAAGAAGCTCGAGAACAAGTTAAGGACTGCACAAAGAGCGATGTAACGGAAAATGTTAGGCCTAATGTTAAGAGACAGGAAAAGGGCGGTGTGGATCAGAGAAGAAACGGGGATAGCCGATATTCTAGTTGACATTAAGCGGAAGAAATGGAGCTGGGCAGGCCATGTAATGCGTAGGATGGATAACCGGTGGACCATTAGAGTCACAGAATGGATACCAAGAGAAGGGAAGTGCAGTCGAGGACGGCAGAAAACTAGGTGAGGTGATGAAGTTAGGAAATCTGCAGGTGCTAGTTGGAATCGTCTAGCGCAAGACAGGGGTAAGTGGAGATCACAAGGAGAGTCTTTCATCCTGCAGTGGACATGAATAGGCTGATGATGATGATGAGTCGCCAAATGTTGTTCATTTCTTTAATGGGGAAGGCAAGTCTTGTATGACCAAGAGTCTAAAGCGACTCAATGGTATGTCGCAGCAACCCCTTGTCAGGTGTTGGTAACACCTGCTTGCTCTCCTCCTGATCACTAAGGCTCGTATCTTCATATGTCAAAACCATTAAATAAAGATTCAGGGAGATATGCGCAACTTTCAGTAGCTACATATAGTAGACTGAAAATGGCTGTTATGCCACAGGATACAGTGATGACACATTGGTGATTACATCGCAATGTTCTGGGCCAACATCATTGCACGTCTGGACTACTATAATGATGTAGGCAGGGTTATGAATAGCACTGGGTGATTAACCATCAATTTAATATACTAATGCTTTGGTCACGATTATTTCGTTTTATAGAAATTGATTGGTTGAGATCACGTGAGTAAAAATATGCATGCATTGGCACTTACGTCACCACTTTGCATGCTCAACAGCAAGGAAGGGAACCACAAACTCTGTCGGCAATGCTCACACTAAGACGGCACCTACGTGCACATCTCTCAGGAGTTGGGACAAACCCCACTTGTGTGTGTAGCACTTCAAGCCAGTGGGACAAGTGGTCAATTGAATACCATCACTGCAGCTGCACTTATGATTGCGCCTATGCGAATTTGATATGCTTAATCCATACGTTCACTCAAGTAAGGTGTGTCTCGTGTGATATCGAAGGCAACTGCCCATTCAAATAAAAAATTTTCCTTCAATGTTAAGGTACAAAAAACAATGGCTTTATTTTTTTTAGCTCGAGTATGCAAATCTACAAATTGAATAATTGATTAAAAGGTTTCAATTAATCTAGTTCAAATTTTTAATTGATGCCCAGCCCTAGTATTCAAGGTTGATTCTTCACTACACTTCTGCGATTACGCAATTTCTTTCACTCCCCTTCTATCGCCTCACTGCTGGTTTAAGGCTGTCTCGTGCACTGTAGTATGAACCAGAATGGGTGACCCATGAGCCAGTGCTGCTTTTAGCACTTGCACTTCATCGCTGTACTCGTGGCTTGGTTGGCATACATTAATTTTAAAGGAGTATTGACATGACATTTTGGACTTGTCATTTTCTTGCATTAAATAATAAGTATTTGCATTATTGTAGAGCATACATGGTGCTGGAGTCCAGCAGAAAAAAGCTGTCGGTTCAACAGCTTGATAAGGCCACTGGACCCCGCACTGGCGGTTTCAACACGGTCGCGAGTACAAAATATACACAGGGTTCTTTGTTTTTTGGTTTTATACTTTTCAAAATTTGAGGGGTAAAATTCATGTGTTATTTTTAAAGAGGAAAACCGGGAAGAAATCTGGGGTATTGTTGCACGGCAGCAAAACCGAATTTTTGTTCAGAATTTGTTCAGGATTTTTTTGGTAAGTGTAAATAATTAACATAAGCAATGGTCTCCTTTTGGACACAAACATTCTATTTAAACAAGCGATATCACTCGCACGAACATGTAATGGCAAAGAGATCGAGCTGCTCACAAATAATCTGATTAACTAATCTCTACAAATTCGCATCTTGTTTTATTAAGACATTTAAAAGAAACCACGTTAACAAAAACAACAAATAGAAACAGGTTTGGCGATCCCTTTTTTACAATTTTCTTATCTTACGAGGCCTTTTGATATATATTATTAGTATAGGCATTGGGAGCATATATTTGTCCATCCAAGACCAGTCGGAGCTTTCAGCCTTGTCTGTTGTCGTCTGTTGTACTGGTTCCAATTACACGCTCTTGCAACAAAATTAATGGTATACCAACTAGACAAATCGGCGACCTTTTTTTCAACATAACATAGTTGGGTAAACATCCTCTCGGGAACAAATCGTGCAAAAGTGACCTTTTACAATGTAGAGCAACACCAGCACTGCCTTAGTGTGCTTCCCAGTGCATTACGACTGTTTACATGTACACGACATGCGGGAAGTGAGATGCAATGCGCAATTGTTGTGTTGACGTAAACATGGCCACTAAAAAAGCAACAAGCTTTCGGTCATACAAGGTCGGAAAGTGTTGAACGTATTATATTTTCATATATGCCGGTTTTCGCTTGAGTGTTAAGTTAAAACGAGGCATATATACTATTACTCATATATTAATAATGTTATTGTGATATATCTTGACCAACTGCTCACAAAAGGTGGGAAACATTCATTAGTTTTGTAACACTTGCACTTATTATAGTCCTTTATGAAAGGACACATTCAGGGAGAAATCGGGTTTAACTGATTTTCATAAACTTTGTTTGGGGTGCAAAACTAGGGAATTATTGGGTTTTACCCAAAAACGAACCCTAAATATGCACAATGCAATAGAAAACACAGCATTGTACCAGCTGGTCTAGTTGGTCTTTTAGAGTGGCACATCAATAGATTATTTCATGTGCATGAAAGAATCTCGGCGCACGCACACAGCAACGAAATAACACCAAAAGAATCAAATGGAAAAATTGAAAGCCAATTAAAAGTAAGGTGTGGACAAGAATGTACTGAAATGAATGCGTAACTCCATAAAGGTGACATTTTCAAGTTTGGTGTTTCTATTATTTAGCATATTTAATCATTTCGGTAGCCTGTTTTTCATAATCTGCGATTCGTAATATCTTTGACATGTTTCTATCATCCAAGGCTGAATATTTTTTGTGTTGCATGTCGCATTATGTTTCTTTAAAAAATTAAACTTTCTTTATGTTTCTTTAAAATGAAGGTACAATCCCTTTAAACCCTGCAAAAAGTACTGGCAAGTGTCCGAACACGCTAAATAAGTTACGCTAAGATGACATGCGAACACAAATTTCCACACCATTTTTAAATAGCTTGAAGCGGTCACCCATGCTTGACGCTACACTGCCTTGTTCCTCAGGCTGTGCATAATTTCCTGACGCTAAAACGCTAAAATCTAAAAACAGATTTTATGGTTGGTTATACCCTCTCCCCCCGGAATACCCACGCATATTCTTGAAGTTGTATGAACTCTACCACATGCTTCTCATGCATAAAAGGATATGACACTTAGCGAGCATGAAATATAAAATATTTCAATACTAAAATTGGTCTTGAAATGCCAGACCTGGAATCATTGACATTGTGACACCATGACACAACAAAATTTGCTGATGTTGTAGTAATAAGGCTAGGTATGATTACATTGCTCAGTAAAAAAAAAAAAAAAAAAAGTGGTGCTGCACGCATTTCTTTTGGCTTTGCTTGCCTGTGGCAGTCGCAGCAATTGCAGAAACAAATAGAGTCAATGTATCATGATGCATTCACCTCCTACAGAAACTGAAACTGGTTCGTAACAACAAGTATGCATTGGCGTTCCAGTTAATTTTGAGCTTCAATGCAGTTACAGTTAGTTTCTTAACAAAACGTCGCTTTATGCATTGGAGCACAACATTAACTGGAACGCCAATGCATTTCTCCGCAAAGTTCTGGAATTAATATCTCGAAACTGGTGTCATCCCGAGAATTCGTTCCAAGTGGATCCGCCTTGCGAACTCCATGGCTACAATTTGTAAATTGCAATATGGGCCATCAGGCAATTAGTTAAAAACTTAATTAGTGAATTTCTGGTAATTATTTGATTACGCATTTCAGTTTTTTGTGCAAGAAATGTCCGCCTCTTCGAGTAGACCAGCTCATCAACTAGAATTGTGCTATCTGCCACAGGCAACCTTTAAGAATTTTTGAAAGTGTTCGCTTAAACACCCTATGTATATATATATATATATATATATATATATATATATATATATATATACTAGTTTTTATTAGCATGTCTCTTGGCATTGGTACAGTCTCTGCTGAACAGAGAATTTCTGACCATTGGTCTATGTGACATGTGACGTCAAAGCTCGCAGTGTATCTCCTAGAAAATTCTTCTCTGTAAAAGATTTCTCTTGTGCTCTGGATGAGGGTATATTAGGCTATCTTGACCTGGAACTTAGTAGCTTTTAGGGTGCTTAAGCCTCTGAATTGTGAGAGAAACTCAGAGTTATGCTGGTATTGTCTGAATACATTTATTCCAAACAAAACAAAGCAGACACCTAAACACAATCCCTGGATGACGAGATAAATTTTACACTAGAAAAGTACGGAGGGCGCGACGCGCCATCGATGGACGAGGATTTTACCGTGGCTGAGGTCAAGTGGGTTCTCGCATCTCTCAATGGCAGATCTGCCCCTGGGCCCGACAGGGTCACCAACAAATTGCTCAAGCATCACGACGACGACTCAATAGAGTTTCTTGCAGACGAGATAAATGAAATCTAGCGCAGCGGCCTCATTCCCAAGAGCTGGAAAGCAGTCTACAAAGTACTCATACCCAAGCCAGGTAAGGCGCCAAGCATTGACTATCTAAGGCCCATCTCCCTGACGTCGTGTGTCGGGAAGATGGCCGAGCACGTCATGCTTAACCGCCTCACTGACCACCTTGAGTCTAATGAATGCTATACTCACAACATGATTAGCTTTCGGTCGGGGCTCTCGACTCGGGACGCCATGAGGCTGATCAAGCACCAGATCCTTGACTCCATGCACCTCCGCAGGCAATTCACGGCTTGGATTTATAAAAGGCTTTTGACAACATATCGCACACCTTTATTCTCAAGAACCTTCATGTAAGCAAGCAGGCGTACAATTTCGTGCGCTCCTTCCTTTTCTCAAGGTCCACTAGACTCAAGATTGACGAGCTTTCGACCCACGAAATTCAGCTTGGGCCAAAGGGAACACCTCAGGGGGCGGTGATCTCCCTGACGCTGTTCAACATCTCCATGATCAACCTGTCGAGAGGCCTTGAACAAGATCCCGAACATTAACCACACAATCTACGTGGACGACATCACCATCTGGTGCCCCAGAGGATGCGAGGGTCAAGTCGAGGGTACTTTGCAAGAGGCCATCGATGTGACAGAGCGGTATCTCATCCCCACCGGGCTAAGGTGCTCGCCCGCTGAATCCGAGCTCTTACTCTACAAGAAGAGGCCCAGAGGTGGTTCTCACCAGTCCTGGAAGCCAGCAACGGAGAGCCACATTACATTATTCACTGGTAACGGCTCCCCAGTTTCGCAGGTGGATACTATCAGGGTCCTAGAAATGTTTATCAAGTCTAACGGGGCCAATGGAGCCGCCATCAAACGTATTTGTTCCAAGACTGAAAGCACCCTCGGACTGATCCGAAGAATCGCCAACAGGTACCGCGAAATCAGGGAGGACAATCTGATCCGGATTATCCACACATTCGTGCTATGCCACCTCGCTTATTCGACGGCTATGCACAACTGGCTCGTGTCGGAGCGCAACAAGATCAATGCCCTAATCAGAAGAGTATTCAAGCTTGCCCTCGGCCTTCCCATCCGAACGCACACAGAAGACCTCCTCAAGTTGGGAATCCACAACACGTTTGAAGAAATTGTTGAAGCCCAAGAGTTTTTTCAGTTTGTCAGACTCTCTGGCACCCCAGCAGGCTGACCCATGCTTGGCATGCTGGCACGCAACCCCACGGTTGTCGGTCCTGATGCTGTGAAGCTGTCCAACGACGTAAGATCCAATATTTCCATACACCGGATGCCATGCAATATGCATCCGACCTACAACGAAGACGAAGACGAGCCAGGGGTAAAGCTCTGCTCGCCAGTGCCCGCTTGGACAAGGATCGAACATGCTTCGTAGACGCTGCTTCGTACGCTCAAGAAGAAGCCTTCTCCTCAGTGGTCATCGACTGTGATTCCAAAATCACCAGCTGCGCTACCATCCGCACTTCTAGTTCCAGCCTTGCAGAACAGGTTGCCATTGCTCTTGCATGGACGGATGGTGTACATGACGACACGATTTATTCAGACTCAAAGACCGCTATCAGGGCCTTTCAGATGGGAATGGTGGCTCCCCAGGCCCTACGTATCATCCAAAATGCTAAAGACCTCAAATATCACTCATTGGCCTGGTTCCCTGCACACCTTGGAACCATTGAGTGTGCTTCGCTCAACCCCAGTGAGAAGGCACACTCGGCTGCACGAGATTTGACTGACCGTGCGCCGGGTAACGCGTCCTCTCCTCATAATTATCTATCAGAAGACTCCTGCCTCTGCCGCACTTCTCGGTGTGCAGGGCCCAGGCAGTCACTCTCAGACTTCTGCATTACCCGAGCCCTGCGGCACTGCACACAATGTCCCCCGACCGGTTCCCAAGCCCTGTGTGGTGGTTATGCGGACTTCGAGCATGTCCTGTGGGGCTGCGCCTCTGCCGGTTCCCCTTTCACCTAAGAGGAAATGATGAAGCTTATTAAGGCCCAGGATCAGACCTCTCAAATCCTGGCAGTCCAGAGGGCCTGCGAGAGGGCCGTCAGGTTTGACCTGATGGTCCCCGAGTGGGCCTAGCCAGGTGACGTTGCATTTACTCGCGTCTATTGTGGACCGAATAAAGTTGTTTCACTCACTTGAAAAGAAACGTGAAAAGGTTGAAACGCTCAGGTGCTTCAGCACACTGCAGTCCAAGCTTAATCAAGCAGTAGATCACTCTAAAAAGTGCTACTTTGGCTACATTTTTCCCTATTTCATGCGCAATGACCCACAAAAGTTTTGGTCATTCTTATTAAAAAAAAAAAGTCAATCTGCCACATACTGGTTCATGGCTCAGTCATAGAAAATAAACATGAAAAAACAATTAAATTATGGCGCCCGGGTTTTACATGCCAAAACCACGATCTGACCATGAGGCATGCCGTAGTGGGGGACTCCGGAAATTTGGACCACCTGGGGTTCTTTAACGTGCACCTAAATCTAAGTACACGGGTGTTTTCACATTTCGCCCCCATTGCTGAGCATTTTAACATCTACTTTCAAAGCGTCTTTCCTAATCCATCCGATCTTTTAAGTCAGAGTAGAATGTCGCAGCATGAAGACGCATGATATTATTTAACCATCAGGCTTGTTCTCTATGCTGCTAAACTTTAAACGAAGGCTATACCTGACTTTGACAATACAGTTGAACCCAGATATATCGAATCTGAAGGGGATCACAAAAAAGTTCAATATATAGGTATTTCGAAATATAAAATAAAAATTTGATTCAGAAATTTTCATGGGGATTTTACTGCTGTTCGTTATACACAATAATTCATTATATATGGGTTCGATATACCCGGGTTCGACTGTATACGTAATAAGCTCTTTCGGCTATATGCTGAAATACTCTCTAAATTCCTTGTAATGATCTTACACACATCACCTTCTTCTGCTGTTCTTCCTTCCAATTGGTGCTCGGCACATGTTATACCGGTGCACAAAAAAGGTGATGCAGCTATTATGACAAACTACCACCCAGTATCGCTTATATCATTGTGCTGCAAAATTATAGAATGCATAGCCAATTATATAACAAAGTTCCTCACTGATAACAACAGTCTTATCATCAGCATGGCTTCCGTAAAGGTTTCTTGACTCTCATGCAGCTGACCTCAGTAATTCATAGTACTATTGTCCACGTTCTTGATAAGTTAGGCCAGACTGATGTCATCTTTTTAGATTTTAAAAAAGCGTTTGACTTAGTTTCTCATTTGAAACTAATTCATAAACTACAGTTCATTGGTCTACCTGCATTTATAATTAATTGGATCACTTCTTACTGAACAAATCACATTCAGTTTGTTAGCATGATGGTTTTTGCCCCCGAGAACTACCTGTTACTTCTGGGGTACCTCAAGGTAGTGTACTGGGTCTGCTTTTATTCGTAATATATATTAACGACATTGTTGAAGTCATTAATGCACGTGTTCAGATCAGATTGTTTGCCGATGACTGTGTTTTATTTAACAAAATTAACAGCTGTGAGAATCAAGTGCTCCTTGACTCTCATCATATTAACATTTCTTTGTAATCCACTCAATGGCATATGAAATTTTATGCTGATAAATCAGTCTTTATCAGAATAACAACAAAAATACACACTCTGTTCTGTCCTTACAGTCTTCCATCACAACTGCTTTCTGAAGCCATTGAATACAAATACCTAGGCGTCACGATTACCAACACCCTAGGCTGGAATGAACACATTATGGAATTAATGGAACCAAGCTTACAGAATGACGATGCACAGGTGCGATATCTGTGCATCGTCATTCCATAAACTTGGTTTTCTTAGGCACAAACTATAACAAGCACCTGCAGAAATGAAGCTTACACATGGATTATAAGACCAGGACTTGAGTATGCATGCACCGCCTGGGACCCCTACACTAAGTGTAACATAGAGGCAATGGAGAAAATTCAATGCAAGGCCATTCGCTTCATATTTTCCAAGTATTGTACAACAGACTCTCCAATTAAGCTAGTGAAAGAACATGATATCCCAACAATACAACTGCGATGAAAAATTCAGACTAAAGTTTCTATTTTTACTTCAACATAACAAATTCTTGCTTTGCCCAGCTGAACCATATCCAACAGCACTGAAATCTCGCCTAACAAGACATCACCATGTAGAACCATTAACTCCCTTCAGCACCAAAACCAATTTTAATTGCAATAGCACTGATTCTATTGCACAAATTAAGTCTTTACTTGTTACTGTTTAAAAGGTTTTTGTATCGAACCATGACATTTATTTATTGTCTTATTGTACAGAGTGTTACTAAAAGCTCGGTGTTTGTTTTTAGTTTTCATAGCATGAGATGTTCAGTATAGGCTAAATGCATGGAAATAGCTCTTATACAAACGAACGAAAGATGCGCGGCGAGAGCGGTCGAACATTCAACCAACGAACGAACGTACATGCACATATCGCAGTGAAACTTTTACGACAGAAAATTCTTGGGCTCATATTCGCAGATACTTTCACTTTTGCACGATTTTACGCGACCAGTGCCAGACCCGTTCGGAGTCTACGGTCTACAGTGTTCCTTGTACTAGAAACTAAGGTCCCTATTTGATTTACTAGGAACTACGTTGCAGCACCGCGTATTCTCGCCATTAGCATGAAGCAAGTTCTCGTAACTTGCTAGCTAGAGTGTTTGATAAGCATTGTGACGCAATCCTTCCTTTTTCACAGAAGATAACTAGTCTCGAACAAATGTCCAAATCCACGCCACGGAGAGCTGGTACGTGCAGGAACTTCAGCAAGCGGTCTTGGTGCATCATCTCTCTTTACCACGCGTTCACCAACAGTACAACTAGTTTTTGCTATTCAAGTGAAATTTAATACAAGTCTTGCATAGCTTAAATTTCTTTCATGCCCCCTTATAAAAGATTTGATAAATTGTTATAAAGGCACTGTGGGCATTCTGATTAGCTGGTCTAACCCCACATATCAGGCAAGGCAAAGCAAAAGCTAAGTCAAGGCATGCTTAGCAAACTTGTATAAACATGCAAACTTGTATAAAAAAGTAATGGGCAGATCCAATACGAATGTTGGAATCAGTGTGAAGCAAAAGCTTTAGGAAAGCGGTTAATTAAATGCTTGACAACTAACGGCAATGTGTACAATCTCGTTTACATTCATCCTAACCTCATGGAATATTTATGTTTATCCACCACAAAGCTCACAACTTTAGTAGTTGTCATGCAATTTTTGTTTTTGCACTGCAGCGTTCACAAGCTATGCTAAAATGCAAACTCCAAGTCAGGCGGAGGATGCACAGTGCGAGACATACACAGTGATGTTACAAGGACGAAGGCGATGCACGATGCTTGTCAAGAGAAGAATGGCGACGACAGCTGTGTATGCACAGAGAAGTACGACATGTATCAAGCAAAACTTAGGGTTTCTGTACCTCTTGTGCCACAGTGGGACATACCCACTCTGGAGGATTGGCCAAAAATGGGCACAACCCCAGTGGCTAAATCAAAGAAAATAAAATAAACAGATCGGTCTGCTGTAGAGATGCCTGTGAGCCAACATATGTTCAGGTTTTATGTAGAAAGTTTTTTTTTGTAACGTAGAACAGAGGTGCGCATACTTGGTCAGCATACAAGGATTATGTAAGCCACTTTGCTGGTGCTTTCATACAACCTTTATATTGTATGAATCGGAATTTCTAAAAATCGCCTGTGGCAGGTGGCATAATTCTTATTGTTAAGCTGGGTTATTCGAAGAAGTGGACATTAGTAGCACAAGAAATCGAAACACATATTCAACTAATTAACAAAAATCCACTAATTATCTTCTTAGTTAAATACTTTATGACATACTATATTGCAATTTAAGAATTGTAGCCGGTGAGCTTGTCAGCTAGGCGTATCCACTTGGAATGAATTTCCAGAATGACACCAGTTTGCAGATATGCGCCATCAAACTCGCCGTAAAAATGCACTGTTGTTCCACTTCCTTTTTTACCAAAATGCTGTTTCATACATTGAAGCACAAAAGTAACTGGAACACCCATCTATTTCGTCCCACACTTTGGGAAATAATATCACGAAACTGGTGTAATCATGGAAATTAATTTCAAGTGGATGCATCTTGCAAACTCACTGGCTACAATTCGTAAATTGCAATATGTGTTTTGACTTCTCGTGCTACTAATGTCCACCTCATCAAGTAACCCAGTTCAATGATAAGAATTATGCTACCTGCCACAGGCTATTTCTTAAAATTCTGTAAAATTTAAAAATGAACACCCTATATATATATATATATATATATATATATATATATATATATATATATATACAGGGTGTTTCAGCGAACACTTTCAAAAATTCTTAAAGGTTGCCTGTGGCAGATAGCACAATTCTAGTTCATCAGCTGGTCTACTCGAAGAGGCGGACATTACTTGCACAAGAAATGCGTATTCGAATAATTATAACAGAAATTCACTAATTAAGTTTTTAACTAATTACCTGATGGCCCATATTGCAATTTACAAATTGTAGCCGTGGATTTCGCAAGGCGGATACACTTGGAACAAATTCTCGGGATGACACCAGTTTCGAGATAGTAATTCCCGAACTTTGCGGAGAAATGCATTGGCGTTCCAGTAAGGTGCTAAACAAAACGTCGCTTTATGCATTGAAGCACAAAATTAACTGGAACGCCAATGCATTTTTCTGAAAAGTTCGGGAATTAATATCTCGAAACTGGTGTCATCTGTGGGGATGCGCGACCCTCACGCGTCTCCTGTAATCCGGCTTCTCCGCGTGGCTAAGCGCTGGCGGCGGTCGTAGTGGTTGCGGCGCATTGCGAGAGATGGCGCGAGTGTCGCGATGCCAACGCCACCGATTGGCGGGGTGATTTGGGAGAAAAAGGTGGAAGCCCGCAAATGCACGCAAAGTGCCTCGAGCGGCCAGTCGCGCGGCAATTCTGCGTGTATTCGCGGGCTTCTTTCACACTCGGAAAACGCATTTATGTCGCACGTATTGAGCAATAAAGAGCTGTATCGGTAGTTTTTCATGTTGCTATACAACTTTCTCATCCACACTTTGATAATTAGCACAGTACTTCTCGAGTTAGATAATTAATTACAATTACCTAATTAAATCTCAGTAACGAAAAAATTACTGGCGGCTACTCCACTGTACTGGAAACAATACGCACTAGGTTTGCTTCGCGTAACGCTGTTCCTCTTTTTTAAAATCGTGCTGCATGATAGCTGGGACACCCTGTATCCCTGTATATGTGTGTGTGTGTATATATATATATATATATATATATATATATATATATATATATATATATATAAATCGTGCTGCATGATAGCTGGGACACCCTGTATCCCTGTATATGTATGTGTGTGTATATATATATATATATATATATATATATACATAATATATTTACAAATATATCTGCTAAGATAGCGACCAACCCAACATTAGCCAGGCAGCCATGCCAAACCCAGGAATCATGTTCTGATGGAAAATGAAGCTGACCAACTCAAAAACGTGACCCCCGTCTTACTTCATGTGCCAATTAATTTTCTCCATTGAAAATCTAGTTTCACCACATTTCTTTTATGCACCTGCAGAATAAGGAAATGCATACAGCTGCAGAAATAATGAAGAATTTTCCATTCTTCAATGGGTTTGTCAAGTTTACAGAATATTGACTACATGCAAGAACTCTCGATAGGAACATCAGAAACTAGAACACGAACTATATCAGGTCAAGCATATTTCGAAAGCACATATCCAGCCACTTGAAAAGAGTAGCAGTTTCGCCTGAAAGGTGAAGCATCGATTGTGATAACAAATTAGTAGACAGCTATACGAAGTAAGGAAAGCAGTTTTATCAACCGGGTAAACTTGTAAACACTTGCTTACTAAATTAAGCTTTTCAGACACTACTTTATCCTGTTGACTGAAAACTTACTTCCACCTTATCCAGCCACTTCAAAATTATGCCTGGTGCATGACATTGTGAAAAACAATGAACGAAGTGAACCCGACTGATTCTATTACGCAGTCGGGTTCACCTCCTTTTTTTTGTCTGCGTAGCAGATAGTTACGTAATTCTATTACGTAATTATCTGCTACGCAATTTAATCTTTACTCGTTACTGTTAAAAGGTTTTTGTATCGAGCCATGACATTTATTTATTGTCTTATTGTACAGAGTGTCACTAAAAACTCGATGTTTGTTTTTAGTTTTCATAACCATATTGTTGGCTCAGTTTTCGTTGACTTCAATGAAGTATTTGGCACAATCTGTTATAATAGTCTTTCTTACAAGTTAGAAGCTCTGGGCATTCGTGGCCCAGCTCTTTCGCTCATCCGCAGTTATTTGACTAACAGAACGCAAGTTGTAAATTTCTGAGGTTCACTCTCACACACTACATCAGTCACTACTAGCCGAGTACAAGTAGGCTTGCTGTACTCAGCATACACTTCATGAGAGGGCTGAGGGTGTCCCATAAGGCTCGCTTTTAGGCCCTTTACTTTTCCTGGTGTACATTAATGATCTTCCTCACTGTTTAACCAGTACTTCATCTATACTTAATGCTGACGACACCACTATATTTACTAATAGCAAATGCATATACTGTAATAAACCGACTAAATTTTGACCTAAGCAACTTATCTGCGTGGTGCAAAAGTAGCAAACTTCACATTAAGCCTTCAAAAACTCAGTTTATGCTTTTTCATCCACATCAACGTGTCACCGCATCCGCACCACCGCTCATCTTACAAACTCATCTTCTTTCACCTGCACATGAAGTTGTGTTCCTTGGCATCAAACTTGACCTTGGCCCAACTTAAGTTTAACTTGCATGCTGATATGGTGTAAAAAAAAAAATGCCTTTGGATAAAGAGTACGAATTTTAACGTGCTCATATTTTTCACAAAGCATAAGAACTTCACTTTATTACGCATTTATTCATTGTCACTTACAATACTGCATCTCAGTTTTGGGAAACACATATTCTTCGCACATAATACATCTACAACATTTACAAAATCAAGCCTTGAGGATCATCAATTTCTCTAGTTACATGTCACATGCAGTACTAATTTTCAGTTCCTTAAAAATACTACCATTACGTTACATGCTCCAGCTCAAATTGGTTTTACTAATATACTGCACACTAAATCATGAAATCATTTTAGATGCATTTAATAGGTCTGGTCTTACCAACACTAACAATACGAGATTTTCCTCTAACAACAGTTTTTTACTCCCTCAAATAAACACTAATTATAGAATGTTTACTGCCCCTTTTACGGCTATTAAATACTGGAACAAGCTACCACCCCATATTAAAGCCTGCTGCACAACATTAACATTCAAGAGAGATACGAAGAAATATTTACTAACGACACTACTGGCTACAGACTCATTACTATGAGCATATATTGTATACAAATTTATTTTCCAGTTTTCAATATTTCTGTACTTGCCTACTATATCGTTTTTATTTTTTATTCCCTACCTCCCATTCTCTTTTTTTTTTCTCCTTATTTTTAGACATTTAAAATTTTTTGTCGCATAATCTATATTTCACTTGTACTTCACGTATTGTAAGCATATTTTTGTTTCTAATTATCTGCTACATTATCCTCGTGTTCTTTGATATGCGTCATTCCTACATTTCCTTAACGTGTCAATTACTACATATTTATTTATTCATACGCAGTATATATTTCATTTGCTTGTATTGACTTGAACTTCAATAATTATTGTAAGCACCTTTCTTGTATTTGATTATGTGCTTCATTAACCAAGTTTATTCTGATGTCTGTTGCTGCTATGTTCCCATAATGTATTAATTACTACATTCTTAAATTACTAATAGGAGGTCCCCCTGACAGTTCTTGTAACTCCGGGACCTCCTACTGTACTAATGATGAATGATGAAAAATTTTAAAATTTAATGTTTGTTTGTTTAGCTTTGTATAACTATTCCATTTTAATTGATTATTTTTATGATTCATGACATTTATTTTACTTGATGCCCCTCCTGCAAGGGCCCTTTTAGGCCTGCAGCATTCTAGGAAATAAACTAAAGAAGTAGTTTTTGCAACATAAATGCTAAAACCATGGTGACCCATTTAACATCCCCCCCTAAGTAGGAGAGGTTCCTGGTTAAAAACTGGTTTTCCTGTCTTCTTCTAACCACTATATTTTATCATTGTCATGATGACATGATACTCATTTCTCATCACTGACAGGACATGCTGAACAGCTTTGGCACAGAGTGGGGACATTAACAGCTGTTTAAAAATGAGTTGCTTCATCATTGTTACAACAACATCATGATAATTTACTGTTGCGAATGGGACAAGGCTGGACATGCTTGGTGCAGTGTGTGACAAAAATAAGTGCATCCATGCACATTTAGTCGCAAATGGCACCACCAAGATATGTTCCAGTGAAAGTGTCTATCAAGCATAAAGTAGTTTTAAAAGTGAGCAATCACAATTTAAAAGTAGTGCTTCAAGATGAAGCTGTGTGTGGCTTTGATGTAAAAGTGACCCAAAAATCAGCTTTTTGTTAAAATGAGAAGTAGCTTGATTCTCAGAAAATGGAAGTGAAGGACTATGTTTACATGCCTTATCCTTTAAAACTTTGCATTTGGAAGAAGAGTGTCAACTGGTTGATAATAAATGAAAATTGCCATCGAAAATTTGCTGCCATCGGACTTTAGTCCAGATCTGTGCCTGCTGGACAGTATAGCACAGGGTGGTATTCATTTTCTATCCTAAATATTGAGAGGCTTAAGACTGCATACAAGATGGCAACAAAGCCTACTTCTGCTTACAATAATTTTTGTTCAGCATGATATTTTAAAATAAATTGTTAGTTTTATCACACAGCTTTCATTGGGCAAATAAAATAATTTTTTTTTTATTAGTAGGTTGAGAACCACTAACAAGCTAAATTCTCAGTGCCAGCACACATATTGCAATTGGCACCTTAGTAATTAACAAAGAGACTAGCAGGGGCAATGTCTTTAATGCCTCTAATGCATGTACAGATCTTATTCACCTTGGTATCATACCTGTGTGTGATAGTCCTGCTTGGGGACATACAGGGTGCCCCAACTATCATACACCAAGATTTAAAAATATGCAAAAGCCCCGTAGCTGGACAGAACCAAGGTAATGTTGTTTGCTGTCGCTTGGAGATACTCAGATTATTTTTTGCTTTATGCCTAATTACATAATTAGTTTTAACTAATTAACTTCTGAAATATTATAATTAGATGAAAAGTGTCAATTAGAAAATTGTACAGCAACATGAGGAACTCCCGATCCAGCTTTCTGTTGCTGAATACGTGCTACATAAAAGTTTTTTTCCGAGTGCGAAAGAAGCCTGCGAATACACGCAAAGTGCCCTGAGCGGCCAGTCGCGCGGCAATTTTGCAGTGTCGACGAGGAACCAATAACAATGCCTGCCAGCTTATTTACTTGTTTTGATAGAATAATGAGTTCAAACATGAAAAAGTCTCATGAAAACAATTTCCAATATGTTTCACTTTGTTTTCTTCGAGGTGGAATAAATAAGCCTATGGCAAGAACTCAGTCCTCTACTAGGTGCTTGCAAATGCGAAAAGCGCATTCACTGTGATCGGTGCATGCGAAACAGGAATGCGAAGTCCACATGTGAGAAGGGACAAGCGACATGCCTTTTTGTCCAAGGCCAGGAAAGACAGTATTTCGACTGCCAAACTCAGTTCCTCTGAAGAGGGCCCAGTGTTTGTTAACAAGCACCTCACTCAGACCAACAAGAAACTACTCGGAGCAGCTATTGCACGTAAAAAGCAAGTCGGGTGGAAGTTTGTCTGGACCTCTGGATGCAAGGTGCTCGCGCGAGAAACTGAGACGAAAGATGTGCTAAAGGTCCAAGATCTGTCTGATTTGAACAAGATGACTACATAAGGTGTGTTTCTGTGCAAGTCATATTGTTGTTGTTGTTTTTCTCATGGATTCATCAATGACATGTCAATACTAAAACAATGATAGTCTCACCTCAACTTATTGCTTAGACAGAGCTAGGTTTTTGGCAATTCATCTGAATGTCCATGGCATGAAAAATAAGGGAGATGGCCTGAATTTGTTTTTCGAATCTTTTCCTGTTCTAAGAAACTTCTATGGAATTCCTCACGTCCACCAAGCTTTCGGTTGTTCTTATGGATGAAGTCAACATAAACCTAATTTCCGGTGATAACATAGCCCGGGAACTAAATTATATTATACGAGGTCTGTTAGAAAAGTATCCGACCTTATTTTTTTTTGCGCACACCTGATGGATATGAAACAAGCGCGCTTGCATCAATCGACCTTGAACCTTCGTGTGCATGCGCGAAATTTTTCCCACCTGCCGGTAGCGTCAGTCGCTGGGACGCAGCGTTTGAGTGAGGTAGTGCGCAGTGCTCTCGTTGGTTTTTTTTATTGCAAGGAAAATGGCGAAGTGATGGAAGCAGTGCTACTGCATCAAATTTTGCCAGAAACTGGGAGACAGCCAAGTGGAAACCATTCGGAAGATTCAGACGGCTTTCGGTGACGAAGCTATGAGCAGCACACAGATTAAGGAGTGGTACAATCGGTTTAAAGACAGCCACACATCGGTGGAGAGCGAGCCACGCTCTGGTCGGCCATCAACATGCCGAAATGACCAGGTCATTGCCAAAGTGAACGCTGTGGTGATGAGGGACCGTCGTGTGACTATCCGAGAAATTGCGGAAGAGGTGGGCATCAGCACTTTTTCTGCACATTCCATTATGACTGAAGATTTGGCCATGAAGAGAGTTGCGGCGAAATTCATGCCGAAGCTGCTCACAGTGGAGCAAAAGCAACTTCGTGTTGAAGTCTCACAGGACATGCTGGATTCCACAAACAGTGACCCCGACTTTATGAACACCATAATCACTGGTGACGAGTCTTGGGTGTATGGGTACGACCCGGAAACCAAATCCCAGTCGTCACAGCGGAAGCATGCCACGTCACCAAGACCAGAGAAGGCCCGCTAAGTGCACAGCAATGTCAAAGTAATGCTGACTGCTTTCTTTGACTCCCGCGGTGTGGTACACCACGAGTACGCACCACAGGATCAAACAATCACCAAAAAGTACTACAGAGATGTCCTCCGTCGCCTACATGATGCTGTGCGGTGCAAGAGACCGGAGTTGTGGTCAACAAGAAATTGGCGCATCCATCACAACAATGCTCCTGTATATTCCTCGCACTTGATTCAGACTTTTTTGGCGAAAAACCAGACTCCTGTAGTTCAACAGGCTCCTTACTCTCCTGACATGGCCCCCTGCGACTTCTGGCTGTTTTCCAAAATCAAGAGGCCATTGAAAGGAGCGCAATTTCAGACAAGAGAGGACATCATGGCTGCAACGACAGCTGAGCTAAACTCCATTCCGAAAGAGGGCCTTCTCGGAATGCTTCCAACAATGGTAGCACCGCTGGGAGAAGTGTGTGGAGTCCCAAGGAGACTACTTTGAGGGTGATTAGGTTTACAACACTCCAGTTATGCCAGTTTTTTTTCTTTGGCCAAAGGTCGGATACTTTTCTAACAGACCTCATACATACATACACCTGTTCTAACAGTATAAGTTTACCCACAAAAGTAACTCCAACCACTTCTAGTTTACTATAGATATCTGGGTCACAAATGTATTATTTTCTGAAACTGTCTGGTGTGCTGATCAATGACATTAGTGACCATTTGCCTGTTTTGTTCCTATTAGACTATATAAGCCTAAATTGTCCGTGGTAACATACAAGTCTAGAGACATTAATGAAGAGTCCTTGGACAAATTCAAATCACTGATTGTCGATGCTTCCTGGGGTACCATATATGAGATGACCGATGTAAACAAAGCATACGAAGCTTTCTTTCAAATATTTTTTCCGTGCTATGATGAAGCCTTCCCGTTGAGAGAAAGGAAAATGAAAAATAAATAGTTTAGAAAACATGGGATAAATAAAACGTTGTACGAGAAAATTAAAAAGAGAAATGAAATGTACCATAGGTTTATTCAAACTAAAAATCTTGATCTTCTTTCAGAATACAAAAAATATAGGAACAAACTAAATAAAAAACTGACGACTGCGAAATCAAATTACTATGTTGAGCGCTTTATGCTGATAAGTAATGACTCCAAGAAAGTATGGTGGCAGGTAAATGATTTATTGAATAGGAAAACTCAATCTGACTTGTCATAGATAACTACATCCAATGGAATATTGACTAGCTCTGATTTAGCTACAGTAATGAATGAGTTTTTTGTAAATGTTGGCACTGCAGAGTACAGTGACCCAATCTCGTGTAGGACATACTCAAACCTGATAAACCCACTATCAAACTCTGTTACCTTCTATTCTGCAATTACCACAGAAGTCACTGGCTTAATTAGAAACTTAAATGACAATGCATCAGCAGGGCATGACGACATCAAGGCATCATCTCCCCTGAAACATGTATCGATGTCCATATGTGACGTCTTGACATATATTATAAACCTCATGCTTACCACCAACACATTCCCCAATCATTTAAAAGTAGCTCGTGTGTGTCCAGTGTGTAATGGTGTTAACAGAAATGAAATCTCAAATTATCGTCCAATCTCTATATTGCCAATGTGATCTAAAGTGTTTGAGGAGTAATAAACATTAGGAGGGGGGGGGGGGGAAGAGGCTAGAAAACTTTCATAAATATAGCGTTTTAACCAGCTCGCAATATGGATTTGTGAAGGTCTACTGAACAAGCAATGTTGTCCATTAAAGAGAAAATAATTGATAATATTTAATGTCAGAAATATATTCTTGGTTTATTTCTCGACTTTCGAAAAGACTTTGACTGTGTGCATAAATTGGCTGATTATGGAGTTCATGGTATACCTTTGGACTTATTAAGTTATTTGTGCAACAGACTTCAGTTAGTAAGAGTCAATCACTGCTCTTCTACTTCCATGGTTATACAACAAGGGATCAATTTGAGACCATTATTATTCATAGTGTATATTAAAGATATGATATTCCTGGCTCAGCCGATCTGGTCATGTATGCTGATGACACCAATGCCTTTTTCACTGACTGTTCCCCAACTAAATAAGAAATAAGGGACAATAATTATTTAAACAGGTTGGGAAATTGGTTGATGGCAAATAAGGTAAGCATGAATCTTACTAAAACTACACACATTATATTTAGGCTGATCAATACTACTGAACAATGTGTAGTTATTAAATATAAAAACAATATAAAACAAGTTACCAATCACATGTTTCTAGGTGTTTGGTTTAATGAAAACCTTTCATGGAATGTGCATGTTTTTAATTACTGTAAGTAAAAGATTTGAGCAAAATTATAGGATGTCTTTATAAAATTAATTCAATATCCACATGGCTCAAAATTTCTATGTACTATGCTCTTTTTTATTCCAAAATATTATATTATATTCTTGTGTGGGGAACCACTTCATCTGGAAATTTAAATAGGTTGCTTTTTCTGCAAAATAAAGCCCTTAAAGCCATTGAAGGTTATTATGGCAGACTGCGAGATTTGTCTACCCTTATTTAGGAAATATACTATTCTACCAGCACATCAAATTTATTACTATTGTCTACTGCAATATATTCACCAAAACAAACTTTATGCCACTCTACCTGACAGGCTTGCCGTAATGTGCCATCTGAGAACACGTAGAAAATTAGTACCTATTACTCAGACTAACTACCGGAAACAGAAATTAACCTTTCAGGTACCATTTGTCATCAACCAAACTTCACTAGATGTGGAATGCTCCACTTCAGCAAAGGTGTTTAAAAAGAATATAAAGCAATATTTGAATGAATATTTTATATAGTTGTTCTCGCTGTGGGACTTACTGTAGGATTGTGCAAGCTGTAGGACAAGTTTTTGATTTGTGATCTTCTCTAAGCATAATTATTCAGTTATTGTATTGATGCATCGTCATAGTTGTTTTCTATGTACATAATCATTGTATTTTCTGTTATTTTATATCAAGTCATTATTTGATTTACATGTGTTTTTGTTGTATATATGCACTGAATATGTGTGCTGCTGTCTGTAACAGGGAGCCAAGGCCCAGTCAGGCCTACCACCTTTTGCCTTGGCTTCCCCTTTCGTTTGAAAGAAAATAAACACCAAATCAAACATGCGCAGACACACGGCTGCTAAAAACAGTGGAAAATCACTTCATGTGAAACAGCCTGCGCAAAAGTGCAGTTATACCACTTCAATGTGCTCTGTTCACTTTTTGTACAGCTCCAACAAAACACATCAATGAAATGAATAAGCTGAAAGGTTCTACATTAATAAGTACTGTCAATAGTGATTTGCTGTACTGCATCTATTCTGTATGACAGCAGGCTGGTAAGGCGCACTATGATTTTGTTCTGCAAGGCAGATGAAGTGCAGTTTCATGACAAGGACATAAATTTATTTGTAGCAATAAGAATAATGTGCACCTTAGAAAAATTGGTACACCATTAAAAGAAAGAGAGTATTAAATTACTAATTTAATACCCACATGGCTCAAAATTTCTTATGTAATACCCCCACAGTGAGGCCTTTAAGGTAATAAAGTGAAAGAGAGAGAGAGAGAAAAAAAAGGAAAAGATAAAAATGGGGAGGGAGGACAAGAAGTCAAGCAGTACAATCTGGCACAGTCACATGATAGCCACAGAAAATCACAGCACATCAAGAAGTCCGACTGTTTTAAGAAAATCCAGGAGTATGCACCGAACCTATTTTGCCTATTAATAGTGCCTATTAATATTGCCCGTTTGCCATGTGTGATGTCAATGATACTGGCATGATAGCAGGCATACTGAAAATAGCTTTAGACCAGGGGATGCAATAGGCTAGAAATTTGCTTTCAATTCAATTCATTAGATCAGTAAGGCCTCAGGAGAGTTTGGGTTTTTGATTATGCAAGCCTCTTATGTCCACAAATCTAAAACTCTCCCCCCCCCAGTGCTGTATTTATGTCTCTTCAGTGTGGTTAGTGTCATTTTTTGCACTGGTTGCCTGACATGGATTTGTTATTCCAACTCGCACAAATCAACACTATGTAAAGCTAGTATATACACCCTATCGCAATAAAGCAATGGCCAGCTGCCCGATGCCGACAACGGTCAACTGGCCCTTACGTTTTTCGCAATAGGCTGTGCATTCGGTATCACTATATATATATATATATATATATATATATATATATATATATATATATATATATATATATATATATATATATTACTTGGGAACATTCACAGTTCTTGCAAGGCTGACAAATGGTTTTCTTTGCATAAATCCAGTGATATTATAAGCAAGATTATCAGTGAATGATATCTTGTTGCCAATATTTAGTCAATAGTTGCGCTCACCAATTGTGCTCAGGTTAGCATAGTCTTTTGTAGCATCCATGGGTTGATGCATCAATGCTCCACACGTTATGCAACAACGGATGGATTTCCTCTTTAAATATGGGCATTCGTATGCCAGAGATTACTATGATGCTGCAGGTATCATGTTATCCAAAAGTTACAGCATCTGAGCCGTTCCTCTTTATTTATCTGTGGGGGTTCGTCCGGCGCCAGGAACGCACTTGTAACACAACTAGAATGGAAGGGCTTTCAGAACCTTATTTCACTGCGCTGGGGCAAACGTCAAAGCTTGAATCGATGTCAAGGAAACCATGATCTTTATCCGCGCCAAAGAATGATGCCGGCAGGTACTGGACGACATTGAGAACCCCAATAACAATAAAGATATACAATGCATCGAATTAAGACAAGTGTGAACACAGCGCGTACTTTTGCTTAGTTCATATTCGCAAAAAAAGAAAGAAAAAAAAAAAAAGAAAAACAGCGTGTATGCATCATATACGCCAGAAAGTCTTGCAGGCAACCACAGTGCACCTAACTAGTCACACTGCCACTCGCACCAAAGTTAGTAAACTCGCACAGCGCAGGCATGAACGTTGATGTGCCACGATCGGCAGTATAGTCGCGGCTTGTCGGCAACCACAAACAAATTAATTAAATCACACGCACACAGCACATTTTGAAAGTAGTCCGGCAACGCGACGTCCCGATGCGGTGCGGTCAACCGTAACTTGCACACCATCCTACAACCAGCGCTGCTACAACTTTTTCTTTTTCTAGGCACTGCCCCAGCGACAGAGCGACGACGCTGGCAGCGCTGCGACCACACTACCACCATTCGGCTGCCTCGCTCGCTGCAGCAGCGGGCCGCTGGGGCCACCCAGCTTGGGGCCGCTCAGGCCGCTCGAAGAGTTGGGGGCTGTGGGGGTGCAGGGAGGGAGGGGTGCTCCTCCGTTCTCGCCAAATCTCGCCGGCAGCGACATTCCAGCGCCACTGCGCGGGGAGCTGAAATCCTGTCTTTCACCTCTTGTAATTTATAAACTTATCGATTGAGGAGAGTTTTCCATTCGTGAGTGAATACGTGTTGTTCGTTATTTACGAGTAAACCGCGCGCGCGCCAAGAGCTCTTCCTGCAAGTGGCCTCTGTTGTGCTTCGCGCGGCCCAAGACGTTCAAGTGGGAGCTGTCACCCTTCACTGTAAGGTGTTGTGATGAATGAGAACATGCTTTCGGACTGCGATGTTCCGCAGCAAAACGGTGGTCTGCCCAGCAAGCGCGGACGTATTGGCCGTAGAGACTGGCTGTGGGGTCACGTTGCTTGAAATGCTTGCAAGCAGAGCAAGCGGAGTGCTGCAGTGCGAGATGGACTTGCGCCGCGAGGGTCGTGCTCCATTGTAACGACAGCGTCCGAGTGGCCGCGCGCGCGCGCGCGCGCTTCCGCGCCCGCCTGTGCTGGTCGGCGTCATGATGGCTTGTCCGAAAGTGATCCTGGCCAAAAGCACTGCGGCCGTCGGGGGCCTGCCTGCAGGCGGGCCGCTGGGGCAGCCGGCGGCTATGGCCTTGCACACCTCTGCCTTCTGCCCCATCAACAACGTCGACTTGAACAGAGTGGTCGCGCCGCCCCTGACCAACTACACCATGTCCTACGTGCAGCCTACTCTGTTCAGCAGCACTCCGAGCTATCCGAGCAAGTACGACGTGTTCCAAGTCCCAGGAGGTACACTCGTGGTCCCACGAAGTGCAGATCTCACGAGCTACTTGGCACCGCCGCCTCCGCCGCAGCAGCTCTTCTACTCGCCGCTGTCGCTGCAACCGCAACCTTCGCACTATGCATTTTTGAGCAACACGGCTGTGCAGGCGCCGCCGTTGGTGCCCTTCAGCTTGCAGCCGCCCGAACAAACAACATTCCCTTCGTTTGTGAACAACGCTTTTGTGTCTAATCCGAACTACGTAAGTCCACCGGAGCCGCTCCCATCATACGGCTCGGCGCCTTCTAGTGATCTTTTTCTTACAAGCGGAACACAGTTTATACAGCAGCCAGAACCATTTCCCAAAGTCTACCCACTGCTGGAAACCAAGCAGGATCCACCTGAGCCAACCAGCTATGCAGCACAAACAACAACGCCTTTTGAGAGCTTCCACGGGGATACCTGCACAAGCCCGGCGCCGTTCTCGACCAGCGGACCGTACACGAGCCCAAAGTCACTGCCGTTCCCCAAGACGGGCCTTCCCGCACCCCGACCTATCTTGGCATGCCCGCGTGCCAATGAGGCCGCTACCCCCGTCGCCCCTGTGCCATCGCTACCGGCAACGGGGCTACTTTCGCCACCGTGCCCGAGGCCCCTGCAGAGAACGTTTGAGCCTGATGCCAGGTTCTCACTGGGTACTCTTAGGGCAGAGCCCGAACTACCGCTCTGCCACGGTGAGGAGACGCGACTTTGTTTCGGTTCCCCTCCATTGTCTGCTTCCTCTCTATCCAGCTTGGACAATGCCAGCACTGCAGACACTGCCCGGGTCACGCTCACCGACTCGTCCAGCACCATTGAGTTTCCCCCTGTGGAGGTTAGATTACCAGAAGATCCTGTGCCCTCCTTCCCTCCAACACCACCAGCCCCAGTGCCAGTACCAGCGCCAATACCTACACCACCTCCATCGACACCACAGCTGCAAGAACTTGCTGTCGACAAAGTGCATGATGTCTATGCCTTTGAAACTAATTCAGATGAAGAGAGTGGAGTACCCAAGTTCAAGTTTCAAAAGAGGCACGAGGTGGCAAAATACTGTTATGGGGGCAGTGCTCGCACACAACCTTTCAGACGCCGGAGCAGTTATGACATGTTTGACTTTTTGTCATCAGTGCATCGCAAGGCACCCACACCAGAGCCTCACTGCAAGGATGAAGAGACTGATGAGTGTGTTCAGCGACGTCGTAGCATCCAGGATAAGGAACTAGCCACAATAATCAGCTTCCACTGCCTTAAAGACAGTGCCAAGGCCACAGTGGGTGTTTACCGTTCATTAATCCATGGTCGAGGGCTTTACTCCAAACGGGACATAGATGCTGGAGAAATGGTGATTGAATATGCAGGACAAGTGATCAGGTCAGTGTTGACAGACAAACGGGAACGGCTATATGAAAGCAGAGGCATTGGCTGTTACATGTTTCGCATTGATGAGGACCAAGTAGTGGATGCCACAACCCATGGTAATGCTGCCCGGTTCATTAATCACTCCTGTGACCCCAACTGTTACTCCAAAGTGATTGCAGTGTTTGGTCAGAAGCACATCATCATATATGCACTCCGAAAAATTCACAAGGGTGAGGAACTGACTTATGACTACAAATTTCCAAAGGAAGATGTCAAGATTCCCTGTTCATGTGGTGCCCGCCGTTGCCGCAAGTTCCTCAACTGACCAAGGTGCCTTCTCCCATGTGCCCGTGTGACCATTCCCCTTGTACATATAGCTTCCATGTCAGTAAAATCTTCTTCAAATATGGTTATCGGAATTGCTTTACTTTTATGAATGTTGACCCTCTACTAGGAAGAACCACCGATTATTTGCTGCTCCAGTTTTTCAATGCTGAAAGTTTGGATTGTGTGCAATACCTGCAGCCACCCATTATCATAGTAAGATTCTCTAAAATGTGCAGTATGGGTGCATTTGTTTACTGCACACCAAGCGCCAGTCTCAAAAACGGTTATTCGCTTCGGTCAGCTGGGTCTGCCACACATGCACCCCCCCCCCCCCCCCCACCCCTCTTTTTGTACAAGTGGGGGCGCATCTGTCGTGGTTCGCATATCTCGCGTCTTATTGATATAACAGGAGAATGTGCTTTTGTGTCAGTAATATGAATTTAATTCGTCCTGCACTAAATGCTAGATATTCCTGCTTTTAACGTTATGTCTGACAAGTGGCCGTAGTGGCGCGCATTGCCGCGCCGACACCGGAGCGCTACCTACCAATCGCGTCCATTATGTCCCGTTATCCTGTCTAGTCGTAGCCGCTTGTAGAGTCGTATAAAGTCCCTAGATATTCTGCTCTTTTTGCAGTCGTAGAGTCTGTGTTGTATGTATACGCCCATCATGTGCCATGGCTGCTGTTGACGATTTGAAAGCAGTCGGCGTGATCGGTAAGTCAAAACATGCTACTCGCTTGTGCGTTTCTTGCAAGACTGCACATTTAGCCGTATGGAGGGACTTTTATAACTTCGCTCTTGCGGTGTCCGATACAAGGGCATTGCCCGCATGTTTTCCCAGTTGGCTTTTCAAGAAAAATAACTTGCGATTGACCAAAATACTGCACGTGTATCATTTCTACGTCTGTTTCCGAAGCCTTCGTTCGTCTTGCTTTTTTCAGAGAAAGACACCAACAATGATGTGTTGTGGACGTGGTCTTACCCGTCTTTTACGTCAGAAGATCGTTCCCTACTTCTGGCAAAATGTGACTTGGAAAACGATAACATGTCAAGTGAACGGCCTGTGTGGTTCCGCTACTGTCACCATCACAGGGATTGGTTTTACATGTACCAGACAGAAGTTTTTGACAGCGACAACCTAAGCCGAGTAAGTTCTTGTAATTGAAATATTTTGAAATCTGCTGGCTAAAGAGCGTACGTTGCTCGTAGGTTAAACTCTTCGTTCTCGTGTTGCACACCAAGGACTTCAGCCCCGAGAAGTACGAGACGCTATCGAGAATACTTAGCAAAGTGTACTGCAAGACTGGAGACCCCACAGCGCTGCTGCGGCTTTTTTTGTCTGTGTCAGTCAAGGGGTCATGCACAACCGAAGAAAACGGAACGTTTCTGTTGAGCAACTTCGATCGGAAGCGCAGCCTTGCGCAGGTGCCCATCAAAGGTGGGACGCATTAGAGGTCGTAATTCATCGACTGCAACAACAAACACGAATACTTTTCATGCCGCAGATATCATAAAAATGTTCGGTCTGGAGACGATAATCATCTACACTGCAATCATCCTGAAAAAGAGGGTGATTGTCTACCATCATAAACTGAATGTTCTGCTCAACTATGTCAGGTGAGTAAAACACTTTTGCAAGGCCCCAATTTTTTAAATGCTAAGAGTGTCAAGCATTCTCCGGCGCGCTTCCACCTCTTTCATATCAATACTAACGAACTGCAGAAGCTGCTATTTGCAACTTGAGTAGAAATGTCCACTTAGAAATTCAGAAAAGTATCAGAATTTTTTGCATGTGGTGTGGTTTGTGCGATAGGAAACATATATAGACTAAAGAAAGAATACGTGGAGGTAGATTTGTGCTAAAGAATATATGAAACATAAAAAAAGGAAGGGGGTGGGGGAACTTTAGCCTAGTTTAAACATTTTGCCATAGCACTTGGGAGGGGCTTTGCAATTAACACATTATTGCCACTTTACCTATTTATTTGCTTTTCTCCACTGTTCCACCCCCCACATTGCTAACACACTCAGTCTGGTCCAGTGCAACATGTGGTGCTCGAGATTCTGTTCCCCTCATGAGCAACCATTCTTCATCTTTTTATTTGTCAGCCTCTGAATGTTCTTCACTTGGTTGTTATGATATAGCATGCATTGTATAGCTGCCATAATTTTCCCAATTAAATTTACAAATTTCAGCTAGTTTTATGATTTTAAATGTTGCGTCAAGTTTTGCCCTAAATAAGTTATGTGTGCAAGAAAGCTTTTTAGGGCCCATTCACATTGCGACTAGGCAAGGTCACGTGACCGATTGCGACTGGCGACCAGAAAGCTACTCAAGACGAGCGATGTTAACACTGACAAATGCGACCGACGAGTCGCTAAACCAAAATGTATCACGATAGGCCGTTCACGTTCTGCTTGAAATCTCATCGCCACGTAAAATAAGCGTCGGCATTTACGGACGTCATGTTCCTTCGCATCTGATTGGTTCAGCTGTTCTGCGACTTCGGTCGCGCGACTGAAAAATCGAGCAGTGAGCGACTGTCCCGAAACAGTCGCATTTCGAGAAAAGCGACCATTTGCGACTACTTGCGACTCGTCGCGTTGCAACTAACTTGGTCCGTGCAACCTCGCCTAGTCACAAGTGTGAATGAGCCCTTAGAGGTGTTAAGGAGAGGGGGGGGGGGGGGGGGGGTGCAAGGTTACAAAAATGCATGCAAAAAAGAAATTGTGATAGCACCTGTGCCATCCTCTTGTGGCAATGCCAGATGCCATATACTAGAGGGGTACTTGCTTCAAGGAAGTTGATTCAGGCAAGTTACTGAAGCAGACAAATTTGGCAACAGCAACCTTGCTGAAAAACAAAATGAAAAAAAAAAAAAAAAATCAGTTATATAAAAGTGCATTGCTTGTCATGTCAGTCTCTGCTGTTCCATGTTTGCTGCTGCTGGTGTGCTGTGTCTAAAGATAAATCATTGTTAATAAGCTGCGTATGTAATCTACAGAAGGTTTACGCTTAGGGCAAGCTTCAAAGTAAGAGAGAAAAAGAATGAAAATGAGTGTGCTATTCTACACCCTCACACACTCCTGCAGTTCTATTCTACACTCCTTTGCCGTGTCTGCGGAATTCTTGCGGATTTTAAATTTCGCCGGTTGGCAGGTATGCCATGGTGACAAGGTATTGCAAAAGGACAGATTCAGAAAGAGGCAGAGATGGGTGTGGCAGAGCTCCTTTAACATATCCCCTTATCAAAATATTGGTACCAGTCTGAGGTTTTCCCCAACCCTTTTCTTCAATAGTTATTTTGTGTGGCCAAAGCTATTGAGGGATAAAACTATTCTTCAAGTCATAGCAAGGATTTTGAAATACATTTTCTTATAATGCTTCTTCCTTGGAGACTGCTTGTAATGGATTTTAGAGTCCTGTCATATTTAAGTCTGGTTGCTGCCTAGAATTTGAGTCATAGTTTAAGATTTTATGCATACAAGTAGGCCAAAAGTTTCAATTTTTTTATAAAAGGCATGATGTCGAGGAGATACTTTCATCTGTTCATTTCCAGGGCCTTGACTGCTTTGAGCACACACAAACCACAGTGGGAGTACTTCTTTCCTTTTATGGAGCTGAGTCCTACTGAAGTGGTTGAGCTTTCAGAGATGCCACATTACTTGGCAGGATTCCGTGATGCCAGCGTTGAAGGCCGTTTAGAACTCTATGATGTCTTCGTCAACTTGGCTGCCATTGAAATCACTGTGGCACCACATTCAAAAGGTATGTTGTATGTAGAGGGTGCAGAATGAGTCACTTAGAGCCACTTTCTTCATGTGTTTTTGCTGTACTGACTTGTAGGATAGCCTTCCCCACATCAGGTATCATTTCTGTCTTGTTTCCTTTAGAGGCCTTCCAGATGAGCAAGATGCACAAGGAAATTGCTATGTTCATGGTGCGACAGGCAGATAATGACAATTTATCTGACCAAGATGTCGTGCAGGTAGGTAACTGTTATTTGTGCATACGTGTGTGTGTGTGTGTGTGTGTGTGTGTGTGTGTGTGTGTGTGTGTGTGTGTGTGTGTGAGTACAGGCGCACATGCATGCACATATACAGGTTGTGCAGGAAGGTTAGTTGAAATCTTAATTTGGCACATTGTAGGTGCACAATTTTTATGTAGTCTTCAATTATTTACTCATAGGCTATTGCTTTCTCTGCAACTCTGCAGGAATGTTAGGTATGCATCCCTGGAAGTCGGGGCTGCATGTCTGTCATCTTCTACGACTGCTTGTCCTGTGTTCCTGGACTGTTCACTTAATCATGCTACACCAACAAGCACAAAAATTTTGCCTTTGCGAAATATAGCATCTATGGATTTTAACCAACTCTGCCATAGAACATTTGTGAGGCCATCTCTGATTAAGTTCTGTGGGATGTGCTGCTTGGTTCACTAAACATTTTCTTTTATACAGCTTGCAGAAGTTGCATGGTTTTAAATCATGGCTGCAATAAGACTGCAGCTTGGGCGAGTTAATATATTGCATTGCATATATAAATCAGCACTAAAAAAACATGAATGATGAAAGTTAGAATGACCTACAACAAGCGCTGATGTGTGTGATTCTTACTGCCCACCCTGTGTGTGTACTTTTTTATTTTAGTGCATTGATTTATATCCGCTATGAAATTGGTGCTTCAGAATGTCAGGACTAAGAGGCCATGGCCCATGAGTGCTTTCAGTTTTGGAAAGCTGTTGCAGTATTTCAGGTGTCTGCCATCTGTCTAGAATGGTGCCATTGTCTGCTACCGTCTGAATGGATGATAAACTATTTGTTCCTCATGCACCCAATAAAGTTCTTTATACTTAAATAAGTGATGATGATGATGCTATATAGTAATTCATGGCACTAAGGCCAGATTTGGCCAAGGAGTGTGTGTATAATAGTATTTGAAATTTTTATATGATTGTGTATTCCACCCTGTATGTAGAATACATTCTGAGCAGGTGCATACAATGTGTTCTTATTACTTTGAATAGAACAATAACACCAGCGCATGTCTGGCAGACTTTTGGTGGACTAGATCTCTCGAAACTGGCACCATTCATTTTTATTTCTGCTATGAATACGACTTCATTATCTGGCTTCATTTCTACAATTGCAACATGTGCCCTACAGTTTATTAAAATTTAATTAGTGAAACTGATAATTATCAAACTCAACATTGCAATTTGTAGTACAATTAATGTCTGACTTTTGCTTTTGCATTAAGTCATTAAAGAAGCTGAATTGTACTGTCTGCCGCAGATTTTAAAAATATTTGTTCACAATCGGCATTTTTTTTCCAACAAAATGTTTCTGGTCCTCCAGGCAAAAAGTTGTTGCAGAGAGCTCGAGTGTGCTTAGAGGCCATTGAGGGTAGGATAAAATCCAGGTACTACAAAAATTATGCACATGTTTTACATAACCGTCCGCTTATACAATATTGTATTCAACAACACGTAACACTAAGCGACTAAAACTAATGTATTCACATCCTTGATTTAAGGAATACATTTGTATGACATAGATAACTTCTGTATAAATTGAATGCTCCATTAAACCTAAAACAAATTTCAAATGAAATGCATTGTTACTCTTTCAAAAATGTGACAAACTTTAACTCTGCGCAAGAGTGCTTCATTGATTAAATAAAATTTGCTGTAGTGGGCATCTTCTTCGCTTACCATAATAAAATGAACAGAGAAATAAAGCATGCATCAGACTGTATCTCACATGCACATGCACACATGCACACACTTTTTTACTTTAAATTTCTTGCAAAACATTTTTGTGCGAGGGCATTTCATAAAAAAAAAAAAAGAATATTCTATGTAACTTGCATGAATACTGCACACTTTGTAACGTATAGACTACACATGTCAACAACAGAAATAACCATTTTCCTAAAAGCAAAGGTGATGATGCATCCATTCAGATTTCAGTCTTGAGACTACAAAGAGAGAAAAAAAGAGCAACAACAAAATAAACAAGCAAGAAATGATCCTGACTTATTTTTGTTTATAAAGTGCTCTGGCATGAAAAAAAATTGTACAGAAAAATTGAAATAAAGTGTGGGTGTGTGCATATTTTCACATGTTTTGATGGATGCTTTATTTCTGTATTCATTTCGTTCTGGCCCCTCAGTCATCATGTTCAAGCAGTGGAGGAGTAGCAAGTACTAAGAAAATGCCCTGTAGAGCAAAATTTATTTATTCAATGAAGCACTCCAGCATAAAATAAGTTTGTAGATGGTTGTACTTCTCAAACCGCGTTGCATGCTAGTAAAAATTTGACAAGCCCAGAATGGGAAACTGTTCTGGCAGAGCATCAAGAAAATTGTTTTTTAGGAAAGTTCAGTAAGAGTGTCCTGGTCGCAGTTTGTTTAATTTCCAAATGTAGCATAATTTGCTTTTTGTTCCGATTGGCTGTGCTTTAGTCATTATTGTCATACATCAGCAATTTCATATTTCCAAAGTGGTGATTGGTGCCACTCCTTTTGAATGTTCATGCTCACTTACAGGAGCTCTGGTATTTGTACTGATATCAGTTTAGTTTGACTTTAATACTATATCAGTTTAGTTTGACTTTCTTTCAGAGCCCCATTAAACTCTTCAAAAGCAAATGAAAACTGAATAGGAAATGCAATGAGCTAGTGATATTTTTGTTAGAGCATAGGGCACTCGTCTCCTTGTCAGCCTTCTTATGCTGGAGCATCAAGCATTAAGTTCAGGGATCATACCCTATGTAGTCAGACAGCATTTGTGCAGGTATAAGTACACGCTATTTGTGAGACTGCTATTTCACAAAATTTAACGCCCATTTGCAATGCTTTACAAATATGTCTAAGACATATTTTCATCTACAAGAGACCAATGTGACATTATGTTTTGCAAATCTGTGCATTTTTGCCATCTGATTTTGGACATGCAACACTCACAGGACATTGCAGCCAAGACGGAGGAGTTGTTGCTCAACATGAAGAGTGCCATGGCTCCTGGCACAAGCGGCAAGCCAGTGGTCAGCTTTGCAAAGCTGCAGGGACTCAAGCTAGCACCTGCACTTGAAAATTTTTATTGGAACTTGGCAGTAGCTGAAGGACTGGTGGATGCGTAGTCAGTACATAGAGAGGCACCAGCACGCAGTGACCATGCATGTGGGCTTGTCAGTGGTTCCTAGTACATTAACTTTTAATTAAATGTGCAGGTCGAGCTTTTATTCCAGGAAGTAATCTTCTGCAGATTGTTGCTGTGACATAACAACAGTTGTACATAGGAAAGGAGCTTTTTTTTAATGCTATTTATTCATGATCAGTTAGAGCAAGTAAATGGTGTTCTTTTGTGGAATCGTGCCTAGTGTTTTCTCTTGTAGCAACACCTTACAAGCAATTGTCAAGGAACACGGACAATGCTCACAAATTTCGCTTGATTCCCTGTTATTACTTTGTACTATTTTATTTTTGGTTCATGGGTGCCACCATCTTGGGCTGTTACATGAACAATTTTTAATTTTTGTGCAAAGTGGTGTCAAATTAATGTGGCCATGAAGCACTGTATGCATTTTCACAGCCATTTTCTTGCATACAAGTCGGCTGTAGTGCTATGCATTCGGTTGTCGCTTATAGAAAAGGGCAGCTTTAACAGTTAAGCCCACTGGCACCACTCAAATGCTTCCATAAAATAGTCTGCAAGGATGTGTCATTTTTGGCCACTCTCAGCGCTATAAATGCTCATGTAACCCCATCAAATGCTTTAGCATTCACAGCCCTCTTTACTTTCCACTTCCACTGCTTAAAAGTACTTCAGATCACCCTCCCATTCTCCAGTGATTACCTCCAATCCTTGGACTCGTTTATTGTCAACAGCAGACTCATAATACGATTCCAGTTAACTCTTGAACACATTTGCTGTGATGCCAGATAGAAATAAAGGCCCCCTAGTGCTATGTATTGTTGTATAAATCTTGTTCGAACTCCCTCAAATCATTTTCAATTTATGTCCACTCTTTAGCAAATTTTGTTCACTCTACGCTTGCCCTCTATCAGCTTTTTACTGCATGCTATCCTACAGAATAACCACGTCTTGTCTGCCTGTTGTGTATATTCCTGCCAAACGATAATTACTCTCTACTGACATCTTTTAACCTATATTTGAATTTTAGACAAGCGATAGGTTGGGTCGGTACACTTTTCTCATCATGGGGCTTCGCTGCGGATGCACAGCTGGTGTGAACATAGAGATAAAATGGTGCACACCTATATCATAACTTGTAACTGATCGCAGTAAAATACCTCTGAAACGGTGAGCAAAAGCATAAAGAGGATTACAGGGTAAAGGAACGAAGCTTGACTACTTATTTCATTGCAAGTTAAATCGCTTATAAGCGGATGCTATTGAGCCAGAAAATTTTTTTCTGATCTTGATAAGGCACTGTCATGGCCGGGAAACTACATTGTCATCTCACAGCTCATTTACTAAGCATCACATTGATCAAGCCACTATATAAATATAAACACAATAGAGCCATTTGTCTCTAAGCTCATTTTTTATAAATTCATAAATAAAGGCACCGTGGGAGTGGAAAATTTCAGTATTCTGCTGATGGGTGCTCACTGCGAGTAGATATGCTGTGCCTTGAGTTATGATGTGCTGTCTTGATGCAAAATTTGGGCCGTCACAGAGACTAGTGCATACTTAAGCTGGACAAGCCGAGGTGGTTTATCCTATCCAATTGTGACAAAACATTTCACTGTTGTCGGAAGAATAAAAATGCCATTTTCTATTAGTAACAGGCTAAAGCTGTACATTGTTAATTTCAATTCCTCCTTAAGTTGTTTTAGAATCCAAATGAAGCATTTATTGTAAATAGAAATTCAGTGATTTGCACCTATATCCATGGCTGTGCACTGCGGCAGCTCGGTGGCTGCGTTCTGCTGCAAAGCTTGAAGTTGTGGGTTTGATTCCTACATGTAATAGCTATATTCCTATGTGGGTGGAACACAAACATTTGCAAATGTATTCAGGGAAGGATACAAATTGTCATTAGACAGATGTACACTTATTAGAATATTCTAGTGCACTCTAGACCAGTCAATAGGGAGTTTTAGCTTCTTCATAAACGTGTTGGCCTTTGTGGGATACCGGGTTTCTCAAGACAAACGTGAGTGGCTGGGTTAGCAGCGCAGAGTTTAACCAGAGGGGGGACACAGCTATTATTGCAGCCAGACATATTCTGCTTAGCTGCTGATGTAGAGTGTCGGCAACCACATAAACGTTAAGGTGCAGCCGTTTCAATTTTTTTTTCAAAAACACTGATGTAACACGAAAAGATGTCTGATGCATTGTAGTTGGACAAAGTGTCGCTACCAACGTTACTGCAGCTTAGTAAAGTCTCGGGTAACCTAGTATTATGTGAAGGTTAGTATGTTTACTGACAAGCTAAAATTCTAGTATGGGTCTATAGGGGAACCAGGTAAGGTTATGATCAAATGTTTAAGGATGCTCGCAAAACTTCCTTTCAACTGCATCTGTATATCTGGTACAGGAGGTAGGTAAACCACTTTATCTTGGGCATGCATTGGCGGCGAAACAGTAATTTAGGGGCTATTTAAATTCTTTGTACCAGCTTGTCATTGAATACTGTTTACATAAGTTTAGGTGCACGCCAACACCAGGTGGTCAAAAGTTCACAGCAGCATTTCACACAGCCCCAGTGTTGTCGGAAGACTTGAAACCTTATAAGCTGCTATATTTTTGTACGCATTACTTGTCGCCAAAATTAAAATATGAAATGTGTCAAGATGACAGTTCAGGCTAGTTGGTCGATGTGCATGTGAAGTTATATTTAAGTGTTCTGCCCTCCAGTCTCTGATGTACAAAGTGCTGATGCAATCACACTGAAATTCTGTCGTGTGGTGAGACTTCATGGCAGTGTGGCTCGCATTGCCGTAAAGCTACACTGTGATAAAAGTGAGCAGAAATGACCAAACATTGATGATTGTTTCTAGATCTTGTGTGTAAATATAGATTTTAACTGTTATATGTAGTTACTTGCATTTTTTTTTTCCGAGGTAGAGTGGGATGCACGTTATATGCTTCCAGCAGCAAACGTGGTCTTCTTTATTTTAATGCGAAAGCATTATATGGCTTGCGAAGCAGAAAATCTGGTGGCATGGCTGGAAATAGTACAAAGAGTCACATGGTCACAGAGACATACTGCACCGGCAGCCGGTCTATACACAGTACCGCACGACACGGCGCTGCCAGTCGGTGCGGCGATTTCGGTGCATTCTGTCGTGCGCCCCGATGGAGGAACCTTCGACTTGTGAATCAGTAGCTGCACTCGGATCCTTTGGACATCTATGCGAGTGCGCGAACGAGGCCGTCACAATGCTTTCGCATTCATCCACGTAGGGATACCAAAGTTCCCTTGAATTTTAATGAGAGCATTATGTATAGGCACACCTCATCCACTTTGTGGTTATCCACTTTGTGGTATAGGAATACCTCATCCGTTTTGTGGTTATCTGTCTGAAGAAAAATATGGGCCTATCTCAAAGGCAGTACAGTCTAACACAGCATCTCAGAGTGTTAGCTGTCATAAGGGGAAAATGCGAGAAACTGGCATGTGACGCACACGCCAGACGTTTCAAAGAGCGACTTTGGCACGTGAGAAGCATGCATGCGATGGCCTAATGATTAGAGTATTGGACTGCTCTGCTAGAAGACAGAGGTTCAATCCCAGCATCGGTTATATATTTCTTTATAGCATTACATTTGATGCTCACCAACTTTCGATGTATCTTGCAGAAAACTCAAGGTGTGTTGAGTGTACGTGAGAAGTTTGTAAGAGATACGAGATATAGAAACATTACTTTTATAAATGAGTGTGTGCAAGGGCACACATGTGCAGCTCTCAAGACGTTTACTGCGCATCGAGCGTTTACTGGGCCGATCCTGGAGATAGTGCAATGGTAAACTGGGCTGCTGTCGTGCTATGCTGGGCCCAAGAATTCCTATGCTACAGAACGTGGTGCAGAAGACAAAGTTTTATTGCCTTTCAATAACTTCGTCACGAAAGCTTTACTTCACATAGATTCCAGTATGTGTGTTGGATCTGACATCACTGTACCTATATAAAGATATATACCTCTGAAACTTTTAGCATGCGATCGCATACGTTGACAATTAGCAGTAGCTCAATTCTGGCCTTTAATTTTTTTGTATACCATAACGTTTATTGGCGTTACTGGACAACTCTCTTCTGTGTTGTTTAACCAGAATATGAGGTTTGTCGACTATGGCACTTTCCCCTCAAAACTCCAGAATTGGTTTACCATTGCAGTCTGTAGCATGTGGATGTGAGTCTTGGAAAATTGAACAAGTGGCCCAGGCTAGCCATATGCTAGTGGCTAGGAGGAAGTCAAGCAGTCTACTCTGATGGTGGCCAAGCACCTACAAATTGCAGCCAAGGAGTGGTGGTAGGCTACCTGATACCAAGGTGCTACTGCATAGGTACTCCTTTGGGCAATGAACAAAACATTCTGCTCAACATTTACGAGTTTAACGTAATTAGCTGTGGACATAAGTAAGCCGTCTGCCACTGGCGCTGCTGGCCCTATACTATGGACCCTTAGTCTTCCATGAACATGAGGTGTGCTCACTGCCTTAGACACTCCTCTGCCTGGTCATAAGGTACGGAGAAGAAAACAATGACCTCACCTTGGCTCAAATTGGATAAAAACAATGAGGAAGAAAGAATGGAGAGAAGTGAAAATTTAATGATGTTAAATGTTTTCCAGGACAATTGCCACTCAGGGGGCTTTGTGCACAAGGAGTTCAGAATTGCAAATCCCTCCAATAGTTCACACAGGTGGGTCTCCCGAGCCTGCATTGTAGTGTGCTAGT
Organism: Dermacentor silvarum; assembly: GCF_013339745.2. Classification (NCBI taxonomy): domain Eukaryota; kingdom Metazoa; phylum Arthropoda; class Arachnida; order Ixodida; family Ixodidae; genus Dermacentor; species Dermacentor silvarum. The sequence continues at coordinate 27,465,962 of NC_051154.1, forward strand.
GCTTCACATGCTTTGACATACCATGTAGTTCGACAATCTGGCAATGTTGTAGCTTACTTTGTAAAAAACTTGTATTTGCTTGGGCAGCAGTGGGACAGCTTTAGTGCCTCTTTAGCATTCAATCTAATGTACTCCAACTAACCTCGCCATACAAATTGAGTGCGAGCATTTCAGTCATACACAATTATTGACCAAATTTTTATTCATATGCTATTTATCTGTCGGCGCATCAGCCAGCATTACTGTTATGGCAACATGTGAAGTTATTTGCACTGCTAAAACATGGAAAACTTTAAGGGAAAATGAGACATCCACCCAAATGTAGCAATTGCTACAAAGAAAACCCATACGGGTTCCTCGAAAGAAAGCCTCGGAGTTGAAGAAAAATTCGTCCTGGTCCGGGACTCGAACCCGGGACCACCGCCTTTCCGGGGCAGCCGCTCTACCATCTGAGCAAACCAGGCGGCTAGCAGATGGCAAGGCGAAGTCGAATTTGTCAACAACTCTAAGCAAAGGCAAGTGTCTGACATAATAGTTCAGCAGAAACTAAATTTGGGTGGATGTCTCATTTTCCCTTTAATTACTTCTCTCCACCTAGCGGGTTTCCGCTGAACTATTATGGAAAACTTAGTATGACAAAATGTTTTTTTACTCAAGCTCCTCAGTACATTTCTATATTTAGGTTTGACTACGGTGGTCACAGATGCACTGAAATGTGTGGGGATTGAGGGAGGCGCCAGCGCCATTGCGCGGGCTTCACCTGTTCTGCCTTCCTTCGCCTTTATTCCCCACCCGCACTGCCTAACCGGTTCCCGCGGTGGCGCTGCGCACGCGGCGGTTGGCAGTGAGGGCGGGGCGCTGCCGACATGGTGGCCGCGTTTTGGCTGCTAGCGGTGGAGCGTGTCTTTGTTCTCTCCGGGACCAGCGCACGGTACGTACATGCTTTCCTCTCGTCCGCCGACACCTTTGTGACTAGGACTGGAGCTCGCGCACGGTGCCTTTGCCCGTGCGGGGAGCGCGTACTTTGTGCTGATCCTTTTCCCGACGCTAAGCCGACGAGCGGTGCCATAGTGCTCGCGCGAGGTCGTACCCCGCCGAGCTGCACTTGCCGAAAGCCTAAGCCGAAGGATATTGCCCGTGCTCTCGCGAGTTGACTCATTGGTTATTGCCAGAGCAAGTAGTATAGCCGCCGGGACTTTTCCTAGCGGCGTATCCCAGCTTGGAGCCTGTGCTCTCGCAGCGACGTGCTATAGGCACCTGTTATTGTATTTTCGCCCTGGTGCGTCGGGACCCCTTTGGCTCCTCGCCACACGGGCGTTTGTGCAGTGCTGGTGCCGACGGATTCAGTAAATGGTTTCCGTCAACTCAGGGCTTTACTGTGTTTTTGCGTGCGTCGCTCGGTAGCCCCTTGTGGCCTCTGAGCTCGCGAGCGGTGCTGGATGCAACGGCTTACGCGACCCTGTGGCTCACTAAGCTCGAACCCGCGGTGGTTGGTCTCCTGTGAAACACCAAGAACCCACAAATGTTTCAAATGAAAGCCCATAAATGGTTGATGCACCTTGTGTCCAGGCTGTTAAGTCGGCTCATGCCACTGTGTCTTGTTCACTTCATCTGTAGTTCCATGGCAACCCATTTTTGTTTACAAACTACTTCTTGGTAGTTAAGCAGAGAAACTCATTAAACAACAGAGTGTAATGCAGAGGTGTTTTATTCAGAAGAAAACAGCAAAAGCCTCTGAGGAGCTTGCCTCAGAGCTTACAAGTGAATGATAGTACTCCCTCCTTTACCCAGCAACAATGCCTTGTGCCTTAACCCCATCCCCTTCTCCACTCAACAACAAATAAGTATACTGCACAGACTTGTACATATGGACGGGTGTTTTTAAAACAGAGGACATGGCACGCTAGTTGTGGGTGCACTTCTAGAGGCTGTCCTTGGAGAGGTGGTCGACTAGAACACTTGGGTGGCAGCTTGGGGAGTCCACGAAGGTCCCGTGAAGGACAGCATGGTGAGAGACCGATCAAGGGCAACATACATGTAACATGGGTCAAATGCCAATGAGTAGACCGGGCTGTTGCATTTGCCAACGTAATACATCTGCAGAGAACAAGCAATACCACTTTAGTGGCAGCATCTGGATGCATCTAACAATCACTGTAATGAGGCAATTCATACAAAATGCCTTCTTGTGTTGACAGTTTAAGAGCACAAAAAATTATTGAGAGCAGATGTACTTTACACTCTCAGCTTCTGTGTTGTTGCACAGAATTGGTAAACTACATAACACTACACTCCAATCAATTTCATACATGGCAACTCTTTACATCACTTCCACTCATGACCAAAAAACAGTGCATGCCACATGAAATCCAGAAATAAGGACATTCACTACAGAACAAGCATAATGAAACAATACAACTGCACTCTTTGCAGAGCCTGCATGTTGCACTGCCTACGTTTGTGACCAAAACATAGTGCATCACATTCTGGAAGCAAGAAATGCATACAAGCAATACTGCGATTTCACACACTAGTTTTATCTGCTGTATTTATAATATATGAAGAAGCTGTGCAGCATGAGGTGTTACAGCTCATAAGCAAATTCACTACGAAATGCATTTTTTTTTTAATTTCCAAGAATATGTTTGTTCTAACTTGTAATAAAATTTGTGACAGTACTGTAGTGCCCCATTGTACAAGTGGCTCTTGCTCTATATTAAACAGTCTTGAACAAGACATTTTGGACAGTTCCCCCCCCCCCCCCCCTTTCAAGAATGCTAGATTCAATACACTGGTACGTACGTTGGTGCTTCTCAAACTAGGTCACACTTTTTGAGAGGTGTCGCTTTAGACAGAACTGTGGTCACGAAGTGGCTCAGACAAAAGTGGTAGAGGTTGCAGGTAAAAGGCATGGGGAATTCTGGAGTCAGTTTCGCCCTCATCTTGGCGGGCCATTGTTGAAATAGCAAACCCACATTGTTAGTTAGGAACAGTGACTACTGGTAACGTTTTTTCTTTTTGAATTGGTTTGTGGTTTGGCTGATTCACACAGACTAAGTGTAAAATAGATAGTAATACTTTATTGTCAGTCTTCTTTCACTTCTGCTCACGAAGTGAAATGAGTAGTCTCAAAAAGGCATGGGAAAGTGGCCGCGGGGAGGGTTGCTTATGCTGTGTTTAAAGTGGATTTAGAGTTAGCAGAGCCTAGGAGGCACAGCGTTACGTGGTTTAGTGCATTATGCAGGAAGTGCGATTTCCTTGCTTTCTGCATTGACCTGACTTTATGCTCGCTAACATGCCAATGCCTTGGCACAATTACACTTTTGTAATGAGGTGCACAGCTTAGCACCCACAATTTATATATAAACCACATATAAACCCACAATTTATAACAAACTGGCAGATTTAATTGCACTGGAGTAACACAACACGAGTGTGCACTGTGGGAGGAATGCCAGACTCCACACGCACTCCGTTCATCATATGAAACATTCATTTGTTATTGAGACTCTATAAAGGAAGGTCGCTGTTTACTGTCTGGACCAGTCTGACGTAGCCCCTATGCAGCAGTGTTACCATTATATGTATACGTGCAACACATGGAAGCCGCAGGTTTAATTTAAAAATGCCAGTTCAAGCCTTCAGATGTAAGGTTCAGCAACTTATGCACAAGTGATTCAACGAAACAAATTGTGCAGACAACATCAACAATGATTGTCAATGTAAGTGAATAGCCAAACATTTCTCGAAAGCTATTTGCTTGAGTAAAGGAATGATGCATTCAAAGACGAATTTTTGATGCAGCGAGAATATTTTGGTAGTGTTTGTTGTTTCATTGCATAATTCCCGGAAAAACAGAGCCGTTAACGAGCACATCTGAAGCAGTAGTATAGGTGGCTATACATATAAGCCAATTCGTCGCGTGTGATCTCCAGTGGCATGAGTGCTGGTGCACAAGGCGACTGCCATCCTCCTCTCCCGTAGCCACCACAGGGGGACAGGGCTGTGGGAGAAGAGGAGGGCTGCCCTTCCCGAGTGCTCCACCACAGCATGTAAACCTGCAGATGCCCAAAAGCTCTCGCACAATAGCACATGCATCTCAAAAAGCTATAACAGTTTGCGTTTGCCAAAAACGTGACCTGCAACTTGGTTTTTCAAGAACACGCACTCTTTGCATCCGTGGTGAAAGCACGACCACCACAAAAACGAGCAAAAAAGCTTCAAGAGAGAAGCACAGCACTCCAATCACACTGACCTTCACTGGTCTGGTCATGCGCTTGTCCCACAGACGGACCACACCATAACGACTGGTGCCACTCAGCACTGTTACATTGTGGTCTGTGGCCAAACAGTAGACTGTAGAGTCGTGAGGGTCTTCCCAAGCACGAACACTGCAGCATAATGAATACTGTTATTCATCAGTGAGTGCACAAGCTACAGCATAGGAGTAACAAACTGAATGAAGCGTTGCTAAACAATTTTGAGTATTGAATGAAATGAGTGAAACTGAAAATAACATTTCATGTAACAAGCAATCTCTTTACACATGTTCTAATGGCATGCGCTTGTGTGGTTTCACAGTGTCAGTCTCATACACATGTATAAGTAAACACGCACATGTAAATGCTTAAAAAAGTACATTTAAGGTGGTAGGCCACACACACACACACACAAACACAAAATTTTTCTTAAAGCGCAAGCCAGGATTTAAATAACTTTTTTTTTTCCCTGAATAAGCATGTCTTAAAGAAGAAACAATTACGGGAATTTACGTGCCAAAAGCACGATCTGATTACGAGGCACGCCATAGTGGGGGGGACTCTGGAATAATTTGAACAACCTGGGGTTCTTTAATGTGCACCTAAATCTAAGTACACGGACGTTTTCACATTTGTCTTATTTAACACAATCAACTATTTAAAGTGCATAAAATGGTTCATTTTATTTTTTGGAAGGTAATTTTTGTCATAAAATGTGGTAAATATGCAAGTCGTGCCGGCAGTGATAAGTGACTAATGCATTGCTGAATTGAGTAAAAGCTTTGGCATTAATGTAACTAAGTGTGGGAACTATGCAATGAACTAGCATAAATGCAATGTGATAAATGTTAAGGAAGTAATGTTCGAAAAACTAAGCACAGGGAAAAAAATTGCCAATTTGTACCAAATTTATTTGCAACATGAGCTGTAAATGCAAAAATATTGCATCAATTTCTTTTCTTTTAGTTCGTTGCACACATCTCTATGTGAGGAATGAGTGTGCAAAACTTAATATCAAAATATTAATTTAAAAAAGTTATCAATGTTGGCTTAACATGAGGTGGAGCAAAATCTTGTTTTGAGAAAAATCTAAACAAATCTTCGAACCATGTGAAAGATGTCAAAATCAACACAGAGGTCTAAAATGCACCAGCTTCATAGCTGGAGCGCCTATGAGATGCACTAAAGTCTCCTTTTGTTCGTGTGGCTGCTCCGTGACAACATAAAATTAAAAAAATATTTTGAATAATATTGTTACGGGGATGTTGGGAGTATAGACAGAATGTATTTACAATACATATACAAGCAGATTGAATGTGGTCGAGATAGCTGACCAGCAACAACACGCAGCAGCCAGCGTCTCTCGAACTTCTTTTCTCTTCTCTTCTCTTATCCTCCCGTAACAATATTTATACAAAAGAAATAGTACTGATTTTCGGTTTCGCAATACGAGGGTATGAGTTGGAAAACTAACTCCCAAACTAATGGTGAAAGGAAGATAATATTTTGCAACATGTTACTGTATGTTTGGGCATACGTAAAATGTAAAAAAACAAACAAAATTGTCCTTGTGCAAAAAAACTACACTTTTGAAGGTGGCCTGCCACCTTAAAGGTATTAACACGTCAACTGTGGCAGTACTTTTACAGCGAAGCTGTATATGCCTAGGCTGAAACACTCGTGGTCCGACCACAGAAATCCTCCAGCAGAAATAAACCTATCGAAAACCTATTAAAAACTCGCGTCTCGTTCACTTGGTACTATATACCAAAATTGGCATGGAAGGGTACGAATGTATGACTAACATGACTGATAGGTCATGACATCAATAACATCAAATGCTCGTCAGTTACATCACGATTAACAATAATAAAATCACGTGTGGTGCATACCTGCATTGGATATGTGGGTATGAGCCAAGGACAAGAAAGAAAGAAATCGCGCGTGGCTCATACAGGGGCTGCACATTTCAGCTTCGCTGGTTTACCATCTGTACGAGACGCATGGTCAGAGTTTTTTTTTTTTTTGAAGTCTTGATTCCTGTGGGTGAGTTGTCATGTTCCTATGGTACGTCATGGCCTACCAGAAACTCGCCATGGAGTTATGCGTCAGATCAAAAGCAACAAGAATTTTTCCTCTCCGCTGATTGCTAGCAAAGATGTCGCTTGCGCACTGCAGAAAAGCCCTGCATCGCTGCACAGTGGGAATAACTGCCGTGACCCGCCAGTGACCCATGCCACAGTGAATGTGTTAAACTACAACAAGTAGAGATACTTGTACTACTAAGTATTTCTTTCACTGATTCCAAACCTTATGCCCATTGACTGGAGGTAACTTGCATTGTCGGGAACATTTTGTGCCAAAGGCTGTAGCTGAAAACCACTTTGGCATATACTAACTGCAAGTCATTTGCACAGAGCGGCTGTGAAACTGCAGCTATTGCGTAGCGAGGGTTGTGATGGTACAAGTATGTTGGCCAATGGAAAATGAATTTCCCTGCCAAAATTCAAAAAGGTAGGAGTGAACCAGTAGAGCAGCTGACTGCAGTCACGTAGCAAACACCATTTCGGGGAGTTTAGCGTCCCAGTCCTAGTGAATAGCGGTATGGGCAATAAGCGTAGCCCTTAGATTGTGAGTGATGTAATGAGTAACAGCCTTCACACACTATTCCTTTGTACTATGTACTTTTTCCTTATAGAGTCGGGAGGTATTCTGCCCCTCGTGATGGCATTTGTAGCTAGCCTTTTTTCTCTGTAATCATTTTTATGTATACATTAATAATCAAATAATCAAATTACTTAACTTGCCCAGGAACAATTCTAAGGTCTGAGCACTGGTGCTCATGCACAGTTATGCTTAATTTGAAACACAATACAACTGAGGATGGTTTGCGCGCTGGCTCCAAGACAACCGGAAGTAGACGACACGACATCCCATCCTGACGCAGAGCCAGTGAAGGCGGAGCTTAGCCCCGATTGCTCAGCGAACAAGTTGAGGAAAAAAAGCATGGCTATGGAGGAGAGTAACTGAGAAGCTTCACACAAATTGTGGTGCGAATGTTTTACTGCAACTGTACCCTACGCATCTACAAAATTTGTCCGAACAGTCTTAGGGACCCTTTAATTCTGAAAATGGGATAATTCGGACTTATGTTCTGGTCCCGGCAGGCATATGCATTATTCAATGCAATCTAACTCCCGTTAATTAGGACGTATTTCGCTGCACATCGGTTAATTCAGACAACTTTCGGAGCTCGGTGAGCAAGCAGCGCCACAAATGTGCAACGCAAAAGAGCAAAAACGGTGCTAGCGTCCAACCAAAACGAGGTGGCAGAGTCATCAGCAGAAATCATGTGAATGACAGCAACGCCGGAACGCTTCGTGCCTATTTGTGCCTTTAAAGCCTTTACTCTTGTGTTTACCGCCGTGCATAACACCACGTTGGCCGCGGGCTTTCATAATTGCATGGTTGTCAATCATGATCGTGTTGACAGCGGCCGCGAATTCTTACGCAGTTGTTGCAGCGAACGGTAGTTTAGTTCCGACTCGGTGTGCTTGTCATCAGCTGCATGCCTTCAGCACTGCAAGACCGCTGTTCATAATCGCGTTGATAGCGGTCGCGCTTTCCTTTGCAGCGGATACAGCAAACAGTTGCTTCGTTTTGACCTGAGGCAAAGCTGTCGAGGATGAAGAGCACCGGCTACATCGCGATGGACGAACAATCTGTTGGCGTTTAGCTCACAGGGGAAAAAATAATCGTGTTTGTTGCAGCCAAAAGTACACTGGTGAGACTCTGTCATAGAGACACAACAGTAAAAAATGTGAGTTCTAGGCACCTAAACAGGCACTTAAAGCCTCATTTTAGGCACAATAGGGGCAGAAATAGGCACTATAAGCTTGTCGCAAACAACAGCATGTGTTATGTATCGATTGTGTGTAGCCTACACTTTCATGGTAAGAAACTGACGTAGCATTCACTTGTAAGGTCCGAAATGCAGCAACCGCATTGTGCAGGCCATTGCTTCACAGGGTTTTGCTGGACACATGAGAAGCCACATTTTTGTCAAACCAGATACTGCAGCCATGCAACATGTTTTACATTTGTTCCGACTCTATGAGCAGGTAGTGTATACTTCACCAGACTTTCCTGCTTACAATGGCACATCAAGTGCAGCAAGTAAAAAAAAAAAAAAAACTACGCCAGGAAAGCTGCTGAACGGTCAATGCGACAAGCTAAAATTCGTGCCTAGTGGATTGAAGTCAACAAATATTCTAGTAAGAAAAGAAACATTGAATAGTGCACATTTACAAGTATTTGTAAAATCTATAAAAGTAACACAACACAGTGCAGTGCAACTGGACAAGGACAAGGAATAAATTGAGACGGAGAAGAATTTGGTTCTATACTTGCCCAGTCGTGCTGCACCGTGTCATCACGAATCTGAACTAGCCGGCCAATGTGCTTTACTAACACATGACCAGCGCCTCCTCTATTTTTTCAATGCCAGCCAGATGAGACCAATCCTACGGTTCACCACCCTCTCTGATCACCCTTTCCTACTTTACCCCGTCGGCTAGCGCTCGCGCCTGCTTTACGGTCGTGGGGGAGAGTACTCTCTGGGTGGCGCGTCACGATGGAAGTCGGAGGAAGTAATCCTGACAGACGCGTGAAGCATCTACCGCATCTCCTCCGGAACGGCAGCGGCGCACGCTCAGAAGCACGCGTGACGCAAGCAGTCGTACCCTCTCGGTAGCGTCACATCGCAGCAACTCACTGAACTAAGGCGGACCAACGGCTCTCATTGCGGAGCGAGCGATTGCACTGGCATTGAAAAAATAGAGGCGGCGCTGACATGACTATCAATTCTAGGTTTAGGGGTTCAAGATTGCGCCTCTTACTCGGAATAAGCTTGTTGGCTGAAAACGAGCGCTCAACACTGATGTGCTAGTGTGGCACTAACCAGTGGAAAGTTTCCTATTTAGCTTCAGAGCACAGAAATGGCATCAGTGAACACTCATTTGTATGTATTTCAGTTCACACGATGGCGCTGATGAACAATGTCTCAATTAAGCCTTAGAGCTCAGCAACGCTGCTTGGCATGGGCTAACATTCACTCATTACTCCTTGGAAAATTTACATAATCAAACCTTTAGCACAACTTTCACCAGAAATAATTCTGTACTTTCTGGCTAGCAGGAAATCTGTAAACAAATAATAATAAACGCAATAGCTTGGAGCATCTGTGTCCTTTGTTTTGTTTCCAGGAGCCTGGGGCGGTATTCTCGTTCATTCGCATGTCTAGCATTGAATGCCCCGGCATCTATGGTGACAGGGTTACCAGAAATGCTAGCGGCTGTATGCACCGACGTTTGCAGTGCTAGTCACATGAAATCTCACGAAAGTGATTGTATCCTTGAAAGTGACCGACCAAGAATACTGCCCATGCATCCTGCCTGACCTCGCATCGCATCAGGTTGTGCGGCAGTGTTTGTATACTGTGTTATTACATAACTGCCAACCTGTGCACATTAAAATTAGTAAAATCTTGCAGACACAACACCTGAGGGGGGGGGGGGGGGGAATACCAGTGAAATCTCGATATAAAGAACTTCAGGAAACCGCAGTAAATGGTTCGTTATTCTGAAAAGTCATTATAGTGAAAGCCCCAAAATTAACCATTCCGCCCATTAACCCAGCAGTTCGTAAGTTGTCACCATATGAGCTACCCACGAAGATGTCGCTGATGGCTCTCGGCCCGCGCTGTTGCTATTTGGCATAGATTCCGGCCCCATGCACTACCGAAGCACTGTGTAATAAGAGTGACTCGCTCAAAATAGACGCCGACGCTGAGAAAACTACCAGCAAAGAGGAAGCTCTATGTTGCCTCGAAAGCTTGCTGGCTTGTTTTTCATATTCCTTACCGTGGACACCGAAACTGTCTCGCTTGAGGCGGACACCTGAACTAGTTCAAAGCGCAAGCACGTGTAAATGACATCGCCCAGAAAGTCTAAAGTGTGACCATGTGGCAACCTCGCAAGTACGGAGCTTACATTTCTCTGCACGCATAGCGGCGTAGTTAGTACAGTCGCAGAATGCAGTGCAAAAGAGGTGCACGGAAAGAATAGCGAAAGAATCAAGAGACATGCCTCCGTTGCTAGGCGACACTTGTCTGGGCGGAGCATGCGCTCGCAAAACCTGATGCGTCGTCGCCTCAGCCAGTGTTCGAACGGTCCTGCACGTGAGGATCGCCACTTCGGGACCTTTTCAAAAAGAACGGCTCGCCTGACTGTTCAGCTGACACACTGTTGCCTTGCCTCGGAACGACAAAGCAGGAGTCTAGAGCGAAAGTATTTTGCGGTGAGCTACTGAGCTGTGCTGTTGGAATATCCGTGCACACGGGGCCTTCGGGCATACTGCGTTTCTGTAGAACGCAAGGGTGCCGCCCTAAACCAGGGACGGACCCAATGCAACACGTGCCGGCATGTCATCTGCCATCCTTAGGATTGGCTGGTACGGAAAAGGCATGCACAAAAGAACCTGCGTGTGTGTGCGGGCGATAGCCTTGTGACATGCCGCTGTCACCGATTCGCGTGATCGTCGCGCTGCTTTCGAGGCTTTTTTGGAACTCGTGGAGTGATTATCGTGGGCGATTGGCCTTTTGAGTGGCGGCCACCCTACTCTCCAACACGCCGATGCTGCTGTATCACAGGTTTCGGCTTACAGGGTGGCAAATCGCAAGTGCATACTGCAAACCTCTGATATGAGCATACCCAATATATCTCAGCTAAAATGGCTAATTAGTTCTGCATGCTATTAATTCAAAAGATCAATGACAAAGCTACATTCATATGTCCCAATACATATGTGACATATAAAATTAAAAAATATAAAAACACTGAAAATCAACACTTCAACAAATTCAAATGAAAACTTGCCATTTAGTAGCGCATCGCAAATCCCACAGGCGTATGAATGTGTCATATCCACAGGACAGCAGCTCTATTGGAGACTCGGGATACACATGCAGCACGCCAGCACCGTTGCGGTGGCTTGTCCCCAGTGAAGTGATATGGCGTCCCCTGCAAAACAAAAGCACAAGCTGAGCTTGAAAGGAGCATGTACAGCCTCCCGCATTTTTAGCTATATCGCGCGAGCGTCCATCACGCATCATTTTAGCACCTTTAAGTGGCGAGACTGTCAGAAGTACTCTCAAGTGCACCAAGTACTCTCCTGTGCAAGAGTCATATTAATGTTATGTTCCCTTCGGGATGACGTACCACCATATTATAGTGTCCTCGCGCGATACAGCTAAAAATGCAGGAGGCTGTACACACATGTGACAATGCTACGGCCTTTCACCAAAGTTTGGACATCATCATCATCATCATCATCAGCCTATTCGTGCCCACTGCAGGACGAAGGCCTCCCCCTGTGATCTCCACTTACCCCTGTCTTGCGCTAGATGATTCCAACTAGCGCCTGCAAATTTCCTAACTTCATTACCCCACCTAGTTTTCTGCCATCCTCGACTGCGCTTCCCTTCTCTTGGTATCCATTCTGTGACTCTAATGGTCCACCGGTTATCCATCCTACGCATTAGATGGCCTGCCCAGCTCCATTTCTTCCGCTTAATGTCAACTAAAATATCGGCTATCCCCCGTTTGTTCTCTGATCCACACCGCTCTCTTTCTGTCTCTTAACGTTACTCCTAAGATTTTTCGTTCCATCGCTCTTTGTGCGGTCCTTAACTTGTTCTCGAGCTTCTTTGTTAACCTCCAAGTTTCTGCCCCATATATTAGCACTGGTAGAATGCAATGATTGTACACTTTTCTTTTCAATGACAGTGGTAAGCTCCCATTCATGATTTGGCCATGCCTGCCGTATGCACTCCAGCCCAATTTTATTCTCCTGTAAATTTCTTTCTCATGATCAGGGTCTATTGTGAGTAATTGACCTAGATAAACATACTCCTTTACACTCTAGAGCCTGACTGGCGATCCTGAATTATTGTTCCCTTGCGAGGATATTGAACATTATTTTTTGTCTTCTGCATATTAATCTTCAACCCGACTCTTACACTTTCTCGGTTAAGGTCCTCAATCATTTGCTGCAATTCGTCCCCGTTATTGCTGAATAGGACAATGTCATCTGCAAATCGGAGGTTGCTGAGGTATTCGCCATTGATCCTCACTCCTAAGCCTTCCCAGTCTAAGAGCTTGAATACTTCTTCTAAGCATGCAGTGAATAGCATTGGAGAGATTGTGTCTGCTTGCCTGACACCTTTCTTGATAGGTATCTTTCTACTTTTTTTGTGGAGAACCAAAGTAGCTGTGCAATCCTTGTATAGATATTTGCCAAGATATTCACGTATGCCTCCTGTACTCCTTGATTACGCAATGCCTCGATGACTGCTTCTATCTCTACTGAATCAAATGTTTTTTCATAATCTATGAAAGCCATATAGAGAGGTTAATTGTACTCCGCAGATTTCTCTATGACCTGATTTATGACATGGATATGATCTATCGTAGAATATCCCTTCCTGAAGCCAGCCTGTTCTCTTGGTTGGCTGAAGTCAAGTGTTACCCTGATTCTATTGGAAATTATCTTGGTGAATATTTTATACAATACCGAAAGCAAGCTAACAGGCCTATAATTCTTCAATTCTTTAATGTCTCCCTTCTTATGAATGAGTATAATGTTGGCGTTCTTCCAGCTTTATGGTAGATTTGAAGTCGTGAGGCATTGTGTATAAAGGGCCGCAAGCTTTCCAAGCATGATATCTCCTCCATCTTTGATTAAATCTACTGTTATTTTATCTTCTCCAGCAGCTTTTCCCATGGTCATGTCTTGCAAGGCCCTTCTAACTTCATCGCTAGTTATAGAAGGGGCCTCTGTAGCCTGTTCATTACTACTTCGAATGAAAGTAGCTTGGCTGCTCTGGGTACTATATAGGAAAGTATAAAATTCTGCTGTTTTCACAGTCATCGAAATTGCTGCTGATATTACCCTGCTTATCTTTCAGAGCTTACATTTTGCCTTGTCCTATGCCAAGTTTTCTTTTCACTGGTTTCATGCTGCGTCCATATTTTACTGCTTCCTCAATCTTTTCCACGTTATAATTTTGGATATCCCTTACTTTCTTTTTATTGATCAGTTTCGACAGTTCAGCGAATTCTATCTGATCTCTCCGAGTTTGACACTTTCATGTTTCATGTTTGGACAGAACACCTTAAAGACTGACACACCAGGATTGCATGGCATGCAGCCTTTGATGCCAAAAGAAATTAGACATAACATCAAGAGCTCAAAAGGGATGCACTGGTTGAAGCAAAAGTAGGAAGATGATGACGATGTTAGGGGTAGGCTAATCTTGCTTTGCTTGACTTGCTGGCAATTCCACCACCCAAGTGCCACCTTTAATGAGTTTATGAAAGCTAAAACTTATTGGCATTTCATTCAGGACATCACAATTTAAAAGCACAGTACAATAGAGGCAAACAAGATGTCACACACGAGGCAGCACAAGATGCAAGCTGGCAACTTGCAAGCTGTCCAGCACACAATGCCACAATGACATGAGCTGAATCTGCAGGGCATTGCCACTCAAAGCGAAGCCCACGTCACATCGCACATCATGACGATGTATGACACTAGCTGTTCTCGTTGGGACTCTTGCACGACTTTTACCAGGAGTATGGAATATCCAACTAAGCTTCATTAAACCAGATTTCACGCGATTGCTAGAAATATATGGATTATACAGAAATCTATGAATAAGATTCTGATGGCTACAGACACCCTAACCTACTGTGTAAAAAAACTTTACTGTGTAAAAAAAAAAAAAAAAAAAGTTATAATTACCCGATTTGCTCCACAAAATATAGCATTTCTGTGCTCTGCCATATGTTCAACTTGATGGCCAGTGTTAAGTGTTTCAGAAATCCTCTTACATGCTAATGACCTCTGTGGCACTTTCCAGAGTTAGGTTCTCAGCTTATTATCTCAGCTTTAAATTACTGAAGCATCAAATGACACTAGCTCACAACTTCACAAAATCATGTTTGTCTCGAGAGCTGACAAAAATTTAACAGCAGCAGCCCAGCGACCCCCAATCTTGACGAGGAATGATTCATTATTTAAGTAAAAAACTTCAAATATGCACTGCATGATGCTGACAATATATATGCATAGCTGGCAATATATATAATAAAATGAAAGCAACACTTGCGTGCCCAAGTCGAAGGCCTGAAGCGGTGTGACCCCATTGCAGCCAGCAGAACCTGTTAGGAGAACCCGGCTGTTTTCCAGGATTGCAACAGAGCACACACGATCCCAAATAGGAATGGTGTAGCGCAGAGTTGAAGACTGTGTGCCCAATGTCCACACCTGTGTATTGGCAGCAGCAAGCACAAACAGGAATTTTAAGAAAGGTTTCAGTATGTCTTTTTTACAACATAATCTGCATTTGATGTCTACACTGAAGATGGTGCATGAAATCCAAATGTAAATTTCAACCTCCAATCTTCCGGTAATAAGGTACACATTTTGTTGCCACATAAATGCAGATATGGTTTAGGGTTGTTACCTTTGCCGAGGATACAAAAAACATTGAAAAGGAGGGGGAGAGCATTTTTTACAATAAGTACTTCATACAACAATAGAAATCTTGCCCAATCTCTCATTGTGGGTATGTACCATAGTATAAGAGTCATCATCATAGTTAATACGTGGAGACCATCTGAAAGTGCAAGTTGGTGTTAGCATGGCACTTGTGTGCGTGCAGTTTGTGCTTTACAGAGGCGGGACTGCCCAAAGTCATTTTGGAGCAGACAAAATTGCATTTTGGAGCAGCTTGGAGCAGAGTAAATTTCATTTTGGAGCAGTTTGGAGCAGGCCAATCTGAATTTTGGTGGAATAATGGAATATGGCAGCGCACTTCGAAACCACAATGAAAAAGCGAATAAACCAACACAAAGCGCATAGTAGAAGCACGCTTTGAAGCTATAGCGCACTAGAATATGGAAGAAAAGAGAAGAAAGGGAACCGAGGAGCCTGCTTTTTAATAATATCATAAGAAGCGAACAAACAAGGACACCAAAGACAACATAGGGGAAATTACTCATACTTACTAATCGAATTAAAGAAATAATAGATTAATGGAAATGAAAGGTAACTTTGTAGCGTAGAATGTTGTCGCTACTTGTTCCGCACCGGAGAGATGAGGCGATCACACCGGAGGATCCATAAGCATTTTCCTTATTTGGTTTATTTGAACTTTAGTTACTCGAATTACACTTTTAGGAACTTACACATTACACAGCTATGACATCTGAGCAGCTCTCGCTGTGACCTACTCCCTTGGTGTCTCCGGCACGAACCCTCTCCAGGCGCCTCTGGAAGCGTCCCAACACCCCGCCAGAGAGCAAACAAAACACCAATCAGAGAACTCCTCGCTGACCGGAACCAATCAGGCCACACAGATTCAAATACGCACAGCCAATCGTGGGCGCGCTTCGCCGGGTTTAAACTCGATGACAGCAGTCTGCCTAAAGAATTATACCTCAAAGCAATGTAACAACACACAGAAAACTACAGAGACAGCCGTTGGTCTTTTGACGAACTAGAGCGAAGAACAACTGTCGGTGTCTAGAAATAGAAAGTGCACAAAAGAGTCGCGAAGCATTCACCGAACAGTCTGGGAAATCGGAAGACGGGGCTCTCTGCCGCCAGTACAAAGGCGGCCGACAACTTGGTCACCCGACCAGACCCTTAGGCGAAACGGGTGGTGCCCCGCCTGAGATTCCCCCAACTGTCCTACCCACTCGGGGCAAAAAGACACTTTGAGAGAAACAAAACGATAAGAAAGAAAAGAACACTCCTACACAACACAGGCGATGAAACGTAAAGACGAACAGCTACGCGACACCAGTTACCTTTCATTTCAATTAATCTATTATTTCTTTAATTTAATAAGTAAGTACAAGGAATTTCCCTATGTTGTCCTTGGTGTCTGCCACTTTCATTTCCATTAATCTATTATTTCTTTAATTTAATAAGTAAGTACAAGTAATTTCCCTATGTTGTCCTTGGTGTCTGTCACTTTCATTTCCATTAATCTATTATTTCTTTAATTCAATTAGCAAGTACGAGTAATTTCCCCTATGTTGTTCTTAGTGTCTGTGCGCTTCTTATGATAGAATATGGAAAAGTGGGTTGAGCGGCGGCGCGCGCATGTTTTCCTGCAAAGTTGAAAACATCGGTGGAACTACGAACGAACTATATATTCCCGCGCCGACGCTCATGAAGCTAGCGAAATACGTTTCCAAATTATGCAGTTCAGTCGACGCACTAACATAACTTCTGGGTCACCATATGTCACCGCAGACCCGGAGAGCTGCAATTAACCCTGGGCTGGTGTAACGTAAAACTATTCCAATCTGTCTTTATTGCGATAGCAATCATATGGACACTCCAGGCGCATTTCTGCCGTTGTCGTCGACATGATCCGTACAAAGTCCAGGGGTGATAACATTGTTGTCGTCGCGCGCCGTATGCTTATGTGCGAGTGAAAGCGCGTGAGGGTGAGCCGACGATGGCGGCTCTGTCTTGCGCGCACAAGGGAGGAAAGAGGGAGGGTAGGGGGGTTCTCCGGCAGTTGCTGCGTATAGCGCGGCAGTGTGAGCCCTATCTTGAAAGCGATCTGCGATGGGGACAGAGTGCGAGCGCTCATAGCTTCGTGAGCACTGTGTTTAGGCCGCTTAGTTGGTGTTGAAGCGAGAGGCAGCATGAAGGGTTAATTCGCTTGCTGCTGATGCCACACTTCCTCACTCCAGCGTTTAGACAGCGAGTTTCCGCGGTCATGGAGTGAGATGTGTTCATGTTTGCTTGTGTGCGTGTGACACCATGCTTGTTAATTTGGTTAGTAAGAGAATGTTTACAAGTTTACACAGCCTATAAAACTACTATCCTTACTTCGTATAGTTGTCTACTAATTTGCTATTGCAATCGATGCTTCGCCTTTCGAGTGAAACTGCAACTTTTTATTCCAAATCTGCTATTAGCCCTTCGCTATATATCAAAATGGCTCAGGCCTCGCCAATATGAGGCATAAAAACAGATTGGAATATTTTTACGGTAGGCTGGCCCTGGGGACAGAGACACCCACCCGCTGAACCCGCTGCGGCACGTGCCTCCCGATCTAGTTCACGCTTATTGCCCTCAGCCTACTTTTTGTTGTTTTTCGCCTCACCTAGGGAGCACCTCGCTGCTCGGCCCACTCAACCGTATTCTAGTACATTCTAAATGCAGCCACCCTGTCCCGTTCCAGCAGTGACAACAGCTGGGAGCGGCCATGCGCGTGGCAACCACTAACTGGAAGCGCGGAAAAGTCCAGTGCTATAAGCGCGAAAATCACGAGAACTGTGCGGGAGGCTCCGTCGCGCGGTCCGCGAAATGAACGACTGCACTCTTTTTCGATGAACAAATCCGCACGTTGTTCGCAGCCACTGCCGTTGCACACGCGCCGAGGCCGTTCTGGTGCAGCATGATGCAATTTTGGTCAATTTTCTGTGTTTGGCACAGGAATTTGCATTTGTATCAAAATGGCGCAATTGGCGCAGGAGTCCCACCCCTGGCTTTACAGGCAATAAATAAAAGAAAAAGACAGGATGTGGCCTAATGGTTAGAGCAGCGGGACACGCTTAATTTTTTTAAGTGAATGCGAATCTACTCGGTGATAACCCGACCAGTGACCGCCCGACCCAGGTAATGCCTTCCCTTAAAAAAAAAATAAAACAAGAAAGAAAAAGCCCTGCGACACTTCACTAGGATTCTAATTTTGGACAGTCAGATTGCCAGTCGGAAGCGCTACATATACAAAGAAAACAAAATGGTGATACGTCGTGCACTAACTATGCACGACTGAAATTTATTGAAAGACTATATAAAAGCTGATAAACATTTCTTATGTTTAAAAAGACCAGTGAGTAAAGCCAACAGCCCCACTGAGCATCATTTCCGTAGCCCAGAGATGTTTGGGGGCAGGAGAACGAACAATGTGCATCTATTCCGCTCATGTTGCCCAAACTGGTTGTGCCAAGTGATTTGATAAGCACTAACAGTGTGCGGCCACCGAGAAGACGTACCGTATAGGAGAGAAGCAGAAGTTGCTCTTGGACTCGTATGAGAAAGCGTAATTAACTTAATTCACACAGTCTCTTTTGAATTCATATTAAATAAAGGCCTTCTGTTGTTGAAGTAGAATGCTCTATTGTGACTGGTGCGGTGCGTGATGTTTACAAAGTGACCTGTACAATGAAAAACTTTCGAGGTCCCATGAACTTTGTTATGTAGGGGTTCAACTGTATAGTGTGCATCTACTGCATCAACTTGCCTGATTAATCTGTGACACACCAAAAAAATGCAGTCTCACATGCAAAAGCATGAGTCATGGCATTTGAACTTACACATTAAACACTGTCACTAAATATTTGTACTCTGCCAAGCTTTGGAAGAATGATAATGATAGCCCAGTGCGTTTTTTAAATGCACAGGAAAGTCTGGATGAAGATACCCACTGCGTCTTTTGCAATTACAACAATAGGTTCTACATGGAAAATTGAGAGAATTGTGGCCATTCAGCTAACCCGTGACCTCAAGCTCAGCAGTGCAACGCCATAGCCACTGTGGCAGGTAGCACACAAGCAGATCACAGAGGACTCATTTGAGTCTACATATGCAACTTCAGATAATGTGCATTTAAAATGTCTGTAGAGTTAACATGAATTTAAACTCCAGCACAGCACAACTACAGTCTTCCGATCCGCAGGTGTGTTGTGTTGTAGCTCCTCCTCACCATGAATAAGTTCCACAAATAACCAAATCTTATGCAATCAACCCATATAAAATTGGTTTTTAAAAACAACAAACCACACACTCCCAACGATTTGTTCACCAAAAAAGACAACCTACCTTTACAGTCCGGTCCTGAGACCCAGTCACCACAACATTCCTACGGTAGTCAACACTGTTGATGGCCTTGCTGTTGCAATGATAACGGCGGAGCACACACGATCCTTGTGCAGCTGTCCAGACACAAAGGGAGCCATCACTACAGAAAAAGAACAAGTGATTTGCCTGAAACCAAGGGCTTCACCTAATTGCCAATTTCGCAGTACTGTTGCACATGACTGAGTAGGCGCAAAGGACCGTGCTGGCGAGTAGCTGCAATTACTACTCACTTTCCCCCGCTGACTACCAGGCCATTTTTGCAGACAAAATGGCCAACGTCGTCCTTATGTCCACGAAGTGTCAGCAATACATTTTCTGCAATTCTTCCATCTTGCAGTCGCTCGAATTTGAGAATAACAGCTCCCTTGCTGTACCACAGCACATCCTGCTCCAGCTGAAGCCATGGTATGTACCTTCACGCAAAGACACACACAAAGAAATGCCTTGCTCAAGCATATTATCAAATCAAATCAAATCAGGTTTATTTTTCCATAAAGAAATGGAAGTTATCACATGCTTCACAACATAAAATGGTTCATCAATGACAGAGGAAAAGTATCAAGTGGCCCTTTGCAGTACATGCATTTTATGTGAATGCCTCGATAACAGTTCTTCATATTTGGTTTGCTCTACAAAAAGCCCAGCTGGCCCACATTAGCAATCTCGGACAAGAAGCCTATTTTTTCAGGTCTAGAAGCCTATTTTTTTCAGGGCTACTAGAAGAATCCAGGCCAACAAGCCAGATAGCTTTATTAAGTCAACCACAAATAAGTGGCCCAGCTTATATTCAAAGAGAGAGAGAGAGAGGTTAGAAATACCAGCTGAATGTTTTATCAGAAGAATCTATTTACTGATACGACTCATTAAAAATATACTTTATGCATTATAAGCTTATTACGTATTAGATGATCCCTGAATTTATTCTAAGAATCGAGAAAACTGTCAGGAACTGGTTGCTGTCACTGATTACAATGCTACTTTGTATTAACCCCATAACCATTTTGGACGAGCCCTGCTCGTTCAAGCTCTTATGTCCCCAAAGCGCTTAGGATGAGTGTGGCTCGTCCTTGCAGGATTTGTTCACCCTGAGAGTGTTTTGGACGACAGACACTTGTCCACGGCTTAACTGGGTGTTTCAGTCGGCAGATGGGACTACATGCCCGGTGATTTTTTTTTTTCCTTCTACATCCGGAGCGCAATTTTTGTGTGGCAATTGGTGTTTTGGCATCTGACTGAGGCTATATGTGTGTATCTCCAGCCAGTCTTGCAGAAAAAGAGGCATTTCTTCGTCTTCTTCCGACAATGATGGTTCAGACACCGAGGTGTACGTCAATTCAGGAAGTGAAGATAAACGTAATGATTACTGAAGTCAGCAGCTCCTCGGATGAAGACGACAAAGAGGAATGCTCAAAGGCCGACATCGCAAGTGCACGTCTGTGGACAAAAATTCACGTGAACAGCATTCCGCTGAAGCCTCCATTGTTTTCTTTTTTTCTGTACCCTGTAAGGAGTTTACTGTAAGCTCGCCAGCTGAATTGTTTGAACATATTGAGTG
The DNA here is from genome assembly GCF_013339745.2 of Dermacentor silvarum. Classification (NCBI taxonomy): domain Eukaryota; kingdom Metazoa; phylum Arthropoda; class Arachnida; order Ixodida; family Ixodidae; genus Dermacentor; species Dermacentor silvarum. The sequence goes on from NC_051154.1 coordinate 27,486,788, forward strand.
ATTTCTAGAGAACGAGCAGGTTTTGGCGATAGTTGAGGAAACAAATCCAAAGGCGACTCTGCATATTCTATTGTTTTGAGCTGTACCCCATGCTGCCAAAGCTCCCTTAGTCAAAATGCACTGTTAGCATGCACAGCTAGTGACAGATACAAAAAATTTCTGTATATATTTCTTCCATAATTTTTGTTGATTTCTAGTAGGTGGTTGGTGAATTTATACAATGGCATGCAATTAACTCCAGTAATGTACTTTTATTTATTCTACAAGTCAGTTGTTTTTCTGCCTCAAAAGCCTGTTTTATAACAAGGATATTCACAATCAGCAAAAAAAAAAAAAAAATAATAATAATAAGCATTTTGGGCAAGAAATTTCTTTATAAAACAAAATGGCTAAGGGGTTAAGTTAATGAATGTGATAGCTCTTAATTAGCACTTTTTGTTTCCAATTTAGCAAGTTCGGTGTACAAGTGAATGCACAGTAAAGCATAATTTCGTGCTTTAAAAATTGAGGCCAAATAATATGCAACAAGCACCTTGAAAATTTGACAAGCAACTTGGCAAAAATGACAAGCCGAAATGTGCTTATAAGTAAAATTGCCATCATTGGTACTAATATACCATGCTAAATATGCATCAATTATTTTTTAAATGTCTCAATATCAAAACGCTGCACCTATGTTTTGACAAAAATAATTATTCATAAACTACCAAGTTATCAATTTCATCTAAGAACACCGCAGCTTTTTTAAAGAGCCATAAGGCAATTCTGTTGCATCCACTCAATACTTAAGTTGACCCCATGTGGTAAACAAATGATAGTTTCGATGGTAATTCAGTTCTGTAAGCGCAGGTGCATTTGGTTCACCAGTGCATGCCAGGTAAAGCACAGTAAAGCATAATTTCGTGCTTTAAAAATTGAGGCCAAATAATATGCAACAAGCACCAGTTCAGTGCCAGTTCCAGAACGAGTCCTGCACTGACTAGACAAAACCTGCACCACTTATAGGAAGCGCCATGAAATGCATGACACTTGCGCTCGCCTGAAATGTATTGGACCACCGTGCAAGTAGCGCGACATATCAAAATACAGTTAAGAAAAGCTGGCAACTAGATCTGTATTCGGAACTACTTTAACAAGATAACCAGGGCGACTTTATTCAAATGCAGACATCCTGCTACAATAAACGATGTGGCGAGTGGTATGAACACATTGCTTACATTGTATGATGCTGCAGGAGCACTTTTTCTTCGTATCGGCCGGTCTGCCAACGGACTGACTGCCAACATTTTTCCACTGCCTCCAGCACATGCAGTGATCTAGATGAAGACACAGGAGAGCATCCCTTATGTCATGTCGCGGTAACACTTCGAACGCGCAAATGCTCCACAAGTTTAGAACGCCATGCATAACATACGGTCACAAAGACGTCTGCAACTTCAGAAGCCACAAATGAATTTGATAATTCTTTTTTTGTTTCCCGCTTTTGGTTATGAAGCGAATATGACATAATGAGAACGAGAAACACGGTACTCTTATGCATGCGTACAACCAGCACGGAAATGCGTCGCGTAGCCGATTTGCGCAGGAGCACTCGAAAGGAGGGACTCACCGCTGCAGAATTCGTCTATCACGTTGATTTGTGGCGACAATGTTCCTGCTCTTTTGACTCCAAACGTAGCTCTGCTTGAAGAAAGTGTTGAACCGCCTACATACGCAACTAAGTCGCCCCAAGGTCTGCACATCGCAGAAGGAGAATATGATATACAGGACATCAGGTGGGAGCCATACAAACATATCGTCCGAGTGCGACATTCTGAACCGCGGTGGAACGCAGGAGCACTCGAGGTGGGTTAGCGTGCGATGACGTTAATTCGAGGTGTGGTTCTGTGATTTTCATCTTCCTACGGGCTTGACTGAAAAATGTTTCCAGAAAAATTTTACATTTTCAAACTCCGAATTGCGCGTATGTGCGTGCACCTCACGGGGCCTTCGGGGACTGCTGGGACGGATGGGACGACCTCTCGTTTTCCGGCACGGCGTCAACAACGACGTGGTATATTACTATTGAGTAAAAAAGTTGTATTTGTTATATTGACTTAATAAAACTTTTCTTTTTTATAAGCTATGTGATTTTTCATGCGTTGTCAAGCACGTTTTACATAATTACAGTAACATTTAATTGTCATCATCAATTCTTTGCAACGCTCTCGGTCTCTCGGTAAAGCCAGCCAGCTGGCCCGCTGCGACCGTCGACAGCATGGCAAGCTTATGGAAAAGTAACATTAAAAATACAAGTAATAGTGCAAATGCTGAAAGGAACCTACTTCAGGAGATTCTCAAGCTAGATCTACGAGTAAAGTCATGCATACAGGTAATTGCGTTTGTGGTTCTCAAAATAAAGAGTGGTTTGAAGTGGCTCCGTTTGGCCGCGTGAAACAACTTGTTGGGGGTAATCACCCAGCTAGGAACGTCGTGTTCGCAAATAGCAGCCTATTTGGTGGTTTGTCCGACCAGTCGACTGACCAGCGGCGTACGGAAAAGACGCACTCTAGTAACATTGTATATTTTCTAGATTTGATATTGTCAAAAGGTGCAATATAGTTTCGGTTTCGCGTCCTAAGCATTGGTCGCCACTCCGAGTTAAGCTTTCGCGACGAAAAATTACATTGATGTCTATCTTTTTCAGGACATCCAAAACGGTTGCACAAGTCGAGAGGATTTGAATGCCAAAAATTTGGAAGCTGCAGAGAGTATGCGTAGCTACAAAAAAACGTTGGAGGTAGGTATATACGTTGGGAAATAATTATATATGCACGTTACTGAGCGTAAATAAGGAACTGAGGTTCAAATACATTTATTGACCTGATCTAGCAGTTTATTTTTGCCAGTTGTCAGCAGCGCAGGCATGTGTACTCTGTGAATATGTACTGTCTGCAGAATATGCAGCATGCCATATATCCGCCGCATACGAACTTCTTGTAATTCCGAGATAAAAGATGTTGCGTCTGTGGGTACTAAGCAAAAGGCGGGATATCATCGGTGTAAAATGCAAAAAGGGCTTTCCAGGTGCATGCTCTTACATTTTTTATCTTGTATTCAAGGCTTTGAAAGCACTTGCAATGGAGCAGGACAAAGTTCAGGACAAGGAGAGATTAATTCTGAAGGCTGAAGAGTGTGTGAAAGGAATGAAATGGTGAGTGCTTTGCCCTTTCCTACTGTGTTGCACTATTGCAATGCCCAGACTGTACAAAATGTCGTTCCTTTCAGTAACATTGAAGCACTACGCAAGGCAAACCTTGTTGCTGAAAAGAACATTCATGATCAGGACAGGGAGAGGCTCCTGTCTGGAGGACATGTCAGGCAAAGGTACTGTTACATCTGGCATACCCTGTTAAAGGAATATTGACACATATTTTCGAAGTTGTAGGAACTCTAGCACATTCTTCATCGACATCCTGATTGTCATGACATGGAGCAAAGCTTGCTTCATGTAACAATAAGGCTAAGTATGGTGCTGTTGCTCATATTGAGCCCTGCATGTGTTTCATTGGCTGCACTTGCTTGTGGAAGCTCAACCAATCGCGTGAATGGAGTGAGCCAGTGTATCGTGATGTCATGATGCATCTACCTCCAGGGTAGGGAAACTGAATCTGGTTCGTAGAAACAAGTATCATAGTAAATTATTTACGGTGCTCTTACACTTGCCAATATGCTTTTCCTTAGGTATAGTGGGTGTGGACCTTCACTTAACATAAACAAATATGGTTGATCCCTCTTTCATAGGAATCGGTTGAACACGAAGGTGAAACATGTCTTCACAGAAGCTGTTGCATGTTTTCTTCGTGAACTCATGGTTCGCTGCAGCGAAATGCGCACAATTTGCGGGTCGGCGACCGTGTTGCAGGTTTGCTTGTGGCGTGGCATCCTGTTGGCTATCGGCATTCTGCTGCCGAAGCGCTTCAGTGAAGGTATGAACATTTTGGTCCGGCTCCGTGGTGTCTTGGGCAGCCAGTTAAGTTGCGCCGTGCTCAACCTCGGGAATGCAAGTGGCAGAGTTCGCTGTGTGCGCCACAAACACACGAAGGCATTCTGCTTCTCGCTGGCATATCTCGTACTGGACCAAAGCGAGATTTGCCGGTCGACGTTGTTGCCTTTTTGCGCCGCTTAGTGCAGCAGTTTTCTTAGTGCCATTGCAAGCGAAGCAGTAGGCAGCATGTAAGCACTGCTGATGCATGTTGAAGCTGCACTCCGTAGGCGACGATGCGTCACAGGCTAATCAGACACAAAAGACAAACCATGTGCGGAAACTGTGTCGTCACCTCAGCAGAAGGCCTACACCGCCTACACCAAGCTACACTGTGTTGGAGCCTCCACTGCGCTGAGACAACCGAAGCACTCACTGTCGGCGCTTGTTAGTGTCATGATGCAGTACTTCGCTTCACCGCTCCTAGATGGCAGTGCCATCCCTGTCAAGATAGAGCATATTTTACGCGTTCGCGCCGACGTCACATCCGTTATAAGAAGTTGATGGTGGACCCCGGCGTAAAACACCTTCGTGTTAAAAAATAAATCGAATATGTCAAGTCAGTGCTGCTTCAACTGTGAGCCTTGTTAGCTATTTGTCTATAGCTCAGTGTATTGCTGACTTGGATTTCATAACTACTAAGCTTGTGCCACTTGTACTGATGAGCATATTGTTGTCTAGAGCAGGAGTTTCCAAACTTTCTGGCCTTAGGAAGCCCCGCCTGCCTTTCCAGAGTGCTGGGACCCCCCCCCCCCTCCCCCTCCTTTACCCCTTATTTGATTTGTCCCACTGATGTGCTTATTGTTTTAATTGTTTAATTTGACTCTTAATGTAAAAATCCACTGAAGGAGGGGTGGGATAGGATTCGTTCTGGCAACTCGCGAACCATAAAATTCCGTTTGCAGAACGCCTGGGTTTTGGGGAACCCAGTTTGGTAGCCCCTGGTCTAGAGGTTTGGTGACACGCACACACTGCTGATATTGCCACGCGATGGTCGTTACTAGCTGCTACAAATACTGCACATTGCACATGCCTTTACCTTCGATGATTTACTAAGTGGTTCAGTGTATAATTTTTTGTAATGCTAAGTAGTAATACAGATTCACTTGTAATTAATGAACAGCAGGGATGTTCAAATATCTAACTTTCATAATCAAATCAAATATGAATATTAGAGAAAAACAACCTTTGAACATTGAATCAAATATACCATGTATTTTCCAATTTCTAAACAAAGAAAAGTATGAAGTTTACGTGGAGTCTTCAAAAAAAAAAAAAGTCTTATTTACATTATTTGATGCATGCATATGATGCTCTTCAAAACTGCAAACAGCTGCTTTCAATTATCTGGTGCACTATGGCAATGATCAATGAAACAAGGGAAGTGCACATCACCAGTTGCACATCATTGTGCTGTACATTTGGACATGCGTGCTGTGTTTGTTCAAGGCGCACTGGTGCACATGGTATCAATGAGATACAAACATGTTGAGACTGGCCAAATAATAAATTGACTTGCTTAAATCCAGGCAACACTTATGTGGGCTGCCTAGAGTGGGGCATTCTTATTGAATGACTAGAAATTATTGAGCATAAGTTTTCTGCCCCATGCATCTGCTCAGGAAGTCTTGCTTCTGCATGAAAGCTGTGGCTGTCTTGCAGCAGGATTATTTGGAACAGTCTCCACTTGCATCAGTATTTCTTCCCGGAGACTTCTATAAGTGTTGTTAACACTTATATTCAAACAGAAATGAATATTCAAAAATTTTGAATAGTGCATTCTTGAATGGAGTACGAATTGAATAGCAGAACAATTTAATTCATATTTGAACTTTTGAATATTAGCCCCAATAGTTATTTAATACAGTGTCATTGTGATAACTTTGAAGTGATTGATACATAAAAAGAGCATGTGAAATGCAAGGAAGGTAGCAATACATTTGCTAAAAACTTCGTAAAAAAAGTTGGAAATAACTTGAATGCTAATTTAATTCGAAGTTTCACCACCTATAACAAGCTTCTTAAGCCCACACTTGAAATTCTTTCAGACGTGCTTTACCTTCTCCTCATCTATGAGGATGGGCAGGAAACTATTGGCAGTTTCGCTTATGTTGTAACCATTGCAATTTCTGCTGCCTGCACCCTCTTAGAAGTACTTTTTATGCAAAGTCACTGTCTCCAGTTGCAGCTGTGCAGGTGTAAAGACATTATGTCATTTCAGTCGCATGTGCAGTGTGAAAAGCGATGGCTAACCCCACTTCCGGCTTGCACGAAAGAGCAACGTGTGGTGACTTGCTTTTGTAGATTTGCTCAGATGTGGGGCCATTCCTTTGCGTCCCACCATTAGCCTCTGAAGTACCCCAGCTAAAATAGCATCCTTGGTCCTGTACATATATAAATGATTTTGTTGTTGCTGTAGATGCTTTATTAGTAAATATTTGTCTACTTGCAAATGACTGTATGCTTTTCAATGTGCCACTTGTGCTGCAGACCAGGACTGTCTACAGAGTAATCTCTGTAGGCATTTCCAGAGTAACTTTATTTGATTGGTGCCAAGTTTGGTCTACAGAACTAAACAATGCTAAATCTATCCTCCTCCAGCTCACTAATGAGAGAAGTCGTTTACTATATATACGTCTGTAGGTTTAACGTATTCTTACGGGAATAGCATGTATTTACAAATTACTACCATATACAAGGTTACAACAGTCACAAGCAGCGGCAACTGCTGCAAGGCTCTCGAGTGCCTCTGGCCACTTTGTCACTGTTGTCATCGTCTGACACAGTAGCAGTCCCTTCACTGTCTCGTGGCGCTACCCCCCCTGGGGCAAGAGTGCTGACTCTGTGCTTGTTAGGACAGACCAGAGGGGGCCGTCACATATGGCTTAAGTCTCACAACGTGTGCACAATAGCAGAGGGAGATTGTGTAGACGATGCTGGGTCGACGACTGGTTCGATTTCATATGTAACGTCACTGACTTCACATTACACCCTTTAAGGACCATCGTAGCGGGATAATAACTTTTCGGAGAGACCGATACAGCGGGATTGAGACCACAGTAGCATGAGAAAACCTGGGGAGTAACAGGCGTCTCTGTGGCGACATTTATATAGGGCTTTTTGGGAAGCCTGGAACACTGTGAGTAGATAATGAGCGATGTGACGGGCTGTATCGGTACGCGCTATGGCATCTTTAAGTTTCGTGCATGGTTGACGGAGTGGGCATGCTGGGCAGGCTTGCCCCGCACCTCCACCAAAAAAAAGATGTTATGGGAATAGCATGTATTTAAAAGTTACTACCGTGTACAAAGTTTACAATGGCCACAAGCAGCGGTGACGGATGCAAGGCTCTTGTGCGCCTCTGGAAACTTCATTGCTGTGGTCATCGTCCGGCCAACAGTGGCAGCGCCTTCACTGTCTCGTGGCAATATATTCACTGATTCAAGTTCAGTATAATGGATTGTGAATTACCATCACTAATTACCTTTCCTGGATGGACAAATTATATATGTCTGCACATCAGCCTTAAATAACCTTGGTGTTCTTTAACATAAATAAAAAAGCTTGTCCTTCCCAGGTAAATCACATGCATTTTACCCTTTTGTAAAACTAGGGTTGGAATAGGCGTTTGTGGCAGCTTCAGATTCCGATTGTTACAGTTGTATTTATTGTGTATGGCAATGCACTTAAAACATTACTGTATAATTCTTGTTTAATAATTAATACTTATCACACCACTATATTTGCAGCGCAGATTAATACTTTATTCGATTTTAGTGGTGCCATCAGTCCGCGATGACTGCTCCCATCCCCCTCTGTCCCCTAATCCTAGAACATTTGCCGTTGTTCTCATGAAAAATGGACACAACCATGAAAAGATTTTAGTGGTTTGCGTAAGACTGACTAATGTGTATTATGTTTGTTTTTAAGAAGCTTGGGAAGTGTTTTCTCCTAGTTTTCCATTGTACAAAATCTACCACGTGATGCTTCTATATATTGGATTTCAGATGAGCCACCAATGTATGCAGAAGAGGGACAGCAATGTGCTGCTGTGCATTAGTCATTGACAGTTGTGGAGTGGGCTTAATTTTTTTTTTTAGTCTGCTATATTTTATTCCTGCCTTGCTGTAATATCACCAACGATAAATTATTAACATGCTATGTAAAATAACAATTTGTAGGGGCCGTGCAGACAAGGAAACACTGATGAGAAGCACATCTGGCATGACAGAGAATCTGTTCTCCATCAGCAGAATGATGGCAGACCAGGTCAAGCACAGTGAAAATGCGTTAGATTTGCTTGGTAAGTAGTTATTTCTTGATTGTGTGATTATGTCTATTGTAAATGCAAACTGAGATCATTTAGGAGTCACATGCAGCTGAATGGGCACAGTGACCTACTTGTGTTGTGAAACCAAGTCGTGCGTGGATCCAGCACAGTGGCTATGTCATTCTTCTGCTGTGCATGATGTCGTAGGTTTCACTCTGGCTGCTGTGGCTGCATTCTAATTGAGACAGACTGTAATGCTCATGTACCAAGCTTTGCATGCATGTTAAAGCCCCCCAGGTGGTAAAAATTTATCCGGAGGTCCCACTATGGCCTCTGCATTACTTTAGGATGTTGAACCCAGTCAGTCTATCTGTAGCTTTTCTTTACCCCAGTGTGTGGGACTGTTTGGTGAACTCAGTCTATCTGTATCTTTTCTTTACACTATTGTGTGGAACTGTTTGGGGGCTTGTCTGTGGCATTCATCCGTTGGTCACAGACAACTTTGTGCTACAATGAAACCTTAGCAGTAGCTAAGCGTATGCCTTTTATCCTATTGTTGCAGAAACATTTTCTTCATAATAATAAACATGCAGATGACAAAAGGTGAATAAAAAATATAACAGTATGCATCCACTTCGACATTACGTCTTGCTTTACTTCTTTCTATGGTATCATTTAAGTTGTGTTCCAGCTGTCCATCTGGTACTTTGGCTGTTGCACCAGTGTGAGAGAAATGGGTGCCACAGTTATATAGGTGCCAGCAAGATGTTAGACAAAAACATAAGTGACTCTCAAATCCTTTACTTACACAAACAAAATATGGGTATTAGTTAATTTCAAAGGCAGTAGAGGCAGTAAGGAAGTGTCATAGGAGGTAGAGGAAGTTTTCTGAAAGGGATTGATGCCTCAAGCAGCAACATGATAATGTTAAGCCTCATCAGTTATTGCCAAAAGCCACTTCTGTGCCTTCTCTGAAACCGTTGGCAGCTGTCTTCATATTTGAATAATGGTAGTCTAGCAGAGTTTGATTAACAGGGTTTCTTTATCGTCCAATTTGTTACCTGCCGTAGTGGCCTTGGCGTTGCACTGCTAAGCTTGAGGGCGTGGGATCAAATCCCAGCTGCTGCGGCCGCATTTCGTTGGGGGCAAAATGCAAAAACGCCAGTGTGCTATGAATTGCATGCACATTAAAGAAACCCAGGTAGTCAAAATTATTCCGTTGTTCCCCACTACAGCATGTCTCGCCTGCCGTGGTGGCCTAGCGGCTATGGACCGTGCTTTGGGTGCACATTCAAGGACCCCCCCCCAGGTGGTCAAAATTAATCCGGAGTCCCTCACTACGGCGTGTCTCGTAATCATATTGTGGTTTTGGCACGTAAAACCCCAGAATTTAAAATCGTCTAATTTGTTCAGTCCAATTTGTTAGAAGGCTTGAAAGCTGCTAGGAGACCCGCAGGGGTGGCTCAGTCAGCTAAGGCGTTGCGCTGCTGAGCACGAGATCGCGGAATCGAATCCTGGCCGCGCCGGCCGCATTTCGATGGAGGCGAAATGCAAAAACGCCCATGTGCTTGCGTTGTAGTGCACGTTAAGGAACCCCAGGTAGTCAAAATTAATCCGGAGCCCTCCACTACGGCGTGCCTCATCAGAACTGGTTTTGGCACAGAAAACCCCAGAAAAAAAAATGAAAGCTGCTAGGAAAGTCCGCAGGGACCTCTATTTTGAGACAGCTAAAGTGGATAGGCAATTTTGTGCTTCATTGTGCCACATAAGTTAGTTTTGCTGTTTTTTTTTTTTTTTTTCTTTGCAGTGGGCACATCGTCAGTGATTACAGAAAGCCAGGAGGAATCTCGACAGATGGGCAGTGCAATTCTGCAGTCAAAGAAACTGCTCACGAAGTATGGCCGCAGGGAGATGACTGACCGTGTGCTTATTTTCCTAGCACTTTTGTTTTTCTTTGCCTGTGTTCTCTTTGTGCTGAAACGAAGACTTTTTTGAAACGCATGGAATAGTCCAGTGGTCACCATAAACTGATACAAAGAAAAGAAGATGGACCACCTTGTGCAGTGTTGCAAATGTAGCTCTTCCACTGGGGTTGTGTGATCAGGGAGGGATGGGAGTGACCTGCCAGAAGACAAATGTGGACACTGATGAAACAAACTGAGTTTTCAGCAATTGTGCTTCTCAGTGATGGTGATACTGTACAGTCTGCTATGTATAGACAGAAATGTGCACATAGGCGAATTTGTGCACTGTGGAAGTAAGGGGCCATGGCAAACAGGTTGCAACATGTTCCTTTATTAATAAGAAGAATAAACAAGCACTTTTACATCCAGTATAAGCACTTCTCTGTACAATCTCATCACATTCATGGTACCAGAAGGTTCCAATTCTTGAAGCCAGGAACTTGTGTAAAGCGGAGCACATGCCTGCCCCATCAAATGGCGTCCAGAAACTGGATAACAAGGGTGAAAATAATGTGCCGGTACATAGACTTATTCTAACAGGAAGAGATAAAAGCTCCCAGCTCTGCTGGCATATTCTGTAGACTAATCCACCCCAGTGAAATCTCTCTCATTTTCTGCTGTTGCACAGAAAACCCCAGTGAAACCCTTGCTGATTTCCATACTAAAATAAGTTCAGAGAGTGTGTGAAGTTCTGTAAACATGCTTAATAACACGTAGACACAGCTGATGGTGGGCCCTTAAATTGCTTTGCGAAGATATTGAGAGTACCAAGGCACAGTCACATGTCTATTCCTTTCACAGTCAGCCAGAACATGTGGCATACAAGGCAGTGGCTATGGGCTGCCTCTGCTGTCACATCTGCTGCAGTGATGTCAGCTTAGCTGCTGCTTCTTTTGCCACACTGCACTAGCACACTGACACCACACATCTTGCAGCAGGCTTTTCTATGTGCAAGTCTAGCAAGCTGGTTAGCATCTAGGTGACCAGTGAAGGAGATGAAATCCGTCTCAGAAAGGCTATTAGAATTTCCAGGGATTGTTAGCATCCCCTTCTGTAAGGAATGTGCAACATCTTGCTTTGCATTTTTGTAAGTAAGGAGTCTTCATTCTGCATGTGCATGTCTTACTGCATGACCAGTGATAGCTGTGAAGCATCCAGTCATGGAAAAATAAGAGCTCAAGGCTCCACTACTCTGCTCTACACTGTAAACATGCATAAGTGCTGAGATTTACTGAAGCATTTCCTTTTCACTTGGTTAAATTAGTAGATTTTCATGAAGCAGGAACTTACATGAATCGAAACCTGGTGCTGTGTGCAATGTGGCAAAAAATGCAGCTAAAATGACTCGTGTAACACACCATTTGAATGCCCTACACCCATTTGGGAGATTGTTTGTGCCCCTGGTATACAAATATTTGCAGATACAAAGCGACTAACGTTGGCACCGATAGAGCATGACTACATAGGTGGGCAACATTCCACACTGTTTCAAAACCATAGCTGGATTGAAGCACAAATCCCACAATAGCAGGAAGGAAGTGTTGCCACAGCTGTCAAAAAAAAAGCATCATGACTTGTAGACGGCCACCGGGATATATACTGCATGGTGCTTAGTATGTGTGTGTGTGTGTCTGCGTGCACTCACTCCACTGACTGGCTTCCATTGTTTGGCACACACGCACAACTGCCACAATTAAGAAAGTGAATGCCCTGAACCTAACTTAATGCCACTGCTTTAACTAGATGGAGGGCATAGACAAAGCTTTTTTTTGTCTTTGAGCACTGCAGCTTCAAGGCGCTCAAGCAAGGCTGCTAAATAACACAGAGGGTGACAAAAAGAAAACACTTGAAACCAGGGGCTGAACAGAGTATAGCCCACAGCTCCAACAATGGAATGAGAAAGCTGCCAAGTAATGCTTTCAGATCAGCTTAGATGGCAGATCTGCTGGGAAAAAATATATATTCAATACCACAAGGTGGTAACAGCTACTTTCACACTGCAGGTACTGTAAAACAACTAGATAACACACACACACTTTACAAAAATATTGATTTTGTACATATCTCCACCCGAGGTGCATTCACCCAGCACAGGATTGGCATGCAGGTGGCAATAAGAGTCCAAAAACAAAACGTCATTGCACATCTCCGCTTTTGCATCCTGCTAGTTTAGCCAGCTACGATGTCCACTTTGACAATGTCATTGACACAGCAAGTCAGAGAGGACTATGAACAACAGAATACATGTGAAGCAAACAAGCAGCACACGTATAAGCCATACTAACAATGTAATAACATAGGTAAACAAGCTATGGTGGCCCATACACTCAAGATAGACAACACAGTAGAGGGGACAGAAAGGAGTTCCATCACTGCCAAGGAAGGCATTGAATAAAACTGTTTGCTTTGGGTGCAGTGCATGGTAGCCACAGCAATTGAGAAGACATGTGCAGATGAAGAGAAAGTACAAAGCTCAAGACAGGCTGCTAAGCAACACACATGTACTTGAATTTTCAGAACGGCACCAAGAGGCCCCTGTGCGTACCATTCCAGCCTGCAAGCTTGAAAAAAAAGCCAATTCTGAAAACAACCTTGAGCAATGTGTGTAGCGACAGGTTGAGGGAGAGGGAGGAGTTGCACATTACCTTTAAATGTAGCAAGTTACAAGGAACTTCCGCGATTCAGGCACAGCCTTCTACAATTTGCCTAGCAACTTCCTGTACAGCAGCAGATTACAAGAAAGGCACTCAAATGACTAGTGTTTCACTGACTTGAATTTTATGAAGGCTCACACCTTAACCCTTTGCCATAGCATGACTCCGCAACAACAGAAGCACGGTGCCAATAGTGGTACATCTTGTGCTGTGGTATCGCATGCTCAGTTGTTCCCATTCAGGGTTTTGTATAGTCAGGTCTCACAACTACCTTGTGCTTCTGATGACCTGAGGCAACTTTGAACTTGAAACAAAGAACTCATAAAACCACAGAGGAGAACATTTGGGCAACAGTGCATAAAACTATGATTCATGCTTCCTACAACGAAACACTTACATCGATAAAAAAACAGTAAACAAGTAGAATACTCATATTTACAACAGGCATATTTACATATGTATAATGTAGCTATTACCTAACAGTACCCATATCTTTGCTCTCGTGCAGAACATTGCAACACGTATCTCATGGAAAAACGACAATATAACAATTCTCAAACAAAATGTCTTTTCTAAAAGCCTTGCTACCAGCATTTAAAACTGCAGTACTATAGCTGACTACAATACAGTAAAGCAAAACACACATATGGGACAGCCTTGTTGCTACAATATCTGGCGTGCTGTCTTGTGTCTCAGCATTCAAGGATAACAGGCATAAGTGCAACAGTGCACTTCTCAAAAACTAATAGAAAGGAGAGGAGGCAAACCTCCGAGCAGAAAAGGGAGCCTCTAGTAGAGGTTCCCCGATTGTGCTCACATGATCAAAACACGATTGGCCTCTTGTGAGGCGGATACGGTACAAGTACCTGACCAAGCATCAAAGCAGGTTGACCCGTATAGTGTTTATGAAAAAGCCTGCAACCGACGCCAGCACAGACTCCCAACGGGGGAATACAGCCCGTGGTTCCCCTGTTGCTCAGCAAGCTCACTTTTATATCACAGCACCGTTAACAACCGAAAATGCGACGATCAAGGGCTCCCAGTGTTGAGGGAGAGGCTGCTCAGGCTGGCTCGGCAACAGCCATGAGAGAGGAGGCGCGCTCACAGTTCGGTGAGGCCTCCATCCGGGTTGCCTGCTGCAATGCTGCTCAGCACTCGGTTGACAAACTCAGTCGTGTGTCCGGCCACCTTGACTGAAACTAAAAGGAAACCATGACGTCTCAGTACAACAGCAGGGCTATGTGGTGGACATTGATTTCCGCAACAAAAGCTACATGTACACTGCATGGTGTGGGGTCTCAAACAGGCCCTCAGGACAATGGAACTAATACACAGTAGTGCAGACAATCACAAGGGCATTTATCGTGCCTTTTGAACACCAATATAGCCAGCCGAATTATTACCCATAGAACATGTCGATGGGCGTGTGACAAATCAAGGAAATCCAACTCGCCGCGACCAGGTAGTGAGTGAATATGTTCGCTCCCATGCTGGACACCAATGCCTAATCGTTCGCGTGTACAGACACCCGAATGGTGGCATTCTAATGATCGTGTTCATCCATTATGGTGTCCTGCTCCTAAGCTGTTCGCAGGACGGTCCCACAAATGGCTGGCGAGTGTGTAAATCGTCCCTCAGATAGCCGACCCCAAGCCAAAGAGGCCCGCCATTAGGTGGCGTTAGCAGCACAACACTCATGCTAGTATGCAACTGCACCAACCGCTGCCGGCGCAAAGCGGCACGGCGAAGTCGGATTACAGGAGACGCGAACCATGCGGGGAAAACAATATCAGGGGACGTGTGAAACTCGAGCGTCCCCACAATGGCTACAATACTGGTTGCAATATTCAAAACACAGAAAATTGCTCCTCCAACATCGTTAGTCATGCCAAAATGTTTCCCTATTGTTATTGCTCAGCATTTGGCATTTGCCTACTGGTTACGATTGATATGCTTCAATAGGCAGTGTGGAGAAATGATCCAAGGGTATTTTAGTGCAAGAATTTTTTTATGGAGTACTGATGCATTATTTTTGTCTCACTTATTTGTTTCTTTTTGCTTTAACAGGTAGCTTTCAACCTGTTTTTTCTTTGGTGCACAGTAACTAATTTTATCACTCAAAACAAGGGCCTATTTCACCATGAATGTGACATCGTGGCAACATCAATAAAACTTGTGGTTTGGCTAATTGGTTCATACTGCAAAGAAATAAATATACTGCGCAAAATACAACACAAGGACGTAGTAAGGGACACGGACAAGCGCTTGTCCATGTCCCTTATTACGTCCTTGTGTTGTATTTTGCGCAATATATTTATTTCCTCGCGTGGCGACATCATAGTCATTAGTCATAATCATGTGGCATCACAATTTGCAGTGGAATCTTGATATAACAAACACTGATATAATGAATTATCGGATATAACAAAGTAAATATAAAATATTTCTTGCCGATGTTAACATCTCACAAATATATAAGGAATATCAGATGTAATGAAGGTGTTTTCTTGTTATAGACGCGACTTTGTTATAATGTGGTTTGACTTTACTGGCACAGAAGATTCAATACATAACCACATAAGTAAATCAGTGTGCAAAGGTACAAGGCCACACTGCATCAAAAGATCAGTGCATCTCTTGAAACACCGAGCTTGTTTTCTTCTGTCTCTTATCAAAAGTTCCTTCACAGCAGACGAAGGGTCTTGGGAAAGGAGAGAAGGTGAGGGGGGACAACTGACATTCCCAGAAAAGCTATAAAATATGACTGCTCATTAATGTTCACTGGTTATTCAGTAATGACTCACCATGTCTTTTAATCAATGCCTCAAAATGAGCAGATGAAACTTCATGCCTGTCTGCTTTGTGGCTTTCCACCTTGTCACGCAAAAGCTTCTTGGCTTCTTCAAAAAGGGTAATTAGTCGTCCTGGAAAGAAAAAATAAAGTGAAGGTTGTAAAGATGACACAAGGAAAACAGCCATTATTATGCAAACGCGTTTTTTTTTTTTTTTTTTAGCTGAGCTATAACTACCACAATGAGTGAAAAAGCGCTGATTTATTACTCCACCTTCATTTAAAATTTTATGCCTCGCAAGTTGTCAGCCTCACTGCACTTGCGTGATTCATTCATTACTTTCTTTCTTTCTTATTTCTTGGAGCGCATATGTCTTTGTTTCTCTGCAAATTGACTGCTTAGATATTCTCATTCATTTAACATGCTAGCATGCCTTTCACACCCTCGTGTGCCCTATTATAAAAAATGCAGCAGATCCAACGAGTTGGAATCCATGTACAGCGAATCTCTGTGTGAGTGCATAACGAGTCTAAACAAGAGTACAGGCGCGTACGCACACACACAAATTCAGGCGCACACAAATTACACCAAGCCTTTTGTTAAGCAGAGTTGCTGACTACTAGCGAGTACGACGGATGCCTTGAACGCATCATTGTTTAAGAGGCAGCATGCGCTTATGTACATAGCACAATTCGAATCCATTCTATCCGCAAGAAGCGATAACTTCCTCATTACCGTGCAGCCGCGAAGGCGAGCTTTCTGGTCCTTTTTTTTTTTCTTTTCCCCGCACAACCGGTGCTGCCACAGATGCGAGCACCATTTGGTGGTGGTGCAAGGAACCCAGCAGAGCACGTGCTCCAGTGTGATTGGTTGGTCTATTCGGCAACAGAACAGCCACAAAGTGTTCCCACGGTCGCGAAAACCCGCCGATGTTCGCAAAGGAAAGCTTGGCGTTTACAACTGTTGACCTCAGCGAAGTACAGGGGTTCACTAATAAGACTCACTAATCAAACAGAGGAATGCAAGATTATCTTACTATGTTGTCTCACTGTTTTCCACACGCACCAGCAGTTTATATTATACGTAATATATATACAGGGCGTTCCAGCGAACACTTTCAAAATTTTTAAAGGTTGCCTCTGACAGATAGCACAATTTAAGTTCCTGAGCTCGTCTACTCGGAGAGGCAGACATTACTTGCAAAGAAAATTGAAATGCATAATCGATTAATTCACAAAAATTTACTAATTAAGCTTTCAACTAGTTACCTTATGGCCTATATTGCAATTTACAAATTCCAAGCCGTGGAGTTCACAAGGCAATCCCACTTGGAACGAATTCTCAGGATGACACCAGTTTCGAGATATTAATTCCCGAACTTTGCGGAGAAATGCATTGGCATTCCAGTTACTTTCATAACAAAATGTCATTTTTTGCATTGAAGCACAAAAGTAACCGGAATGGCAATGCATTTCTCTGCAAAGTTTGGGAATTAATATCTCGAAACTGGTGTCATCCTAAGAATTTGTTTCAAGTGGATCCACCTTGCGAACTCCACGGCTAGGATTTGTAAATTTCAATGTGGGCCATAAAGTAATTAGTGAATTTTCGTTAATTAGTCGATCATGAATTTCAAATTTTAATGCAAGTAATGTCCGCCTCTTCGAGTAGACCAGCTCATGAATTGCGCTATCCGCCACAGGCAAAAAAATTATTGAAAGTGTTCACTGAAACACCCAGTACAAGGTGTCCCAGCTAACGTTAGCCAAGCTGTCCACCGATGTAAAAAAAAAAAAAGAAAGAAAGAAAGATTTGAGAAACACGTACAAGATGCGATCTTAAGACCAATGGTGTTTGGTCATCAGACCTCCGATGACTGAACACCATAGTTTTTATAATTGTATATTGTGCCGTGTTTTTAAGATATTTTTTTTACGTTGAACAGCTTTGATAACGTCAGGTGGGACACACAATATATATGTTTGCCTGTGGCAGACAGGACAATAACACCGCCTAGTTATATTACTTAGAAGGGTGCAAATTACATGCATGACAAATCACAATGTGCAATTAGCTCATTTGTAAAATTCACTCATTAATATTTCAATAATTTTAGGGCACAGGGCACAGGAGTTCTGAGACTAGTTAACCAAGCTCAAGCAAAAAAAGTTTGATGTGCAAGCTTAAGCTTTATCGTCGTAATGTGTTCACCATCTGCTATGCACATCTCGTTGGTCACATGAACAGTCCAAATTTCAAACACTGTCAGGAGCGTAAGGTGATAGCACATGTAGTCACGCATCCATGCAAGAATGACCAATGCTGGCCTGTTCAACTGCATACGTTTGGAGGCGACATTCACGGGGGGTCATTTTGAAGTCCGGGCCTCATATGTACAACACTGACTACACGTGCCACTTTAACCTTTACATCACACTATACACTGGACCTATAACTTTAGTAATGCTGCAGCATTTGTGTACTTGTGTAAACGCATCTCGTTCCTTTCATCATCAATGCTTATCACTCCTTTCCTTCCCCCTCCCACGGGCAGAAAAACAGGCTATAGCAAGTTGGCTCAAGCCAACCTCTCTGTTTTTCTGTAAATAAATTATCTCCCTGCAAGGCTAACACCAGTTTCGAGATATCTATGTTGAAAGTGTTCGACAAAATGCACTGGTATTCAAAACAGTTATGTTCCACAGTGCCTAAGGAAGGCTTTGTTGGAAAAGGATATGTGGAATGCCAATGTGTTCTGTTGCACATTTTCACCATGCATGCCTATGTGCACACACGCACACATGCACACACGTTTTTTTTTTTTTTTTTTTACAGTCGAGACAGTGTTAACTGTGGGCTATTTTGGAATGGCAAGAGCACATCCAGTTAGGGTCAATGTGGCAATATATTTCAGCCTGAACTGCACATGCTAACCAATTAGGTGTTTTTATTAGGGTATATCCCATTAGTATACACAAGAGTATACACAAGAGTAACTTGGTAGATGTCACATAGGTTGACTTGCATGTATAAATGACCTATCAGGTGCCCTTCATGAAACACCTTGTGACAGATGTGGGTACACAGAGCTTGTTTTGATGCTGGTTATCTGCGTTATCAAGAGCCCTTGAGGTTCCTTTTCCTTGAGGACGGATGGCATGCAATGAAAGTACGAGGTCAAGGGCAATCACAGGTTGCCATGATAAAATAGTAAAAAACAATACCCTTGTGTAATATTGTGGTCTAATAATGTCTTGCAAATATATTTTACTGTTCCACTCTGTACGGACACAAACAGAGATAAGTAGAGTACACCATCACAATGTCTGTTTAAATAGTACAAATGCTAAGTCAATTGAACACGGTCTAATTCATGAAACTGCAATATACCACCTTTTTTTTTTTAGTTAGTGCGAATAGATCTTAAATTATCTGACAGATAGTGCTGTTCCGTTTTTTCAGTTGGATTTCTGGAAGAGGCAGAATTTACCAACAGGGGAAACTGCAATGTTCAGGTAGCTAGTTAAATTATTATGTAATTAACCTTCTAATTATTCACTTGGCACACATTGCAATTGCAAAATTGAAGCCAAGTAGTAGTGGTCATGTCTGCTTAGTATAACTATTAGGAGTAGCATATCTTTTTAAGTATTCTTCAAATGAGCTGTGAAACACACTGGTGTTCTAGTTAGCAGTTTCCCCAAAGCGATCCCACTAGCAGTTTGGGACAATCTTAACTGGAATGCCAATGCATTTTTAACAGAATTTATGGCCAAATATCTCAAAAGATATCCTGACTGGAAGTTTACCACGGTCGTTGAAACGAAAAGTGTACAACCATTGCATTCTATCGGCGCTAACATACGGGGCAGAAACTTGGAGGTTTACAAAGAAGCTGGAGAACAAGTTAAGAACTGTGCAAATAGGAATAGAATGAAAAAAGGTTAGGTGTAATGTTAAGACAGAAAGAGAGTGGTGTGGATCAGAGAGCAAACGGAGATAGCCTATATACTAGTTGACATTAAGAGAAATGCAGCTTGGCAGGCCATGTAATGTATAGGGCAGATAACCGGTGCACCAGTAGAGTTACAGAATGGGTGCCAAGAGAAGGGAAGCGCAGTTGAGGACGACAGAAAATTAGGTGGGATGATGAAATTAGGAAATTTGCAGGTGCAAGTTGGAATCGGCTAGCGCAAGACAGGGGCAACTGGAGATCGCTGGGAGAGGCCTTCGCCCTGCAGTGGGCATAAACATAGGCTGATGATGATCTCACAAGTGGCACTAGCCTTAGGATTTCTGCTAAGCAGACATGACTTGATTACTGCTCAGCTTCAGTGAATAAAAAATTTATCAGTGAGTCTTTTAATTAGCAACCAGGATTCGGTTACTGAAACAGATGCTCCAATAATTGAAACATGCACACATGCATACACTTGCACAATTAAAAAAATTGGGAGGGGATGGGTAGGGAGGGCCCTTTCCATATTGCAGCCGTGGGGTGTCTTATATATTGCTTCTTTGTTCAGTATAGCCCAGGAGAAGACTATCCGCTGAGGTGGCTATGGCGTTGTTTTACTGAGCACGAGGTCGCGGGTTCGATTCGCGATTTTGACAGGGGGCGAAGTGCGCTCGTGTACTTTGATTGAGGTGCACGTCAAGGAACCCCAGGTGGTAAAAATTAATCCGGAGTCCCCCCACTACGGTCTGCCCCGCAATCACATCGTGGTTTTGGCACGTATTACCCGTATTACTCCACAATTCGTGTTAATTTTTTTAGGAGAAAGTTAAACTCGCCGCAATGCTTTTTTCCACTTTTGCGAGCGCCACACATGAATCTGAATGCCGTGGCCGTTCCGGGCGCGCTTGCGCGGCCGCAGCGGCACAGGATTCCGAGACGGCGGCGCGCGGGGAGAGAAGGATCAAAATGGCGGCGACCCGCCGTCTGCAACAGCGGCCCGACGGCGTTGAAGGAGCACAGTCGCGCGCGTGCCAAGATGGCGCCTTTGGCAACCGCGCGCGCGTCTAACGAGCATAATAGGACTTATAAAAAAGCTGCGACAAACAGCGTGCTGCGCGGCCACCAACAGGGCGATCGATAGCCCGCTTGCCTTCTAATTTCAGTTAACGAAGGCGGGCCAATCCAAGCTGACAACGCGCCTATGACGTCACGCGACCCCGGTGCAGTAGGCTGCAATTCCGCATGCAGAGGCGAAATGAGCAAGAGAAGCCGATCGATGGCCGAGGGGCAGGCGGGGGTTCGTAAACAAAAGGCGTGCGGCTCTTACGGTGCTCCTGCTGCAGGCCGTACAGCTTGAGTTTGTTGGCTTCGTGCTGGGCTTTCTTCTTGAGGCGGCAGGCGCGCGAGGCCAGCTTGTTCTTCTCCTTGCGCGACTTGTGACGCGCGTTGAAAGGCAGCTCGCTCACGGGCGTTAGCTCATTGATGATACGGCCCAGCTTCTTGAGTTCCATACCGATGTTGTAGAGCTTACGGGGGTTTGGCGTCAGGTCATTGCCGTCGCCACGACGCGCCTTGCCCGCGTGCTTGACGCCCTCGAGATGGCACTCGGGGCTGAACACAGGATCAGTCACGTCGTGCAGAACGTGCGGGTCGGCCGAGTCGCGCGCCATGGACAGACGCGGGCCCTTGGGCCCTTTAGCCTGGACGTTGTACTGCCAAAAGTAGCGCTTCTTCTTCTTCTGACCGTCCGGCGATCCCGGCTCGGCGGCCTCCTGGCTTGCGTGCGACTCGGCGTCTGATGTGAGCGCCTCGTCAGAGTCCTGGCTGCTGAAGCCCTCGTCCATAGACAGCTGACTCAACTGCGACTCAGGTGCCGAGCACGAAAGCCGCTCGGCCAGGATGCGCGAGCGCGGCGGGCCGCTCATCGGCACGTCGCTTGGCGCAGACTGGGCCGCCGGGCTCGCCCGTACAGGCTCGACCAGAGTCCCGGTGAGCACGGCGCGCTGCAGCACTGGCTCGGCGGAAGCCTGCAGTGGCGGTGCTGGCGGGGGCGCAGCGAGGCAGGTGGACGCCGGCAGGCTCGTCGAGAGGACAGGCGCGAGCACCTCGACTTTGGCGGGTCGCGCCAGCAGGTCGGCTAGTTGCGAGGGCGCCGTGAAGCTGCTCCAGCTGGCCTGTTGCTGGAAGTCACGCAGGATGTCGTTGACGTCCAGGCCGTCAAGGCCGGACTCGTCGGCGTTCAGCTCGGCCAGCGTGGGGTCTTTGAGCGGCGGCAGCTTGTCGGGCTTTAGCATGGAGTCCAGCTTGCTCAGTTCGAAGTCCATGCCCCAGAATGATGGGCTCTGGTCGCCCAGCTCGTTCTTGTCGGGCACTCGCGAGTACGGGTCGTCGGCCTCCAGCTCCCACAGGGCCTCGGCCAGGTCGGCCTTCTCTTCCTTCGGTTCGGGTCCGTACAGCCCCGCCTCCTGCGCCTCGAAGCTCAGGCTCTCCACGGACAGCCACTGGTCCGGGTCCACGTTGCCCTCAAGCTCGGGCAGCCGCAGCGGGTCCTGGACGGTGCGCGGGGCGGCCGGCGCCCAACCGCGCGCTGCCGCCCACTCGGCCGAGCCCAGCATGGCTGGCGGGCCCAGCGCGGAATCTCGGGGAACCTCCAAGGCTGCGGCTCGATCTGCAACACGCAATTCACAGAGGACTGAGCCGGACGAAGCGCCCACACTGTGCGGTCTCACCAACCGGAACCATAATTAATTAGGGACTATGAAAATGCACGGCCGCCACAGAGACTGCGTGCGTGTGGTGCCGAACATTTGAGTCTCAACGAGTTCAGAAACCCTTCTACACAAGTATTTTTTCCCTAACGTCCCTCGTCCTATATTTGCCTAGAAAAGCGGGATTTCCAGGAAGGAGAGAAAGAAAAAGAAAAAGCACTGAAAAAAAAAAGGGGGGGGGGAGAACTAACAGGCAATCAGGAGTAATTACGATTAAGACTCCCCACCCACTACGATTAAGACTCCCCACCCACGTTGGGCGACAAGAAAAAAAAAAAAAAATGCTCGCGCACGTGCCCTCTTGCGTTGTATCCACGGCACTTTAGCTATTATTATTTTTTTTTTTTTGCGTGTGTATTATTCTAGTCAGAGCGCACAAAACCATTATTTCCGTGTACGCACAAAACTCAAGCTGATGAATAGAAGTGTGGGACAACGGCAAGCAAGCTTCGTATTATGCGGAATTTTTATAAATGTACACACTTAATTTTGTAAGGAGTACAACTGTCACGTGCCACTCAGTAATCAGTGTCATTGATGTGCGCACGTCCCTTTAAAGGAGCCTACAGCACTTTATGAACATACCTCGCCCAGACGATCGAAAATGCTGTCGAGAACATTTTAGCTAAATATTATCCTTGTAGTACATGCAGCTAGAAATACACATACAAATCCCCCCCCCCCCCCCCCCCGAAAAAAAAAAAAAGTGTTGTGGAATTGTCTCGACGTAGAACGAGCTGATGTCATTCCTTGTCAACAGAAATGTCTTACGCGCGCTTCAGCTACGGTTTCGCTTCTCGCAGAGTTAAAGCTATTTATTTAACAATAAGCATTGTGCCGCGCGGACTACCGTGTTTAGAAGCATTAGTCGTGTGTTTTATTCCAAATGTACCAATATTACGCCGAGGAAAAAAAATTGTTGCGATACTTATTGAAACAAAGCGGAAATCTCGTCTCAGTCTGCCACCAGCGCATGCGCGGCGTGAATCAGCTAGCGCTTGTGCAGCTGGCAGATGCCGACAGCGGTAACACTGTACTAGACTAAACAGTTATTACGACAATTACTGTTCCGGAAAAAAAAAAAGGCGAAACATCAAAGAAACGCCCCCAGAAAAGCTTTCCATTTTAAGGGTGCAAAGTGTTACATCTTAAGGTAGTACGACGCTGCACGAAAGCACATGGCCTACATGCGCATGAAATTGCACGGTTCCGTTTTTCTTCCTTTTATTTCAACTCAGCGCTCGATTTCTCAGTGTTCGCTGCTTCCGCGAGATGAAACTGGACTCGGACTTTATTTATTTACTTATTTACTTATTTGTACTACAGTCCTTTCTTTGGCGATTTGAGCAGGTTGGTTACACAAATGTAGTGATACACTAAATTTGCACAAAGTAATAAGCAATGCAAGTTGCAATTAGCATGACACATATGACACAAAATGTAAAGCAGTTATACTAAACTCTATACAAATGATATGTTAGTGTTGGCGCAATCTCTGCATTATCGGTTAGTTTACTCCACTCAATAACAGTTCGTGTAAAAAATGAGCACATAAAACAATTATTTATAGTGACAGAGCACTATTAACAAGTGATTGCACTGCCTATAGTGGCGTAATCAGATGAGAATTGAATTATTTTTGTTCTATCAACGTTGCAATGCCCTTTAATTAACTGATAGAGCAACTTCAGGCGGGAGCAGCAGTTTCTCTGGTTAGTAGGCTAATTTTCGAGAGAAGTTCCAATTATCGACGTGCTGCCGAAACTACCAAAAACCAATGCGAACCGCATTTCTTCTATGTTTATGCAAGAGTACCAATAATACCAGCACAATTAAGTATTGGCAGTTGGCAGTATCACCGACTTGCATGCTGACAAGTGAACTGAGGTGGTGTCAGTTTCGGTGAGTGCAAATCAGTTGCATAAGTCCAGTTGACGTTAACGCACGCACATATCTTACGGAAATTCGACCAGACGGGACCCCCCCCCCCCCCCCCCCCTTCATTCTTTTTTTGTATATATTACTGGTAAATCAAGAAGTTTTTCTCACTCGTTTATCTCGATCGTCATCCTCTATACTCGGCAAGTTCGCGACTTACTTCGGGGCGTCCTAAAGTGGCTCACCAGCCGCTGCTTTTACGTTCGCCAACTTTAATTCAGAAACGAAACCCCAATTCATTTTGCGGAGAAAAAAAAAATGCAGTGGTGAAAAATGTTAACCGGAACAGCAACACATTTCACCATACATTTAGTGTATGCAATTCTTGAAACTGGTGCGAGGCACATTTTCTAAGCACATGGTTGTGCTTTTCGTACTGGTCGACGTCGATTTCATAATGACAACCCCTAAAGTTACTAACTGCATCAGTGAAAACTATATAGTTATGCCCGGACGATTAGCCGACAAATTCGGATATAAGAAAAATTATCGTTTTGTCCTGAATTCCTCCCCCCCCCCCCCTTCTTTTTTCTTTTTTTGATAACCAGAGACAGTCTTCGCTTTCTGACTCGTACGGTATACACGTTAGATGTCTCAGCATATCCTAATGGAATGCGAAGCTATTCACCCAGCGAGACCCGTAAAACATCCACCTTCCAGAAGCGCTCGAATTCAAACCATATATGGAAGCATTAACCGTTCAGCAGTCGAGATAAACAAGAGACGTTTAGAGTATTGGCGAAAAAAAAAAAAAAGCAGGGAAGATATTGATAGGACCGGATTATATAGGTATCTTTACAAGGTAGACTGAATAGCGCAAGAACGTGGACAAGAATACAGGAAAGACAGAGCGCTATATGGCATACCAACAGGCCCAATTTGCCACGATGGTAGATTTCGAGCTTTTAAGGACGCGACAAAATATTAAGATGTAGGCAAAATTCCGGATTGATAAGCATGTAGAGATTACCTGATTAGCTCAAGCAGGCTAGGTGACTATTTGCCACCGCCCCGTTTCAAAGGGGAAGCCAATAAATCAATCATAACGGGGCTTTCGAATTGAATTGAATTCCGGAGTTTTACGTGCCCAAACCACGATTATGAGGCACGCCGTAGTGGGGGACTTCGGATTAGTTCTGACCACCAGGGGATCTCTAACGTGCCCCCAAGGCACGGGACACGGGCGTTTTTGCATTTCGCCCCCATTGAAATGCGGCCGCCGCGGCCGGGATTTGATCCCGCGACCTCGTGCTCAGCCATAATGAGGCTTTCCCGCTCTTAGTTTTTGCCAGAGGCACTGCTTTGCCGTGACGTGAAAATAAATTCGCTCAGCAGCCATCGTGTTCACTCCTGCGTAAAAGTGGCAGGAGTGTTGATTGCTGAAGGACAGACAGCCTTTCATGCGAAATCGTGGGCTCCACGCTGTATGTACAAGGACGGCATTTGGCTTAGATGTTCACGACAGTGTTTGTTAGTGACTAAGCAAGGTTACCACGTTCAACAATTGCTGCAGTGCCCCGTATACTGCGGCGTATACTGTGGCGCAAAGCATAAAACACATGGAAAAAAGAAGGAGCTCCTTTTTTTCTTTTTTTCCCACGGGTTTTATACCTTATTGCGCCACGGTACGTCGAATTAACGTAAGTGTCGCTCAAAAAAGTCACACTTTTCTCGCTCGACAACTTTCTGTACCCGCGCGTATCCATGAGCAAAATGCTTTGCGCAAAATATCTCGTTTTCCCGGCTTAGCGACCGCGACCTTGGCGAGCATCGCGCGTGACGCCGGAATGGCCACACTTGAACGCATTCCCGCGCGAGGGAGAGCGCGAGCATTCCAAGGAGGCTTCATAAAGACCGTTGTGACAGTTACCAAACATGCCGACACGGTCCGCCCAGCAGTACCGACCCGCAGAACAACGCAACCAAATGCGAAGGTGCACCACGTGCACAGTTGTCACTAGGCGGATTACTGCATTCCACAATTCTGCGCGAAACAATACGACCCTTCGCTGTCACTGCTTTTACTTTTGGCACAAGATGCCCCCCCCCCCTCCCCCCCAATGCTCTCTCTCTCTTTTTCACGTCAGGGGGGCTTACTGTACGAAAAAGGCAAAAGTTGGCTGGTTATAAGAAACTCTGGCCTAGTGATTTCTCAATACACGGTCGTTTTTGCATTTCGCCCCCACCGAAATGCGGCCGCCGTGGCCGGTATTTGATACAACGATATCGTACTTGGCAGCGCGACGCCTTAGCCACTAAGCAACCACGGCGGGTCACCATATAGTGGGTATGAGCCACGGGTTCAGAAGACGACAACAATCTTCGATTGTGTTTCTCGCCGCGCCCGATGGCTGACTGTAAGCTCCGTTACTAAGCGGTAAATTAAAAGTTCATCGATTAGGCCCAGTTTAAACAGACGAAGAGGTCACAGTCAACCGGTAAGCATCATGACAACGCACACTTGGTTCCATCCGGTCAAAGCCTTTCGTTAGCTGACGTCGACAGCCCGTACCACCGTGAGCAATGTAGGGAACACGGGAGCTATTTTCGAGAGACGATTACCCGCGATGTCCAAATTGGAGTATTACATAACCAATATATATGCACCGATCGATGAGCCACTAATGGCCTTTCGAATGCAAAGTGGAATATTCCCTGTCATATACTGCTCATGGGGGTACGGTGACTGTCATTGCGTTATCTCTTTCACGCCAATCTGGGTCACTGGCTAGGGCTGCTGTGCTTAGCGAACCAGGTTCGAAACCAACTGTCGGACCCGCGTTCAGGCAATCTCGTCTAAATGTACAGGGTCGTCCACTTAGTACGAACACGGCGCCGCGTGGCCGCGCTCCGCGGAGCGCCAGCGCACATGGCGCGGCCGCGCATCGAAGCTAAGCGGCGCAAGCGCACAGGGACTTGGAGGCGGGGCTTCGTGTCGTCTGCTAAAGTGCGCGAGCGAGCCGTGTTTGTGCCGCCTGTTGTCTTGTAAAGCAAAGCGCGCTCGCGCACTTTAGCAGACGACACGAAGCACCGCCTCCAAGCCCCTGTGCGCCTGCGCCGCTTAGCTTGATGCGCGGCCGCGCCATGTGTGCTGGCGCTCCGCGGAGCGCGGCCACGCGGCGCCGTGTTCGTACTAAGAGTGGACGACCCTGTACATTCACATGTGCGGACTTTGCGGCGGCGATGCCGCAGCGTGTACAAATGAGAGGAGCTTGGCTGCAGTATACATGCCTCGTACATGACGCGCTTCGGCGGTGCGTCGCTGCATTGCTCCGATGCTAATCGACAGTCATCGTGAGATGGATTCTGCCGAATTTTTTTTTTTTTTTCAGCTTAGACATGGAGGTTGAAAATCGAGTGGTACGGCCCACGTCCACCTAGCTGTTCGACCAATGCGATGCTTTGAAAGAGTACAGAATACCAACCCGGATGAAATTCGGCTTGTTCGTACAGATCTTTCAGTTGAACGATCCTTTGAATGAAATGAGTTGCTCGGCATTTCGATTCAACATGCGTGTTTTCCACAGGCTATGCATTCCAATGAGTAGAAACAATTAATCGCAAGTATCGTGCCAACGCCAACTAGCTCTTTCAGATGATGGCCGCGTGTTACGATATAATATGGGACATAGCCACAACTGGGGATCGGCCAAGAAGCGTTTTGATCATGTGATGATTTCAATACACCCACAACGGGTAAGAAATAAGAAATACAAGCCACTGTTATCACATGGCGTATACCATGGGTGCGCGAGATATCACATGCGCACCCATGGTATTGCTTCACGCCAAAGACGCAGGAATGAAATGGGCAAATTTATAGCATTCTATTAACATCCTCCACGAAATGGCGACGCGGACAAAGCATCGCCGGCCCCAAATAAACGTTTTATTCTTCCACGAAAGCTGCGTTGAACGTAGACGCCAAAATGTGCGTTGGATCTGCAGAATTGTTATTGTATTTTGTAGCGATGCGTTATGCTTTACTCTATACTAGTCTTATCACCCACCGCTCACGGCCGGCAGATCCCGTTGATAACGTGAGCGGACCGTCACTCTGACCACTGACCAAGCGTGAAAAGGCAGTAGCATTGGAAAGGCATCGCTACAAAATACCGGCCATGAACGCCTGGTTCGGCGCAACAGTAAGGAGGGGCTCGTCGTCGCGGTTCCACTCGTGGATTCGTGTTGGAGAGATGAATATTCAATCAAGCGCCAGCTGCAATGAAGTAGCAGACCGTTGTTGCAATAGAAGTCAAAAGGCAGCTTGAAAATTTGTACACTTAATTTCTGGAGGTCAGTGATAACTTGTGTCCTGTACATATGATGCGCTACGCCTCCGTCAGCGATGACTTGCGTCAGACAGCTTGAGAGAGCTCACGATGAGGAGCCGTTTCCGAAACTAACGTGCCCAAGCCGGCGATCCTGACAAGAAAGAAATAAAGAAGGAAAAGAAAGCTACCACTAGCATACCCTGTAAGAAGATCCTCAATACTTGGAGCATTCATACTGGGCAACAGCCTCAAATGTTAAGCTGATGGTTATTCCGTAGAAGCCACGCTTGATGTAAGTGAAGATTCAAGAGAGGCGTTAACCCCGTCAAAATGACGAGGCGTACACAGAAAAGCACCAATGCGCATCGAGGATGACACGTCACCTAGTTCGCGAAGTCGTGAGCACCGAAGTCGACAGTAATATCCATATTTCGCTCGTGTTTACACCGGAAATGGTTTATTCTGGCGCAGCTATAAACTTCGGGAAGTGCACCGTTCCACGGGGCTCGGTAGCCGCTGTTTGTACCGACGATTGACTCTGGACTCTGCAGGAAGTCAGGCGAAAGGAATGTTCACATTGAACTGTTGGACTATTACTCAGCGCGAAGATATCTCACACTCAATGACAACGTGCTACAGTTTCTGCGCAGACGCAAAACTGGACGTTGTACGGGAAGTAATGGTCTGCGCTAAAATGCAGTGGGGGCGAGGCTGTCTCAATCGCCAGGCAAAACAAACTTGCGAGATGAGTGACTCGCAAGCCTCGTCGCCAGCTGCTGGCCCGGCACAGACCGTTTACATCGCGTTCACGAAAAGAAAGCACAAGCCGCCATAGGCAAGCTACCCGTGGAGAATGGGAAAAGGACAGCGTTCGAGGCACCGAGAAGGCTGGCTCGCTGAAAAAGAATACTCGTAGGTTTCCACTATCCTGCGCGCAGGGAAAGGATGCGTCAACACGGCCACAGCTTGTTGACGCTCTCTCCCAGCATGGCTGCAACGGCTAGGTAGGCCCCGTGGGCCGGCAGACACGTGCTCAGGGCGCGCGCGCACACACACACCAGGCAGCTGCAGAGCCGCGGCTCCGACAGAGCCCGCCAAGGGCACCTGCTGGCATCCTCCTCTCGCCCAGCGCGGAAACAAAAGGGCTCCCCGCGAAGCACGTGCTCAGCGACCTCGGTCAGCCGCTGCGGCGGCAATGCGTCATCTGCGAGAGACGCCGTGTGACGCAATCCAGGCCTCCCGCTCGAGAAGACTGCCGGCTCAGGGCGGATCCGCCGTCGCCAGACCGACGCGCGCCACGCGCAAACAACGCAACCGGTCCCGTTATCAGCGAGAGCGGATTCCCTTTTCGCCGCCCCGCAACAGCTTCCCTTTCGGGCGCCACATGTCCGCGGGCGAAAAAAGCGCTGAGCCCACGTGACCACGCGGAAGAGGGCCACATGGAAGTCGCCGTAGGCAGCAGTGCGCGCACTGACAGTTAATACGGGTGCTGGCTACAATTTCACCATCGCTACTTACGATTACACGAACGCAAGGCTAACACGCTTTTGTTTCACACGCTTTACAAGAAACACTGGCTACAAGCGACGCCTTACTCCGTTTACTACGTAACAACGGTGTCTGACTGCTAAGCGGTAAACGCTTAGAGGACAAAGAACTCCTTTCAGGAAAGTCAAGAACAACGACGTATAGTATACTCTGGTTGTCCGGACAAAAAGCGAAGGGGGATAAGGCCAAGAGATTTTTTCAGGCGCTTTGATCTTTCTATCTGCTACCCTTCCGATCTATCACACAGATGGTAATGCTAGCAGTGTCCAGCGCACGGCACCCGGCGACTAGCGTTCCCATGGCAAGCAAGCCTGAAACGAATGACCTTGCCACTTTAAATACAACATAAGTGTGCAAAAAAAAAGTGTAAAACGGCAATGCCAAATGAGAAGAAAAACAACCCTCCGATATCGAAAGGGGAAGGAGGAGCCAAAGGGGGTTTCCCCGTTGCGTGACGCGCGCTGATTGCTTTGCCTTCTTTTGTTCCTTATTTTTTTTTTCCCCATCCACTTTACCGTCCTCTCACTTTCCTATACAGCGCCATTTGTTTTTCACCGATATTTTTTTCTTACAAGAGACTCCGCCTTATGCAGCAAGAAACAGTCAGAAACAAAAGTGGGAAAACAGGAATCAATGCCGCACAAATCAGGAGAAACGAGAAATAAAAAGTGACGAAGAAAAGCAGCGAGGGACCACTGCAGCGAAAAGACGAACTCGAGAAGCGAGAGAAACCCGCAAGTATAATGAATACAAAACGAAAACATAACAGAGAGCACAAATGCAGAGGTTGCGGATTCCCCAAAGCCGCAAGAAAAAAAGCTGAACGATGAGTGCCAAAGAGAAGGGGAAAAACATTATATAAAAAAAGGGGGGAAGGGGAGTGGAAGAGAGGCCCCTGCTCTTTTTGTAAGTGCATGTTCGCGCGACCTTAGCATTGAGTCTTTCCATTTGTGTTGTGTTGCGCGTCCTTGGCATCGCTGGCGCTCGACTATCTGGTGATGGCCAAGGAAATTGGGCCGCTGCCTTGTACGGAGTGAGGGGAGAGAGAGGGCGATAAAGAAAGTAATAAAATGACCAGTGAAACAACACCCCTCTTCAGATGTAGCGCAAGGACGTCGATATATTGCTACAATGGCAAAGAAATATATATATATATATATATATATATATATATATATATATATATATATGGCCGCAGCGACAGTGTACCAAAAGCAAGGTTATGTTTCCGCTATCAGTGATGAACGTCTGCGCCAACAATTAACTTGGAAGCTGCCGTTTTAGCACGAAGAGTGCATTATTGTGCACACACCGATGTCTGCACATCAACAGCACAGCCGTGGGAAAGGGACACAAAGCAGGAGACAAAGAAAAAAAAAAAAGGGGGGGGGGGAAAGAAAAGGCCTGGTATTGTGTTTTTTTCGTCATCCAAAACACCTGGCATCTGGAGCGCCGGGCGAGGGGAAAAATAATGTCATCATGACATTTCCACTCGCCACCATCTGCCGATAAAGGTCAAGGATGGTGAGCAAGCTTCATAAGCTCAATAACAAGAACTCGCGCGCACACGCATACACACAAATTAAAAAAAAATTATATAAAAATAAAAAATAAGAAAAACAAATGTATTAGGGCGATACATAAGAAATGCATACGTATCAACCGCATACGTGGCACAGCACACAACTGTGTAGCAGTACCGACAATACTTTCGCGATAGTTGCACCAAATGCCAGCACAGCGATAAATGTAAGTTGGCCTCGAACCCAACTTTCGATCACGCAGAATCTAACCCACAAACGGAGATGCAAATAAAGCAGTCATTAATGTCATGTATACGTGCCAGGAAAATCTGCAACGCACTCCCCACTCATCACACCTCGACTCTTTTTGTAATTGTCTTGAATAAAGATAAAAAGTTAGTCTTGCGAAAAACGTACGAAGTGCAAAATATTTGGTCACGTGCTGGTAGCTGCAATCTATAACCTACCATAAACATGTTGAAGTCACCAAAGAGCGTCAGGGCCTACGTCTGACCGCAGCTTAAAAAAAGGTTCCCGAAATAATCTTCGTTGAGCCTAAGCACATTAAACTTAATATGTTTTATCACACTGCACATTTACATGAACTCCTGAAAACCAATACTTCGCACACGACACTACTGAGTAAAACAGATGTTTTGTCACAGAGTTGTTATTTAAAAGCTATATTTATTTGAGTCAACATTTGCGTAAGGTCAAATTCCCACAGAACCGAAAGAACTGTTTCTTTTCCTTTCAGCTGACAACGCGCGGCTACCCACGTGGTGCCACTGAATCCGCTGTGGCATTTCGTTTCACTCTTACTTTAATGCATCACTTGCAACATTACGAAGGGAACAAAGTTCAATAAACGGCAGCCAAAAACAAAGCGACCGAATCTTTCGTTTGGCAAGGCGAGTGCATGAAAAGCGTCCCACAAGCGGGCGCTGAAGCACACCCCATTCCAGCAACAGCCGGATTGGCGGGTTGCGCAATGCGACCTTGAGTTGTGTTTCTGTTTGGCGACTCTCTTCCGCTTTCTTGGATAGGACGGCATCCTCAAGTGTATACACGTGTATCTATGCGCGAGCGGAAAAAGACGAAGAAAAAAAAAAGGGGGGGGGGGGGGGTGAGCGCAATTAGGTGAAAAAGCATCGCGGTGAAAGCGGAGCGATACCGCATAGGAGAGCATCCGAAAGCGGTTCGCTCAGCTTTTCCCGCTGAGCACTCATGCGGCACACGGCCAGCAGACGGCATCATATCCACTGCGCGCCTTGGACATATCAAGTGCAGGGCCGAAGCCAAGGCCTCGCTGGGGAACGCGCATAATCGTGGCGCGCAGCCTTGACAATCGGCGCGACCGGGACCCCCCCCCCACCCCCCTCGACCGCTGCAGTTTCCGCACGCTCTCGGTTGGCGAGCCCGGCGGAGACAGGTAGCAAGGGCCGAAAGGGGTACGAGGAAATAAATGGGGCCGTCCTTGGAGCACAGCTGACCTTCAAGGCGGATTGTGATGTAGGCAGAAAGGATGTTGATCCACGAGTCCTTTAGGAAAGCCCCTCGTGGACACCATGCGCGCGATTACAACACACGATCGGCGACGCTAGCTATTGCAGGAAGTATTGTACCCACAACTCGGTTAGGCCTCGAGAAAACGTGACGGCTGATCAAGATGAACAATTGCATGTAGTTTTGCTTTGCGGAAAAAAAAAAAAAAAAAAAAAAAAAAAGAAACGGAAGGTGATGATAGTGATCAGGTCGGAAAAGAGTAAAGGGCGCTGAGCGATGACTTTCAATGTGGAAACATTGCGCGCACATACAATGTTTCAAGTCCGGGCAAAATTGCGTAATCGCGGTTCTCGTCGAGGAAGGCCCTCACCGTGCGCCTCGTGCAGAGGCTCACGGCACGAGACAGCGCGTTCTAGAAACTTCCAACAAACGCGAACTCGAGTTTGATCATACAACGATCGACAAACGACAAGCAGATCACGTTGCGCTAAACTTCCATCGATGGTCATTAAGTAATTTAATTGTTGACAAACACATGCAGCCTCGAGAAAATGTCGAGCGCAAGCCACCTTACACCATGTTATGCCAAGAGCACATTCTGCCACTAGCGGTAAGCCTTTCACACAATCGGAGCAGACATGACGGAACGCAGAGCTGTAAAAGCAGATTGCAGCGTTGTAAACAGCGATCGAGTCCTGACGAGGCTAGCTTTCAGTCAAACTAGCGTAACTAAACATAAGTGATCAGATGTCACAGTTTGTAAATGACAATATAATACAACATGTCAGTAGCGATGTGCACAGGTACACTTACGGTAGTACACCGGGGCCTTCAGATGCTTTCCTTCACAAAAAATTCGTGGCAGTCAGTCGTTTGCACTCGTACGAACGTCGCGTAGCTTCTAGTCGCTGTTGGTTACAATTACAGCAGCAATTAGTTTAAAAAACGCACCGTATTTCGAATTAGTTTCCACTCGGTCAGGATTTGTTTTGGTTCTGTAGCTCACAGCAATCACATGACTTCTTTCCCAATCGTCGCAGCTCAACCAATGGGGGCTCTCACTTCCAGGAATTGCTCCACGATGGCTCCACCTCTGCGGGAGAAGCTTGAGAGAATATGGAGTCATCTGACTGGCGTTCAAGGGCTGCTGAGGATTACATTGAGCAACGAAACCACTGTTTTTACCACTTTGCACCCAGACGCACTGCATTTTAGCCCTCAGTAGGCGTTAAACGACTTTGAAGTTGCATTTTAGCGCATTATCTGCGTGCAACTTTTGTAAACAATCTACTACAGCAGTCGTGACGTCATGGCATGACGTAGTATGTTTTGGTAGGAGCACGTGAGGTCACCTTCATGAGGTTAGAGTCATCTAGCGGCGCTTCAGGAAAGCACTAAAAATTTTTTCGCCACCTGGTGAGGCGGGGCGGAAACGGGCAACAAAAGAAAATGCGTTACTCTAAGAACCCTACCCGTCAATAATAACCCTATTCATCTTGTTTCTGTTAAACATCCTCCCTCTTGGTTGACTCTTCACTCCGGAAAGGTGATTGATTTTTATTCGTCATCTTAATGCTGCCCTGTAGCATGTTGATCTTGTAGAACGAGTAGTTTTGCTTAATGAGCTCATTTGTAGACTTGCGTGCAGTAATTGAAAAGTAGAAATCATTTGACAAGTCCGTTTCGGTCGTCCATAAGTAAAATTTTCAGTATGGCTGATGGGGTTAGTTAGGCCTAATCCTCAAGAATTAACATCTGAACTCCGAAAAACCGGAGGCATCTCGCGGGACGCTTGTGTCGCTGGTTTTTGGGCCGAACATGTGGGCTACGCGGGGCGACGGAAATTAGTGAGCGTAGGGTTAAGGAAGCGTCACATCATTGTATCGGGTAGACGACCCGGTCTATTGATTGTTGCAAATTATCGGTGTCGCTCATTGTTGCGTCCTATCTCAGCGTTTATTTAGCCAGGTCATGGACCCTGCATTGGTAGCGATCCCAGAGCCTAATTGCGGTAAAGTGGTCCGAAGTGGCCACTGGTACCCGGTCTGTTCTCTGACCCTCTTTTATTCGACTGTGCTCGAGCACATCTACTGGACATCGGAGGCCGATTGAGTTGGCTTCCCGGCTTTCGTGAGCTCCTGTTGCGGACTCTCGGAGTCAGCTTTGCCCACTAAGTGCGTTCGCAAACCTCTACGTAACTTTTGCCGCTTTGGCTTGTGCACAAAGGGGTAAAGAGTAGTTGCCGAAAGGGTTGGCTGGGACCGGATCACTTTTTTTTTTTTTTTTTTTTCTCCTCCGCCGCGACATTTTTTTTTTTTTAATCCTCCGCTCTGGCGGCGCTCTCCTCTTCCGCATCCTTTTTGCCGTTCGGAGGAGGAGTTCACGCAGGCGGATGGGCAAGCGGAGTGCGGCATTGCGTAGAGAATATGAAACGAAGCATCTTACGTTTTATTATTAGCGGGCGAGAAAGGAGCTTGGTAGAGTTTTCGTTCGCGGAATTGAGTTTTCGGTGGCGTTGACCTAACGACAATGGCTCACTCATGCGATTAGGTTGGTTCGTCGTTTCTTTGTTTCTGGAAGTAGGCACAAAGTGCCTGTGCACGGTATTGTTTGTCCGAGCTTCATACTCGACGTCATCCTAATGTGCGATAAGGTATATATCTAGTTTTTGCTGATGCGCGCGGTTTCTTGTGCTTATCATTCTTAATTGCGTGGTTCGAACTCTGGGTGATTGGTTTCCCCTCTAAATTTTTTGTCTTGTGTTTTTTAGTCGGTTGGCTGTGTGTGCGATTCAGCTGCAGTTATATTTCATTGCTTGAAAAGTTGATTCGGAAACCGTTTATTTCGTTCTGTCTCTGGCTAAACGCGAATATTTCGTTGATGGGGCTTCCTTGCGTATTGTTTGACTTGAAGGCTGTTCTAGGAGCAGCAAAATTACTGTCGTATTTGTTTCTATTCAGCTATCCAGGGCCGGTATTTTGTTGCGATGCCTTTCCGATGCTAATGCCTTTTCGCGCTTGGTCAGTGGTCAGAGCGATGGTCTGCTCACGTTATCAACGGGATCAACCGGCCGTGAGCGGTGGATGATAAGACTAGTATAGAATAAAGCATAACGCATCCCTACAAAATACTGGCCCAAGTGGTGACACGTCAGTGATGATACGGTGATGCGCAATCCATGCATTTAATGCTGGTTGGCTGGAACCGCTCGCGCCTGTGCCTATTATAACAAGACGATCCTAAATGGTGATGTTCATTCACACATCGCTGGAATATTTTGCATACAACTGCGAGCATTTTTGAGCTTGTAGTTGTAAAGAATGCAGGCCTGAATGATTTTATTGCAGTGCTTGTCTTAGTAGCTGCTTGCATAAGACTGCTGAAGCAGTCTCTACTTCAGTGGTCGCGAAGGCTGTTATTATTCATTACTATCAAGAGAGAGAGAGAGAACAACTTCATTTAAAAAGAAACCGCAGTCTCGGCCCATGTACTAAAAATATGGTGGCCTGTCTGCCCTCGGGCAATACTCACATTACATGGTCTTTGAGGTTTAGTTGCACAGTAATGTTCTTATCAGCTATGATTTCTTTATTATTTCAACTTTGTTATATCAACTCTTAGTTTATTTGTTGCGTTCAAGATTTGAATGGTTAATATTTAATAATAAAAGAAACCAAAATTTGTTTCACAAAATTATTGCAAAATGCAACAACAGCATAAAGCACAGTAACAGTGCTGAGTGCACAGGAAGCCTCCTGAAGGCTTGATTGTGCCCACATCCTCTTCCCCAAAAGCAATATTTCAAGGTTGCACAAAATTGTTTGCCTTTGGAATTTTCTTTTTGATGGACTGAATTTGTTTGCCTCGTGGCATTTTGCCACAGTTCAGTGGAATGCACATTTTTCTTTCATGGAACTTGCCTGCACCTGACACGTTTCCGCAGAACTTATTTTGTTAACATACTTTTTGTAGAGGAGTCAAGGTCTACAATGTATGACTAAGCTGTTATTTCTGATTTCTAGTTAAAAGCTGCAGTTGCACAGTGGCACCCTGTACATGTGTAACAAAGCTGGCAGTAATTGCAATATTGAAATATGCTATAAGCTTGCAATAGGACAACAGTGTGTAAAAACATTCTAAAAAAAGGAGCACGGTCAATTCATGTCACTAATTTCTGATAGATTTGCGGAATTACTCCAAGACCTTCACTCAAGCTGTCCCATTTGGCTTTGTGCAATTGATGACTCCTTCATGCGCTCTAAAACTAGCTTTTTCTGGTATTCACTGTTAGGCTCCTACACGAGGAGTAATACTTGAAGCACTCGAATTCTAAGAGTAATATTTTTTGGATAACATGGTGGCATTTCTATTGTTAGAATAAGTAATATGGTGCGAGAAAATGAGGGCGAAGGAACACACACCGACAGGACAGACACCAACTACCAACTGATTTCTTTCCTTGAAGGAGACGAGCGTGCTGCTGTTAGTGCTGCATGTAGTATTGATTGTTATTAATAATGCTTGTATCCTTCCAAGAATAAAATCAGTTGGTAGTTAGCACCGGTCCTGTATGTGTGTTCCTTTATCCTCTCTTTTTTTTTTTTTCGTGCCATAATATTTCTACCAGTATGTCTGGCCAACTAGCTCATGCATAAGCACTGCTACAACCTTGTTGGAGCAAGTTGTCCCTGTGTTTATGGTGCAGCAAGTCACGATTTATGAGTGCGCATTTTAAACCCATATTGCAAGCACAATTTTGTAAATTTTATGAACAAATTTTTGTTCTCCCCCTGTAAGCCTTCAACTTCGTTTGGCTTCAGTGTATTATTTACAAATTTAATGCTAAATAAATATTGCTCATACCCAATTTAACTGTTAAGTTGTCAAAGGACAGACAGGTTAAGGTATGAAAGAAAAGAATGGTGCAAATGATTTGTGTACAGAAGTGAAAAAGACCAGTAAATCCTGAACGCAATCCAAAACCTTAAGCAAATAACGAATGTAGCGCAGCGTAACATCTGCTGGAATTTGGCAACATGTAATTGCATGAACCCGCCAGATCCAGCTAATTTTTTATGTTTCACATTTCTAGTTTTCTGGCTGCTGTGTGCAATTTCTTCCTGACTCGCTGTATAGTGTGCATTGGTTTCCCAGATTATTGAGGCTTCTGGAAGGGGAGGGGGGGAGAGAGAGAGAAAGAAAATTGCGACCTGATTAACATTTAGTGGTGGTTTTCTGGCTTCTAAAAGGAAATGTAGGGAGCCCTAAGTACACATTTAGATATAACTTTTGAGGGTTTAAAGTTTTGGAACATTAGCCGGCCTTTTCTCAACAACAAATGCGTCACCTACTTGGGTACATTATTGTTTTTGTTTCATAAAATCTGAATTTAAGCAGTAACTTAAGGTTGTTATGGGCTTTCTTAAACTAGGTTTCAGCAATAATATAAATATGAGATGCAAAACACTATCAGTCACATCTGCTTTGCATGCTATGATTGTCGCATTAAAAAAAAAATCTGGCCAAATAATGAAGGGCTGCAGTGTGAAAATAACTGAAGTTTGAATGTTTCTTAAATACTGGCTTAAATAAAGATTACCATGGTGGTGTTGTGGTTAGAGTGCTGCTAAAAATGGCTCGTTGGATAGCACTCCCAAGGAATGGCTGTAGATGTGCTGGCTACCTTTAATTTACTACAAATTTAGTTGAAGGATTGCTGTCCTACTGGTTCTGTCAGGGACAGGTATACTACCTCTTAATTTTTGGTGATACATGTTTTGAGTTGACTTATTTGCTTCAAAGTGTAGCGACAGTTTCCTTAAAGTGTTACACAGAATTTCAGTTTCCTTTTCGAACCAAGTGAAGTTAAGGGGGGTGTCCAGTTACTAGGGTCTATGCAGAATTGGGGTTAGCACCATTTCTACGCATTGTTTCACATGATAGAGCAAGCTTAAATACTGAAGAATGTTTAATGGCAACATGCCTCATGGATAGAAAGCAACACAGTAGCTTGCAGTGGGCATAAAAGCAGGCTTGTGACCGTTTCCTTGCTGCTTGGGAATGCTGCTGCTCTGTGTGCTCAGAAGCTCCAGAGTCATTGGCCTTGTTGTGCACTCGCAACTCGACTGTGCAGGGCTTTTAATTACAGCTAGCTTGCATTGATTTGACTTGTCTGGGAACAGTGCGAGTCTGGGCGCTGTAGTAGTTGTTTGTGCTGAGGGGCAGGCGGTGCGCTTGCAGCATGGAGTGCCAGTACGTGGCCACCCAGCGGGGGGGCATAGCGCTGCTGTACGAGGGGCACCGCTACAACAAGGTGCGCGACGGCAAGGAGGGCACGGTGTACTGGCGCTGCGCTCGGGACCGGCAGTGCCCCGGTCGGGCCGTCACCGTCTACAGCCGCATCAAGAAGGCCAACAACAAGCACAACCACCCGCCGGACGCCTGGCGGAACAAGGTGGACCAGGTGGTGTCGGACTTGAAATTGCGCGCCCAGGACGATGCCACCACCCTGCCCACCCTGTTCACGGAGACGCTCAAGTACCTGGCCTCAAGCCACCAGGTGGCCGCGCTGGCCATGCCCACCTTCCCCAGCTTCAAGGGCACCGTCTGCAAGCCCCGCCACCAGCTTGTGCCCTCCCTGCTCCAGCTGCGCGACTTCCGTCCAGAAGACAATTGGCTATACGCCAACAGTACGTCGCCGTCTGCTGCCTGCCCCCCACCCCTTAGTACCCGCATGCCTGCCTCGTGGAATGTGCGCGGCTCCCCTAGCCGTCTTCGCCTGCTGCCAGGGCTTGCACGCCTATTTGCCAGTGTACGTGTCTCCATAGGCCCTGTGACCTTTGGCCACCAGGTGGTCTTGTGTTACTTGCGACAGATAAATATAGTTGGCTGCGCATCTCTACAGGTTCTTGTTTGTGAAAACCTATAAACTTCTTGTCCAAGTAAAACCGAGCCATTTGTTTTTGCTTCTACTTTGGTTTATAATGTAATGAAATTGGGGGAGAGGGGGGGGGGCGCTATTGTCAGCACATGTTTTTATGCATGCATATAAACAGCCCTGCAGAAACTTGTGTGCATTGCCCATTTCTGTTGCAGGATATTAGTGACTGTCAAGTATCCGTGACAAATTAGGGCATGAACTTCAAATTGAGTCTTATTTTGTTTTTTTCATGCTGCTGCTGTCTGCAGGGCAGTGACGAAGCAATAAACTTGCAGAATGTTCACATTAATGCAAGGGCTATGGTATTGTTTTATAGAAAGGTTACGTAATGTTCAATATCTATGCATGTATAGCAAAATGTGCACTTGAAATTCAAACATTCACTAGCTTGTTGGAGAATATGTGGACACTGGATGGAAGGTTGGGAGTGCTTTAGCTTCTATTAGCGAGAGCTTCAGTATTTGTTTTCTTGGCAACGGTTACTCATGGTTATATTTAGAGGAGCACTCCATCCACGCTTTTCGCATTGGGAGACTAACTGCAGTGTCTTACTTTGAGACTGGCTTCTTTGACGCAAGGACAGGGTAGGCAGATTT
This sequence comes from Dermacentor silvarum, assembly GCF_013339745.2. Classification (NCBI taxonomy): domain Eukaryota; kingdom Metazoa; phylum Arthropoda; class Arachnida; order Ixodida; family Ixodidae; genus Dermacentor; species Dermacentor silvarum. Next base: position 27,527,543 of record NC_051154.1, read on the forward strand.
TTGTGCATTGCCGTGCGTTTTTTTTGGTGAGCTTTCACAATGAACTGTATGCAGTCATTGTAAGAGTAAGAAAATGTGATAGTGAGTGATATGTTGCCATCATAGGGATAAGACATGTCTAATCAATTGCTTTGTGTTCTGCTGTTTTATTTCATTTACTGGTAAAACTACAAAGCTTTCAAAGCGTGGCATCATATGGAGTTCCATGTAAATATGTTAATTTGTATCAAAACATATTTTTTGAAATGTTTATGAGCTATTTCTATTAATTTTGTATTGCTATGGCAGATGCCTTTAGGGTAAAACATTTCTGGTTTTACATGGTGACATTCCGTTGACCTTTCATGGTTTTTATCCAAGTGGCCTGACACATGCCTGATTGTACCTCTGTACTTGTGATTTTATCAGTGGTGTATTTTATTTTTTGCAGCGTCTGCATGTTGCATCCATATGGTAGATTTTAGCATTGCAGTGGGAATGCTTTTTTGCTTTATTCTGGTTTGCAGATTTGGCAGCAGTCTAGTATAACATTGTCTACTTGACTTACTGTAACGTCATATAGAAAATGTGGCACTCTTTGGCCATATCTGGCCCTTGCACCAATGAAATCTGTTAATTATCATCGTCATATGGAAAATGGGATTAGATTAAAATGCGGAAACATTATAGCAGTGCAGTTATCCAGCATTTTGCAAGCTCAATTTTTATTGGGAGGATTTGCTAAATATTTCTTCTTCGTGATCACTTGTTCAGGGCACTATGTCCAGCCTTTGCTTTGTTCAGTTTTTTTTAGTTTGACATGCTAGAATAAAATAAGTTTGCTTGGTTGATTAACTCTGGGGTTAAACTGCCAACTTCATGCAAACATTATGTGGTGCATATTTGGACTGTGTGTGCAGGCTTGGGAATTGTTCCACTGGCAGAACCTTTCTGCTCCTGACTGTATGCTTTTGTTGTGTGTTGTTTCTTTTTTTATTATTATTGTTGTTTGCATTTTGTACCAGTTGGATTGAAAAAGCTGGATTACTTTAGTCCAACAGTGAGCATGGATGTGTGTTGTTGACTGGCATCGTTCACCTAGTTGTCCTTTTAGAGTAGAGCTTCTGCAATGTTATTATTGTCTTGCTGTGATGCTTTGTTTCCTATGGTGTGTGCTAAAGCTGTCAGACTCTGTTCTTTGTTTTTTGCAGCAGCGGATGAGCCCTCCACCTCGGAACCACTAGACATGGCGTTACGAAATACGGGAACTTTGCTCAAACGCATGCGAGCGCTTATGAAAAATACGACTTACGTCAGCGAAACGATTCAGGCCTACATAGTACCATCTGGAGATGCCCATCAGGTAGGTACTGTGAAATAGATATTAAGACTTCTCTTAAGAACAACACATAATCTGTGTGATGAGTGCACCATCATGTCAGACTAACTATTCAATTGGGCTTGGGCATACAAGTTTCGTAAGAGTGGCTTGTTGGGCGAGTTGGTTCATTATTGCTGGTAGAATGCCAGTAAATGGGAAGGCAACCAGAAAAACATGAGTAAGCACCAACACCCTTTCTGTCACTGTCTGTTTCTTACTAGTATTTTTCTGGTTTTCGTCCTATTTGCTGGCATTCCACCATGCAGTACAAGTTTTGCAGTGTTTCTAGTACTCTATTCAAAGGGTGGCTTTGCAGTTGTACGGAGTACTGCATAGTTGCAAATAGCATGACACACATAGGGCGAAACGCAAGACACAAATTTTTCGCCCCGTTTTTTTTTGTGCCATTTATCTCCAAACCAACTTGCCCAGTTCTCTATCTTCGTACACTACTGTTTACAGTTCAGTTTCTCTACAATGTCTGAGCTAGTTTTCTAAGATGATATTTAAAGATTAAGAAGAAGAAATTGCTGCTTTAATATAATAAGTGTGTGAAATAATTTGTGGCAAATGTCATTGGATGTCATTGCCTTACAAAATGTTTTGTATGTGGTACATTGTTTTATAAAAGTGGATTGTGTTAATGGCTCATGGCAGTTTGTGGTTATCTTTTACTGTTAGCTTTCCATTGAGAGAGAGAGAAAAACTGGAGGCACATGCAAATAAGCCTTGCACTTACTTGCGTGTGCTTTTTGTCTCCGTAATTTGTCATTCATGGCAGTGCATACTTATATTTGCCGTGTGTAGCCAGTTGGCAGTGCTGCTTTATGGTGCTTTAAATGAAATGACTGCATGTTTTATGTGGACATTTATGAAGCCTCTGTTGTTATTGAATATTGGTGAATGCACTTTGTGACGTTTTAGTTAACACTGGAACCGTGAAAAAAAAAAAATTACATCCTTACAGCAAGCATGTATGCATAATGGAACTGGAACGTGTGGTCTGCACTTTTATCGGGCTGCATGGCAGCTGAATCTTTTCTTTCTGGTTCCCATGCTTGAAAGCGTCTGCAGCTAGCAATACCTCTAATTTATTTTTTATTTTTTTCAGACTTTGAGAACACTTATTGCTTTTATTGTTCCTTGCACTTTCTTGAGAAAAGTGGACTTCTTTCTTGTGGTGGCATGTGTTTTGTTCGAGCTTGCAATGCCATGATGTGCAGCTTTGATAGCTGTATCAATTCATGTTAGTGTTTTGTGCATACTCTTTATCAATTGTTTCGTTGTTATTCCAGAGTGAATATATCGCACCTTGTGATAAACGAAGAGCTTTTCTCACTGGATTTAGTGGAAGTGCTGGTAGGTTGCTTTATCATTACTTCCTTGCACACATAAAGCTTTCCATGAACTTTTTCATGATGCATTCTGTGTAACATTGGCTGTAGTTGCTGCCTGCTGGTGCTTCGTTCTAAAGATTATTTTGTGCTTGGCCTGCAGGAACAGCCATTGTGACTGAGGATCATGCCGCACTCTGGACTGATGGTCGATACTTTCTGCAAGCAGAACAACAGTTGGACTCTAATTGGATCCTCATGAAAGACGGTATAGTGTGCTACTACTCGTCCTGGCGAGAATATCCTTAGCACTAAGTGCAGTCAAAGTACTTTCACAAAGGAAGTGCTGTAGCTAGAGTTCAGCGTTCTTAGTTCTTATTTTCGCGAAATTCAGCACACTCTTTTCGGTGTTTATTTCTACCCCCCAAAAAAAGTTTTTTGTGGGAATTTATTTTTACAGATGAACTTTCTCTGATTCTTTTTTATAAATAATTTCTCACATCAAGCTTACTTTTTTTTGTGAACATTGTTAATTAATGATGCTGAAATGTGCTGCACGAATACAGATTGTGCATTTTAGCACTGTAGTTGCATCCAACACAATAAATTTTTGAGAATCAGTCAGGGAAGGGTACAACACTGTATAGCGATGTGACTATGCCAGAATTAGGAGTGAGTGCATTTGATATTCGAACACAACTAGAAGGAGACACTATTTGTAATATATTGCTACACGCGTGTGGTATTTGATTGTTTGAACGAGGCGCGTGGCCACCATCACTCGAGAAAAGAGGAGGAAGAATGAACTGGGCTCGTGCTGTGAATTTAACTGGTCAGCGCTGCAACCGCTGTTGTAAATATAACCTGTAAATAGTTGCTCGTCTTACTGACTCGTCCTTTGCGTAACAATATTATGTGGGCACAGAGCTCCAACTAATAATGCAAGAAAAAGATGACAAGGTAGATACGACCTAATGTTACAATCGGTGAACTTGTGTAGTTTATCCAGCACAGTGGCTGCAGCGCAAAACTGCAATGACTTGGGCCAGGGTCCTCCAACTCCTAACCGTATGCCCCCTCCCACTTTTTGTTTGCATTACAGTGGCAGGTGAAACGAACGCAAATAAAGAAAAAAAGACAGTTGATTGCTTGGGGGAAAGTCTTGTGTGACCTCGTCCAACTTCTTGCGTAGGAGGACATGTAGGCTCGTAGCTGATCGCCAATCGCCATCTTGTCAATTTGCTTTCACTGACTAGTTTGCAGTTAAAACTAATTCCAATGAAAGAACATTCTGCAAAAAGTTTTTCTTTTTATTTAGACAGAAAATGCTGAATCCTAGCTATAGCTCTGGGTGGAGCAGCTTGGCAATTTGTGTGTATTTGCTGTGCTTTGCTGCACTCACGTGGTAACGCCAAAATTGTTAGTATGAAATGTATTGTAGGGTGGGTTTCTTTTGTTTTTTTTTAACAATAAAAAAAGAACACCTATGGCAGAAGCATAATTCTACTCTTTGAGATGGATTATTTGAAAAGACATTATTTTCACAAGAAATTGAAATGCATAATTGACTAATGAAATTTCACAAACTTTTTAACTAGTTAGTTCACATCACAAATTTCAAAATTAATTCAAAGTGGCTATGCCATACAAACTCATTGGCTAGAATTCATAATTTGCAATGTGTGCCCTACAGCAATTTGTTAAAAAGTTGATTAAATTGATTAGCAGACATTTGTTAATTAGTCTTATATATTTCTTGTGCAAGTAATGTTTGCCTCTTTCAGCAGTCCAATGCAACGATTAGAAATGTGCTATCTCATACAGGTGATTTAAAAAAATTCTGTTAAAGAAAGGCACCTGGTATACAAGCTTGTCATCAAATATTAAGTCAAGACTTGATAAACCCACCGAACTTTGAATTATACACTGTGTATAGTGAGGTTACCTGCACTGTTGCTACCTATTGTATGCTTGCTTCCTCAAGCTTTACATTTTTAGTCTGACAAATGTTCTGTTAGGACACGGTGGTCAGAGTTCCAGGTTTTCTTGACAGCATCATGTGTTGGTTAGGACTGCAGCATCATGTGGTGGTTAGGACTGCAACAACTTGCAATGCAAGAAAAATGAGACAAAGGCTGTATTTATTAGATTTGCATATTCACCCACTGAATCAGGCACAATAGAAAACTTCAGCATTCCTGTGTAAAAATTTGCACAAAAATGAAAAGCTTTCTTTTCACATAGAAACCAATAAGTGTGCAGAAAACTAGATAGCAATTTACAATAACTGGTCATTACATATGTACAATGGGCCATTTAATATAAGGAGTACAGTGTGTTGTCCCTCTCCAAGCTAAACTCATTTTCGTTGTCTGATTTTGAAATAAAATTCAAGCAGTGCATCGACAATTTCAAAACAGCTTTATATTTAATGAGTAGAAAAGTGTGACAGCACAGCAGAAATAAATGGTGAGGTAAACAGACTGCACTGGCCTGCTGCTGTTTGCTCACATATAGCGACATCTGTATAGAATGAGGACCTCTTTACGCAAGTGCAAGCATTAAACACTTATTGGTATTTTGGAGGAGTGTGCTGCATTTCTTGTGAAGGCATTTGATTGATCTTAGAGGATTTATGGGAAAACTAGTGTGAGATATTTGGGCACTGCCCCCCCCCCTACCTAGATCTAGCTCTTGCCTTCAGGAATGTAGAATGATGTGTTCAACCGTGTTTGGATATCTAGGAAAGCCACTTTCAGCACATGTTCTAGTTTCCCTCCCTATTCCTCACACATGCAGGTATGGCTTATCCATGTTTTGTTTTGTTTCAACCTGCCATTTAAAGAGACAGGTTGAAATGCTCTCTGCAACGCTCCCGAGAAAGCTTTTTGGGTGGCACCCAAAGCAAAATAGCAATGCGGCGATTTTGCACACTTTGTGTGACCGGACATGATGTCGGTGTGTGGCACTGTGATCGTTTGTTAATATAATGTGTGATTTATGTTCACACAATATTGTAAGTACTGCAAAAAGAAAAAAAAAAAAGAACTCTGCAGTTGCGTTTTTCAATCATTTTAGTTATCTAATTATCACACAGCCGCGAGCAAGGTGTTGCAACCATAGGAACGATGCATCAACATGCCGAGCCCATGGTGGGCTAATGGCCGCCTTACGGAAGCTGTTGTAGCCATAGGAGTGACGCTATGGCCTCCTAGATCGGTTCGTGCACTGCCCGATCAGGGAGGCCATGGGAGCGCCATCAAGAAGCTGAGCAGGCTTAGCAACCATGGCACGCTAACTTCCTTTACGTGTCATTGATTTTCTGCAGCTTTTGGCCGCGGTACTATGGCGTTATGGGAGAGTGAAATGTGGCATCTAGAGCCATGAAAGTTAGAAATGTTAAGGGTTGCTCTCGTTTTGCTTGTATTTTGAAGTTTCTGCAAACAATAACTTGAGTTTCTGTGCAGGAATTATGGTAATTCCTTTTGCTCTTAATTCTTTGATATGTTAAGAAAAGCCATAGAGTAAAAACAGTGGCCTTAAGAAAGTGTTGCAGGGCCCTTTTAGTTTTGAGCCAGCACCTTTCAGGGCATCCTATATTTTGTTTATGTGGATGTCAGTAGTTTTCTGCATTTTCTGGCGTTCGTAATTTGCTGTCTATGAATGAGTTTGTTTTACACATATTACTAACTGCATGCAAAACATGGTGTAAAACAATGACTGTGCATTGATTTCATGGGTGACTTTGTGTATTTATCTAGTATGCTGTCTCTAGCAGGTTGAATGAATGTATCAAGTAAAAGCACTTGGTTCCTTTTGTGGGATGATGCCTTTTTTTTTTTCTTTTTTTATGTCAATTGATCAATAATTATGAAAGGCAGCTGTGGAAGTTCTACAGTAGGCAAGCTAAAGTGCCATTTTCAAATGTCATGATTAAAGGAAATGGCTAGTAGGGGATACTGGGCCAACATAATTTTTACCAAGTCTGTGCTTCATGCTTTAGTCTAATTGCTTAAGCCCCCCTCCTCCTCCACTCCCCCCCCCCCCCCCCACTTTGTTTTGTACAGGTATACCAGGCACACCATCTCAAGGAGAGTGGCTTTGTAAGGTAAATTTCCAACTCTGTGCCTTCTTAGTAACTGAATTTTTTTTTCATTGTTGGCAGCACTGAGATATGTTTCACCATATTTACTCGATTCTAACGTGCCCTCGATTGTAACGCGCACCGCACCCATTTTCCGTGACAAAAAAAGAAAAAAAAAAAAGAAAAAAAAAGTACTTTACAGTACTGCACACCTCATGCTTTCATACAGGAATACAACTTTCTCTCATTTGTAAAAACAGATTCACTCCCAATGAACTAAAGTTGCAATGAATAAAAAAAAGTTGCAGTATCGCCCGAAAGGCGAGGCATCGATTGCGATAGCAAATTAGTAGACAGCTATACGAAGTAAGGATAGTAGTTTTATCGGCCCTATAAACTTGTAAACGTTCACTTACTAACTAAATTAACAAGCATGGTGTCACGCGTGCATAAGCAAACATGACTACTTCCAATGAAGTAATGATGAACAGGATGCAGAGGCTCCCTCTGTAACTAGCGATGAAGTTAGAAGGGCCTTGCAAAAGTACTATATTTGACATAGACAGTAGAATGATAATCTAGCAATTGGCGGCTAGTGCTTAATGCACATGCTTGTGCCATCCATGATCTGGACTTCTGTTTTTTCATTTTTTTAATGAATGCTTGCTGATAAAGTCTTAAGCACCAAAATGGTCCAAAGAGCAAGCGGGATATTTTGGGGGGAGTTACTGAAACATAGAAACGTTAATTTAAGAACATTTTTGTCTAGAATTATGACTTCATTATTTTAAGGGTCAACTGTATAATAATTAGCATAGTATGATGAACCTAGTGTGAAGTTTGAACATTTTGTGATGGCCACTTAAAGGGCAACTGCGGCGATTTTTTTTACCATATCAAGGTAATGGAATATTTAGGTTCCCGAGACCCCCCTGTCGCGTGTCTGATAGTAGAATTGTTGCGCAAATTCGAAAATTTTAAACAAGCAAAAAAGCGCAAAAACGAAACCGAAACCTGACCAAGTCGAGCAGACCTTTTTGTGTGATGTCACGAGAGGTACATAGCGGGTGTTGGGTCTCACACGTGCTCTTGGGGCAAAGGAACAACAACACAGTAGTGTAAACAATCACAAGGGCATTTATTGCACCTTTCACACACTAATGCATGCTAGCCGAATTACTACCCATAGAACATTCACATGGGCGCGTGACAAATCAAGGAAGTCCGACTCACTGCGACTGGATAGCGAGCGAATATGTTCGCTCCATGCTATGACACCATTGCCTAGTCGTTCACGTGTACGGTCACGCGAACGGTGGCGAGTTCGAACGATCCGTGTTCGTCCATGTCGGTGTCTTTTTCCTAAGCCTTCTTGGGACGGTCCCGTGAAGCGGGTCGTTGCACGCGCGAAAGGTCTGCGCTGCCCGCCGCCCCCTCGCCGAAGAGGAAGCGCATTTTTCCTTTTGCGTCCAAGCAACCCCGCCGCTAGGTGGCGTTAGCAGTGCAACACTATAGCGCCATCTCTCGTAATACGCTACCGCGTAACGCCGTTCGCGGCGGCCGCATTTCGATGGAGGCGAAATGCAAAAACGCCCATGTGCTTGCGTTGTAGTGCACGCTAAACAACCCCTGGTGGTCAAAATTAATCCGGAGCCCTCCACTACGATGTGCCTCATAATCAGAACTGGTTTTGGCACGTAAAACCCCAGAAAGAAGAAGAACCGCTGTAATGCCACGCGGCGAAGCTGGATTACAGGAGATGAGAGCCACGCGGGGAAAACAACATCAGGGGACGCGTGAGAGTCGCTCATCCCCACACGGGGAAGGGGCACGCGCAAGGCATGCTGGTCTTGCCCACGGGGCGAACGAAACCGGCAAAGAATGACAGCTACGATTCTAATGAATTCGATAGCCATGAATCGCTATTCGCATTCGACTCACCACCACGAGAGCCAGTGCCCATGCGCAACATATTGTACTGCAACGTGAAGACCAAGGATAGCCCTAACCACTGATTTTATACGTGCTGCGTGCTATGTTATATGTGTTACCCCTTCTCGGGGAAGCGCTTCGCATACTTACTATAAGAGACTTTCCGCATTTGTATTCAGCAAGAACGCCGCTGACAGTCCAAAGCACCAACCAGTGCACTTGCTTACATGGTAGGTGCAGTGATCCCTCGTTGTTTGCTTGAGATATAATGCTAGCTGCTCATCAATGACATCAGTTAATGTCAGAACAGAGCAAAACACAGATTTTGTGCATGTAAGCACTTTTGCATCATTTAGAGTCGTGCCTATATGAGTCACCACACACTTTAGAGAGCAGCGAGCGGGAGACCGTTGTACGGGGGGTTGTTATGCTGCCTACTTATCATTCTTCGTATTCTCTTCATGTGCGCGATTAATGTGTTCTGTAAAGTGGACATAAATTGGGACATTGCGGAAATGATCATTCATTTAGAGAATGTGCTGTTTCACGTGGAAATGCCGATGCCAGTATTGACACCGTTGGCAGCTGAACGAGGCGGTTCTTTATGCTGCTGTATCGAAGGGGCCTCCGCTTGCTACCCATATGGGATACGAGGCAAACAGTGCATCTCAGAAGCTAAATAATGAGTCAGCATAACAATATATAAAAATAACACCCATGTACGTAGTCGCATTTAATTTGGGGAAGTGCTGGCGAGTGCAACTGGCCGCCTTCGAGAACGACAGCGTGGCGATCTTGACAGCGCGCCGTATCGTCGCTTCTAGCTTTTGGTGTGTGCCCTGTACGAAATGAAGAATGGTTTATTTCAAATCCGTACTGTCAAAACTGAACTACAGAAGCAGTTTTCTTCATCCTAATGGCTTAATTATCTTCAGGTCCATCGCTCAGGTCTGCCAACAGTTTTCCATTTTCCATTTCTGCCTGCAGTACACATTGAAAGGCCCAGTGGAAATTTATTGAATGTAATTTTTGCAGTTAGTGTGACAAAATCTTTATTATGCAGTACATGTGAACTACTTTGGTATTGACCTCCTCTAGGTTACTACTGTTTTTGTAAGCTTTTCGTTGTAGGTTACCAGTAGCTCTTAGGACAGTTGCTTTTCATTTTTTTTTGTTCACACTTCTGAGTTACTTCATGAAATGTTTACCATTGTTGTTTCTTCAGGTGTTGTCAACTGGTAGCAGAGTAGGCGTGGACCCATTTCTCATGCCTTATGGTGAGCATTCAAGTAGATATGAGCAAAATCGCGGCTGTAAGTACCACTAGAGACTTCTACAAGTTGACTGAATGCCATTTCAGATGCTTGGAAGTTGCTGAGCAACCAGTTGGATTTGTCGGGCCATAGCCTGGTGCCAGTGTCGCAGAATCTAGTCGATCTGATTTGGGAGGAGCGGCCCTCACCACCCAGCCGCCCTCTTGATTCACTTTCCATCATCTACACTGGCAAGTTCTGGCAGGAGAAAATTGCGGACATCCGGCAAGACATGAGCCAGAAGTCGGCTGCTGCACTAGTGATCACAGCCTTGGATGAGATAGCATGTATGTAGAATAATGCCATTAGGCTGGTGTAGTTTGCTTGCTTTGCTCTAATTGGTTTTTCCTTGCAGGGCTTTTTAACCTCAGGGGTTCAGACATCGATTACAACCCTGTCTTTTTTGCCTATGCTGTGATCACCATGGACTCTGCATAGTAAGCATTCTTGTGTACCCTTGCTGGCTTGTCCACTTGCTAACACAAACCTTTCCTTCAGTCTATTTATAGATGAAAACAAGTTAAGTGCCACTCTCCAGCGTCATCTCTCGACAGACAGAAATGAAAAGAACCTCACTGTTGACATCAGACCATACCGTGTGTTTAAAGACTTCCTTGCCCTGCTGATCAACCAGCTGTCGGGCAAATTTTGGGTCAGCAGTTGTTCAAGCTATGCAGTTGTCAGCCAAGTTCCCAAGGTAGTGTTCAATTACAAAGTATGGTGTGCATGTGTGTGTGCGGCTTTGTACACTGTTGCCGTTGTCGTAGACTCTAAACCTCGAAACTCAGTACTCTGAACAACAAACACAAGCAGCATGCAGGCTTGCTGCTCAAAGGAAGGGGTGTGGTGGTTATGTGCATGAGAGATTGCTTGTTGTAGGAGCTCTGACAGTGTCCTTGTTACGTGTTCGTAGGAACGCAGAATCGAGTCTACTACACCTGTGATGCTTCGAAAGGCCATCAAGAATGAGACTGAGATTGAATGCATGCGACGTGCCCACGTGAGTATGATCATGGGCAATAGAAAGCTATGCATGATTGACTAAACAGTAATTGAACATTTTGATTGTTAAAGCAGTCTTACATTGCCATAGTACTTATCCTGTTGTCACTTTTGAATTGTCGGTCATGGCAGAACTTCTTTGGCTTGATACTGAAAAAGGGTGAACCTGTGCTAAAGGCTAGGTTAACCCTTTGAGGGTCAGTGCCGTAAATATACAGTGCTGTGAACAATTTCAAAATTGTCGATGTCGTATATTTACGGCGCTGTCTGTATGCTTGAAAAAGGCGCCAATGTTTCAACTCTGTGTTGCCCAGCAAGTACTGCCACCCTGAGTGCATAAAAAAATTTTTTTTTTTTTTGCACCGTAGTTTCTTGGATTTCATTCCACTGCTGCTTTACCCTGGCATTTCAGCGACGGCTAGCGCATGTGAGGGCGCGCGGTGGTTAGTTTTGGTTTTGACTTGCGGGCTGCTGTTTTCACTTGTTGATTTCGTAAAAACTGATCTCTATGTGGTTTCTAATCTCTCAAAGGGGCACCGCTAGATGCTCACAGGGGTGCGATTACATCTGTTCACAGGCTTGTGTCGTGGCTGGTATATACAAACGATGCCGCCGTATACAGATTATGCCGTCATGCCTGCGTTTCTTTTCTCGAGGCTCGGCTCGAGATAACTGATTGGCCCTCGTTGGTGACGGAACTAAGGATTACTGCAAGTTTCTGACTCATTTGACTTTTCTGATAGGTGCACAACCATTGATTTTTCTTGCATGTGCTCACATACACGGTTCGATTACGTGTGCGCTGGTTGCTCTGCTGCAAGTTAGTCGAGCAGCGATTCCTCTGATGTGAACTACTACCCAAGTACGGAATCAGAGTATATCTATTTCACTGTATCTACTTTTTTATTCCTACGATAAGTATTTATGAATCTGTATTTATGAATAAACAATGCATGTTTTCCTACAGAATATATGTATTTTTTTGTCACTTTATGGTTACTCTAAAAAATTGCGGTAAGTTTTTTTCGAAATAGGTGAGTCTGAAGATTTTTAATCTGCAATAATAAATCCTGGGGGGGTCGCTTTTGGCAAAAAATTGACCCTTGAAGGGTTTTATAACCCTTCAACCCTTCAAGGGTCAATTTTTGAATCGCCATAGGCAATATTTTCATTCCATCTGTCTAGCTACTTAACTTTGACTTCATCAATTCCTCTGTCCCTTATCTCGCACACTTGTTTCAAGGTATAACCATCCAGTCTGACACAGGAGGTGAAGCCATACGCTGTCTTTAAGGGATCCTGCAATTTAGTGAAGTAGAGGAGTGTATTTGGACAGAGGTTCACAGGAGGGTGGAAACATTAGGGAATCAGCAGTGGCCGAACAAGGGAACTCTCAGCCTGGAGCCAACGTTCCAACAAGTTGAAGCGTTGGCTCCAGGCTGAGGATACTATATATTGGTGTATCTTCACATCAGGGCTGCGGAGCACGAGGTCGCAGGATCGAATCCCGGCTGCGGCAGCCGCATTTTGATGGGGGCGAAATGCAGAAAACACCCGTGTACTTGAATTTAGGTGCACATTAAAGGACCCCAGGTGGTCCTAATTTATCCAGAGTCCCCCACTATGGCGTGCCTCATAATCAGATAATGCTTTTGGCACGCAAAAACCCCAGAATTTAATTTTTAATTACCTTCACAATAATGCCTATTTTATAGTTTTAGCAAGGGTGCAACCTAAATCTGTAGTTTGTGAGACCAACCAGTTAGCGTGAAATATTTTCTTATTGTGCAAAATGACTCTCTATAGTTGCAGTCGAATCCACTTACAACGTTACTGGTTTTAACAATACTATATTGGATATAACAATGAGCAGCCGATGCACTGTCAACTTGTGTATGTGTTCTATGGCGAAATAAACCACTTACTACAATGCTACCTTGCCATGTCATCAGCTCTACCAATTAAATCTGGCTACTGGGTGTGTGTGCCGAAAGGAAAAAAAGAAAGCAAACTTCTTTAAAAAAAAGAAACGCAAGCCGCTTCACCCGCCTTCGTGTCGCACATCTTTGCCATACCCACCTTGTGCTGCACACTCCGCATGGCGCACCTTTGTCACATCGCCCTGCGTATCACCAGCCTTGCATGTCTCTCTCCAGTCTCCCTTCCATCCCTCCAGCCTCGGTGCAGTCAACTCGTGTATCGAGTAACATCCAGGTATTGTTAAAACAGGTAGTGTTATATGTGGGTTCGACTGTACTTCTAATTAAAATGTTTGGATGTTTGTCTCTTCTGCTTTTTTTCATGCAGCCTGATTATAACAATGAGATTTCCTTGGCACATGAATATTATTATTAATGGATTCGACTGTAGTGTATTTGCTCAAATCTAAGCGCCCCACCCGCTTGGCAATTTTTGGTCTGTTGTTGCTTGAATCAATGTCCTGGTGAAGTCCTTTTGAATGGTGCACAATCAGAAATAGGCTCAATGAAACAAGGGCACATTGTTATGGGACGCTGGTATATTAGCAGCAGCTTGAGCATTGGCGTGACGAACTTGCCGGGTGTGCGAGGTATTTGAGAACATAAGGATGGCTCCAAGGTTGGCAACAATGTTTCAGTCAAGAATCAAAATATACTAGTTCCAAAATGACTGACTGATTTCGACTTCGTTAACTGCAACATGCTTGGATCACATAGTGTGTTTTAATAAAAAATTATGGGGCTTTACGTGCCAAAACCAGTTCTGATTATGAGGCACGCTGTAGTGGGGGATTCCGGAAATTTGGACCGCCTGGGGTTCTTTAACGTGCACCTAAATCTAAGTACATGGGTGTTTTCGCATTTCGCCCCCATCGAAATGCGACCGCTGTGGCCGGGATTCGATCCCGCGACCTCGTGCTCAGCAGCCCAGGTTGATTCAGGTGCAACACATTCAGGTTGACGTGGCGGCAGATGTTCACAGCCAGCCACTCTTGGGTAGCAAATCTATTACTTAGGAGTGGCATGTAATGAAATTGTGTGCAGAAAGCTTGGCTATTGATTATGCCATTAGAAGCTGCTCCACAATGGCCTTAATTGGCCTTTCAGGGTCCTCACTCATTATGGCCTTTACCTTCTTGAGAAGCTCAACTGCCTGAATGGTGTCTGACCACTGGCAGGGCTTATGCCTCTTTGTCTCAGATGATAGTTGGCCATAAACTGTTTTCTCACCTAAAAAAAAAAAAAAAAAAAAAGGATTTGGCGACATTCTAGAACGTGGTGATTTCCAAGTCACTATGGTATGCGTGTAAGGCAACTGGGACAGTGTACGGCTTCACCTCCTGTGTCAGACTGGATGTTTATACCTTGAAACAAGTGTGTGAGATAAGGCACGGAGGAATTGAAGGCAAAGTTAAGTGCCTAGACAGATAGAATGAAAATATTGCCTATGGCGATGCAAAGCTGTGTTCTCAAATACCTTGTGCACCTGATAGTGTCAAGTGACGGTGCGGATGGGTAGCTATAAATGAGTGTGCTGATGGTATAACATTTGGTTACAACAAAATTATTTTTTTTTTCTTTCAACTTTTCACCATTTCATTTGTTTTGAATCCAAGCACCCTCCCTCAATTCGCTCATCGTTACTGTAAAAAAATGTGCATAGAAACCCCCTTCCTACCCACATTCTTTGGGGTTAGGGGGGGTGCACTTGTATTTGAGGGAATATGGTAAGTTATAATTTAACAATAGTAACGATTTAATAGTGTAAGCTTGTTTCATTGATGATGCCGTTTTTTGCTGCTTATTCATCATCATCATCAGTCTATTTTTATGTTCGCTGCAGGATGAAGGCCTCTCCCTACGATCTCCAGTTACCCTTTCTTGCGCTAGCTTTTTTTCTGTTTATTTTCTGTTTTCTTGTACAGATCTAGTGCTGTGCCATGTTGCCATTTCTGAATGCATATTGGTAAAGTACAGTCTAAGTAGTGCTTTCCACGGTCCAAATTGTTACTCTATTTTAGATCAAAGATGCCGTGGCACTGTGCGAGTTTTTTGTTTGGATGGAGTCTGAGGTCCCAAAGGGAGAAGTCACTGAGATGACAGCTGCTGCCAAGCTGGAACACTTCCGAAGGTACGGAATGCTTTGTGTACCATTACCTCTAAATGCGACATAATTTTCCACACAGTGTACAGAGTCTGACCACCTTTTTAGTCCTGTACAATTGAGTGGGAAATTTTGCAAACAAGTGTCACCTACATTTACAATTAGTTCTGACCATATGCGTGAAACAAAGATAGCATAAGGTTGTAACTAACAAAAAAATTGAGCCCTTTGGATCCCCTTATTCTTCTTGCTCAGTACATTTATAATGTGGAATTTACTCTGGTGGTATTTCCTTCATGGAAGCGTGGCTCAGTAATTTGCCATGCTCATGGAACTTGGCTATTTAGCTTCAAAAAGTTTGCCTAAATACTTGCTGTCTTGCTTGCGAGTATAATGGAATGCCCATATTCCTTGCCCAGGCATAAGGCCTCCTCTTCCTTGTACTTGCACGCTTGAAAGGTGTTCACTTGGAATCGTGTGCATTTGGTGGCTGATACATGTCCAGGGAACAAGAAGACTACGTAGGACCAAGTTTCGAGACTATCTCGGCATCTGGCCCTAACGCGGCTATCATTCACTACCGTCCTGAGGAAGAGTCTGACCGGCGGGTGACAACCGAGGAAATATATCTGTGCGACTCAGGTGGCCAATACAGGTCAGCCATTGTAGTGCTTAGGCTAGCATGGCAGCCACTATGGTGAACTGACATGTGTTCACCCTCCACCCATTTAGGGATGGCACAACAGATGTGACCAGAACGTGGCACTTCGGCACACCCAGCCAGTATGAGAAAGTAAGTGTTCATCATGATATACTTTTCCCAGGACGTGGTTAACGGTACTGGTCTGTTTCTAGGAGTGCTTCACTCGGGTTGTCAAGGGAAACATAGCGCTTTCGTCTGCAATCTTCCCACGCCTTGTGAAAGGTTTGTTCTGTGTAACTTTTTTTCCCAACAGTGCTCTTTAAGTAACTTTCAATATCATTTGAAATGTGTTGCTTTCTTTAGGGCAAATGCTCGACACATTGGCACGAAGGGCTCTCTGGGAAGTAGGCTTGGACTATCTTCATGGAACTGGCCATGGGGTTGGCGCCTTTCTCAACGTGCACGAAGGTATGTAGTGAGCTAAATAGTAGTTAAAAATTTGGTGTTTTTGTTGTGACCTATGTCCTTTGCATTGAGAAGCTTGTGTGTGTTGCAGAGAAAAGCTGTTTACCAGGGGTGTGTAGACATTCGAAACATCCTATGCACCAATGCTTTTCACAAACCATTAATTTGTGTGAATTTTGCAATCTTAAAATTTTAGAATTAGTATGTGCATGTAAATATTTTTGAGCAAAAAAAAAAAAAAAACTATGTTAACCTAGGCTAGAAAATATGCAAGATTCACTAGCCACAGATGTGCACACTGTGCCCATTTCATGAAATATATTGACTGTAAAATTGTAAGGTGTTGCAGTAGTTTGAAAATAGTGTTTGGTTATTCAACTCAAGTTACACAGTGCTGAGTTATTCAAATTATTAAGAATTAAGATACCTGCTGCAGTGGGTCAGTGGCTATGGAGTTCTGCTGAGCTCTTGGTCGCAAGTTCAATTCCTGACTGCAGCAGCTGCATTGCAATGGGGGCAGAATGCAAAAACGCTCGAGTCCATGCTTTAAAAATCCCAGGTGGTTAATATTACTTGGAGCCGTTCAATTTTATTTCTATGATTAAAAGTATTATTTTATTGCTGGAATGTGAACTACAGGCACACATAAAATTTTAGCTAAAGTGATAGTTTATGTTCCTGGAATTGTTTAGACATTTGTTCTGTGCCAACTCAGAAAATTCCAATGACAGCACCTTTCTTCAATTTAAATCGGGTATAAATGGAACAGTGTGCATGACACTCATGGCCTGAGAGATTGTCAGCACAACATAAGTAATGCAGGATTATGGCACTGTGCCGACTATCTCATACTCCAAGGCCCTTGATGAGTGAGAATGTAGCATAAAGAAGGTGCCATGTGCCCACAAATAGCGCCAAGAGATTGGGTTGAGGGTGTCAAAAAGGTAAATTCACATTCAATATTGCAATAGTGACAGAATGCGAAAATGATTGTTATATTTGGGTGCATGTTTGAAAAAACACAAATGGTCACAAATAACCCAGAGCCCTCCTTTGTTGGCCTTTACATGTAGCCCACTGTGCCATTTTGGAATGAGACAAGCTTGACAATTATTCATTAAAGGAGTGCTGACACAAAATCCTTGTCTCACTCTTTTTTGTTGTAGCTTTTTTTAGGTAGCTGTTGACTTTGTAATTATAATATGAAGCCTCCATTTCTTGAGAGTGCAAAAGATAATTATATCACCTTTTAATACGAGCAGTTCAAAACATGCACCACCAAGGGCAGTGTGGCTTTAGATGCGAAGCAGGTTGCTTTGCTGGGCTAGTTAGTGTGTAGACATTATGGAAAGTAGTGCAAAAAATGATGAAATAAGAAGGGCGAAAGGCTCTTCTTATGGTCTTTGGATGGTAAGCTGGGGACTGTTGCCGAAATAAGAGGGAGTGGGTCCCATGTTGTAAACCACTCAAGCGCACGCCAGTCAGCCTGGTGTAGGGGTTGAAAATCGCACTTTTGCCGAAAGCTGACCATGTGCCACCAAAACGGCCCTTCCGTTTTTCCTCGTTCTGCACCATCTTCAACATTGTTTAAGCATGGTTCTCTTGTGTTGCTTTTCTGGGAATGCAACGGGTCCCTCGTATTTTTCCTACCCTCTTATCCCGTGGAGTGCTCAATGGACTCTGCTTGCAGCAAGCATGTTCATAGTGGACGTGCATGCTTCAGTGCATGCATAGTATGACGATATGATGGTGACGGGTGTGTAGTACCACACATGATACCACCTTATCTGTTTTTGCTGATGTGTTCTTCAATTTCATGTTTGAAGCCATGCTACACTTGTCTCACATTTTAAACTAGCTGCATTAAAAGGTGGTGTAATTATTTGTTGTGCCGTGAAGGTTTTCTTAATTGGCAAGTGCACTTCTCTACATTGCACATTTGCGCAACTAATGGCAGCACCTGTCATAGTTTGAATGATGACAAAATACTAGCTGCTTATGCTGGGGCTTGTCTCTTGCTCTTGGTTTCATCACGAGAGCTGCTACTACATTATTCATGCCGTAGGTCAAACACAGTGTACTCGTACGCACTGATTGAAAAAGTGACTGTCACTATCAGCTTGGCAAAATGCCTCACAGGAAAGCTAGCTGTATAATGAAAAGGGTCTGCTGAGGCTTCATAGCTTAAGTTTTTGATCGACAGCTAGTCATTGAAGGAAAAAAGAAAATGATAAAACTTCTGTGTTAGTGCTACTTTAAAGGGTTAGCCCTTTTCCTTACCAGTGATAATTTGTGCCCTCATGCTGGGCTGCAATGCTCTATTTGTCTTGCAGGGCCAATGGGAATAAGCTGGATGCCACACCCAAATGACCCTGGCCTTCAGGAGGGGATGATTCTCTCCATTGGTATGTCCAAAGTTGGGACACGTGGAGAAACCCTTGTTGTTGTTAGAAACCCTAAAAATATTGTTGTTACTTTTGCAGAGCCTGGTTACTACGAAGATGGCCAGTTCGGAATTCGTATTGAGAACCTGGCTCTTGTTCGCAAAGCTGCAACAAAGTACAACTTCAAAGATAGAGGATTTCTGGCATTTGATTCGCTGACATTGGTCCCTATTCAGACAAAGATGCTGAACCCTCTAATGCTCACTGCCGAAGAGGTAAGCTTGCAATGATCAGCTATTCTGGTTAGTCTGGTTACTTGCTTAAAGTCAAAATATTTATTTGCTGCAACAAAGATGCATACAGGTCATGGATACAGATGCATACAGGATGGGAAGTCACACAGGTCGTAGTTCACAGCTAGTTTATAAAGTATGTGCTAGCATACTTAATGAGCGATGTCACACATTGAATTAACCCCTTCAGGTGCTATGGGCACAATTGTGCAAGTCAAGATAGTGCATAAAAAGCAAGAGCACTGATGAGAATGACATCTAAACGGTGTTGCATGCATTTTAAAACACTTTTTATTGGAGCTATACTGAAAGCTTACATAACATTTTTGCAAAGTGTTTTAGTAAAACAAGTTGGAATTTAGACACTGGGTGTTTGTTCTCGGTGTCAGTATGTCATGTAGCAAGTTCACTTTTTTGATTGATTTTCACATGAGGCATATATTTTAAGTGGCTGTATTTGTGCCTTCCAAGTATGATAGACATGAAATAGTTAATGTTCTCATATCTGATGTGCCTGTTGAGAGTTGTTCGCACATGGTGTCCACATTGTGTAAACTTCACAAAACTCGCTGAAGAATAGAAAATCCTTGATCCATACTGCAGCTGAACGCTTTTCACGATTCTGATGAGGCAATAAATGTGGCAAAACTAAATT
Source organism: Dermacentor silvarum (assembly GCF_013339745.2). Taxonomy (NCBI): domain Eukaryota; kingdom Metazoa; phylum Arthropoda; class Arachnida; order Ixodida; family Ixodidae; genus Dermacentor; species Dermacentor silvarum. The sequence continues at coordinate 27,547,091 of NC_051154.1, forward strand.
TTAATGAACATAAGTGACACCTGAAGGGGTTAAAGAACGCTAAGGAAGCACAAGTATACTCTGTTTCCGTAGTTCCTTGCAGCAGAGCCAAGGCTACGTGACCTACGAGCGCAGATACTTGCGAAGCGAGATGTAGTGCCACAGTTCAGAACCCATTGACGACTATATGGCCTTGACAAGTGGTCTTGTTGGCTGGTGTTTACTTCTCTGCAGGTGGCAGGGTGGTTTATTGCAATATATTTCTTTGTTTTTTAATAAAATATTTATTGGGGCTCTATGATACTGAAAAGAGTTCTCCACTTCTTCGAATGAAAATGTGCAGAGAACAAAAAAATTAATGCAACACTGGCGTACAGACATTAATTTGCATTTAAAAAGTACAAACAATTAATTGATTTGACAGTGGCTAAATTCATGCATGTATGCAGCACAGCCACAACACCACGGTGGACTCCCTTCTGGGTAGTGCCATGTCCTTCGCAAAAGTGGCATCTGCGGAATTGCTTGTGTGTTATTGTTCCAAGCTGCTTTTTTACAAAAAAGGAACGCATGAGTTGACTTTGAACATGCTTGGAACAGTGAGGAAGAAGTGCGGTATAGTACGTGCACGAATTCTAATTAAGAAAGCGGCTGCATGTACAAATGTCAGCGAGCGCACCATGTACAAATGGACGTTACAAGAGGGATCAAGAAATGTCGTCACTATCCCATGCGACACGCTGGCCACGTGCGCCTTCTAAACCCTCCGCTTCCGCCATCTCTGCAACCCTCCTTGTCCTCTGTATCGCGAAACATCTTGAAGACGCACGCCTTTTTTGGTGCCAGAGTGAATGTGGAATGAATTTTCTACCGCTGCTATCACAACAGCTGATCTCGCTGCGCAGTTGCAGTTTAGTAGAAGCTGCGGCCTGTGCTGCAGCACACGCCACTGGTGCACGACAGGGCGCGGAAGAGCACCTTTAAGATGTGTTCGCCTCCCTGATTGGTCAAAGAAGCCTGTAGCTTCCACATGCTGCACGGAACTACTGAAACAAAGTATAGGTGCAGATTTTATGGGTTGTGCGTACCTGCTAAGTCTTCCGGATTGGCTGTACAGTGTACGGATTTTGACTATTTTGTTCAGTTATACAGCTGATGAAAGCATCTCCTGGACTTGCTGATACTCGAGTGCAAAGGCCGTGGTGCATGCATACAAGAAAAGTACGGTATAGCTCAACCAAATTGACATTACTATCATGGAGTCATAATGTGATTAATGCACCATTTCAGCTGTGCAGTAAATATAATTTTTGTGACCATAGTGTGACCATAGTTCAGCACACAATGAGAGTCATGATAAATAAACCTTTCGTTTTCAAGGCCCACAAACTGTTGCAAGAAACATAGCCTCTAAATTAAGAGGAAAAATTAGTATGTTGTGTATCTGAATTATAGGATGTGTTTTTATAGGAGTGCAGCTGTGAGCTGCAATTTTTACACTTTATTTTGAACAGGCAGTGTTTTCATAGAACCTTTCACCATGGAGGCAAATAATATCAGTGCCCCCCTATCTTATTATATGCATTTTACATGCTACTTAAAGGCTGCAGGTTCACAACAAGCAGAGTATTGTCATGGTGTCTTCCTCTGCTTACCTCCTTTGGTGTACCTTTCCAACACTTTTCTATCCTCTTCTCTGTCCACTAGCTGCGAGTGTGACATCTACAGCCAGCCAAATGCTGTGGGCATAAAGTACTGCAATCACAGCAGCAAGTGTGGCGTCATTGTGGTGTTTTCTTTGTCACTTGAAACTAGAAAAAAAAGTGGGTCTGGCCTATTTATACACCTGAAAGAGTTTAATGTTGCAGAAGAATAGAGAGGTGCTGGGCAGCATGGCTGCTGTTAAATGCAACCAATAAACCTCTCTAACATATCATTAGGATGAATAGCTGAACTAGGTTGTAGCACACACTGGATGAATACAACTCTGTAAACAAATAAAGCAGAATTGGTTCTCTAATATTTCGTCAATGTGCCATGAAGGTGCTGTTAACATTAGTGCCTCTGTCTTACCGCCAAGCAGTCAGTGCTCCTGTATGATCCAGTTTCGTGGTTGCCATTCACTAATACCGATTTCTGTACTTAATTGTTGAAGGCAGCTGTTTTGGTTTCAAACAATTTCTTATTCTGTGTTTTACATTGTGCAGGGGGGCCACCTTTTGTAGTGTCCACTACATAGTGGCACTGGCTAAGAGGTGTTTTTTGCCACCATACAAAAAGCTAGGCATTGCTACTTTTCTTACATCAGGCAAAAAACAAATACAAGGCATCCTGTATTTTGCACATGTTTGCAGTTGGCCAGTGTTGAGAACCGCACACTTGCATTTTGTGTTCCAGGTGGAGTGGCTTGACACATACCACCAAGCTTGTCGGGATGTCATTGGCCGTGCGCTAGAAGAGCAGGGCCGAGACCTTGCTCTCCAGTGGCTGCTTCGAGAGACCCAGCCATTGGGTTAAAAGAGGGACGTCTGGGAGCCTCTGTGTTCGGTATCGTGCCAAAGGGGTAGTTTTGGAGACAGGGTTTAAGTTTCTCTCTTTCATGCCAGTCGTCCATTGCCCAACATCCCCCGTGCATTTAGTGAGAGACCCGGCTTTCGGGACTGTATTGTTTCTGCACCCCTTACTTATCCTCCCCGTCTGAGGTGGAGGGGCATCATGTGCTGCCTCGCAGCCTTGCGAGCTCTGGTCTGCGCAACAGGCACTGCTGGTGTGTACTGGGAGTGTCCCCCGCAAACACCTGACCATATGTCAAAAAGCGACAGCGAGGGCGTATCAGAGCTTTTGGTGTTGGTCGTGTTTCTTGGAAGCGGGAGAGAAGCGACACTCCTGCCAGTGTGTGCACGAAGAGGCCTGTCAGGAGTCATTTTTCAAGGAGGGAGGATGTGATAACAGACATTTTTGTCGGGTTTCCTAGAAACCCCGGGAGCATTCATTGTTAGTGATGTCCAGTAGGTCCCTGCAACAGGGCTTTGGGGAACTGTTGAGCCTGGCTCAGCATTTGCACAAACTGCAGTCATTTTGTATGTCCTTATTTTAGGATTTCTACGCACCTTGCCATTTTTGCTGACAAAACCCTGGGCTTGAAGGGATGCTCTACTGCATTGCTAGTCGGTCTTTGGGCAGTAATGTGGGCAGGAAGGCCAAAGCAAAAGTGGACAGATCCAGCAGAGCAAGTTTTGCATGTAAAATGAAACAAATCAAATGGTGTTGGTTCAGTCTACTGGGTTATGCATTGAAAGTGACCCAGAGCAATAAAGTATTCATGTCTTGTTCTTGGTCATATAGCAGTAGCTGTGTCTGTGGCCTCAAAAGAAAGAAAGCCTGGACTTCCCTTGGGTTTTGCAATGCGTAATGGCATAAATGCAAAGCAGTACTATGAATACTGCCATATGTTAGATGGCGTTGTTGACAAAGCACCGTAAAACGGAAATATTGCATTGTGGCATATATGCAGACATAGCTTTTTTTTTAATGTCCTTGGCTTGCATCAAAATGCATCCCGCTATGTATTGGGCATATACAAGCTTTGGCTGTGGAGAAACGTGCTGCATCTGTTTCTTTTTTGTTGTTTTTTTTTCTTGTTTTACTGTGATGTATTGTGTCTTTGTTTCTACGAGTCATGCCATAGTTCAGTGAATGTCTCTCATTGGTCTGCCAAGTGCAGATGAACTGTGGCCATGTGCATTTTGGAAGTTGTGCATTTCATCAGCTACAAGTACACCTGAGTGTGCTCTGCTTCATGCAATTTTATAAGGAGCTCATGAAAGTGCATGCATGTACAGTTACGTTGTCAGTTTGTGCTGCCATTATATCTTTTAGAAAATTGTAAATTATTGTGTTGGTTAGTCTAGGATGGCAATGAAACTTAATTCCCTATATGAGGGCATGCTTAGTGCATATTGTTTGATGTCAAAGAGCTCTTTCCATTCATGGGGCATCACTTTGTTCTTTCTGTTTTTGTTTGTTTGCTTGGGAATAATCATTTTTAATCAAGACATTCCATTCTGCATTGTTTTTAGAAACTTGTAGTCAGGTTATGTGCACAGCATATGTGAGACCACTGGCGGCTTCTCTTTTTTCTCGTGGTCGTGGTTTCTGGCCTGTATTCTGCAAGGTGATATGGTTTTGTTGATCATCTGCCTCTGTTGAGACAGTTTGTCAGTAAGTCAATCAATTGCTTGATGATTGAGCTAGTCAGTGATGCACTTACAGGGAGCTGCTATGTGCATAGGCACATGGTACAGAGTATTTTCATGGGTCACTCTGCCAAATATCCTGCAAGGTATGGGCCAAAAACTGCTGTGGAGGGTGGGCAGGCACACTAATTCACAGCCAATTGGCGTGGCTTTAAGAGACATTATTTTTTATACCTGCAAGGAGCTGCGTTTTCAGATGTATAACCTGCCTGTGGTTGTTCTGGCCCTGCTTGTTTTAAACACACTACCTCTGAACTTCTTGCGAGAGCTGAATGGTTGGCAGCCTTGCAATTAATGATGTATTACACAGCATTTTTAGTGCTGCTCTAGGTGGGACTTATTCTTTGGTGTCTGCACATTGTGTAGAAGGGGCTGGGGTTGCTTTTCAGTTTTTCAGTATCCCATCCCGTACGGGTAGTAGCAGCAGTGCAACTTGAGAATGTGTCTCAAGCTGTATGCAGGCACCTCAAACAGCTGCTATGCGCAGACTATTGTGGACTCTGAAACAGAGTGCACATGCTGCTGTCCTTTGGTGTTATGTGCATAACAGTGTGTTCTTATTTGTTGTCTAGCAATGTAGTGCCTTTTGTTTTCAGCATTATCCTCTTGTGCAGTTCAACTGCCAGCAGGTGCAGCAAAACCTTTAGAACCTCAGATTAACAACTAAGGACCTCATTTGAGCTTTGAATTGCTACCTCGTCTAAGCAAAGCCTTTGCCTACTCTACTGGGCTGTTTGGTGGTTTTGATGAAGCCACGCAGGGCAATATATATGAGCCTCTATTTAAAGGCCATGTGGGCAGGATGCGTGTAATTTTTGGAGAACTGCTTCTTTTGAAACTTTTACATTTTGCTGGGTGACTGCAGCTCCCATTGCAAACACAGCGCTTTCTGCTGCATCTACCTCCAAATAGACAGGCCGTCTAACTCCTTTTGTGGAGAGTAGACGTCGTTCCTAGAAGCTTGGCTTTGGCCACTGCTTTCTGACGCAGATATACCTCAAGCAACGTAACTACCCTCATTTTGCAGGCGCATTCTTGCCAGATAGCTCAGGCGGCAATCTCCTGAAATACCTCAGGCACTGTAGTTTGTTGTGGGATGGGTCGTGGACGTTGTGGTACCTCCCAGCAGCCATTAACCACTGTGTATGTGTGCGTGTGTGTGTGTGTGTATACGTGTTTCCCCTGTGCCAATGACGTGGCCCCAAGAGGCCGTGAACTTGTTAGCCTGTCGTGTTGTTTGTGGGGCCTTCCTGCCGGGGAGCGCATACGGGTGGGCCAAAGCAACCGCACTACCTCTCATAGCTATTGGCGGGGACTGCAGTCACCCAGCATCCACAGTGTGCCCTCTGTGGTGTGATTTCTGCTGTGACCTTTGAAGTGTGCCCAGCTGTGTGCCGTCGACCGGGGTGGTTGGCTGGGCGGTGTCCCCAGGAGTGGAGAGCCAAGCTTCCACTGCCTGGGGTGTCGCTCCTCAGAGGGAAAAGGGGGGCTCTGGCACCTCCTCATTCTCTGTCCACCTAGCAGCTGACCATCAGTGTCTTCCAGCAGAAAAAACATGTTTTGTCTTGTTGCTGTTAGCGTGACGTAGAGACAAGGAAATCACCCGTAACGCATATCACACAGTGGAAAAGTGTACAAGACAGGAGCAATAATTGTGTTAACATTCAATGGAAATCAGTGTTGCGTGTTTGTTTGTATATTAAGAGCAGTCAAACTGCTGTAATTGTCGTCTTAGCTGAGCAGCCCCTGCAGACTGGGAGATGGAGAGCCTGCTTTCCCCTTATTCCATCACCTGCCTGCCCTTCTTTCTCCTCTGCCTCAGGCACTGTCCCTCTGGACAGCCAGAACCAGTCCCCATTTTGTAGCACGTCGGGTGGGACGTTAAAACCACATGCGACCAGCTTTTGTACAACTCTCTCTCCCTGCCATTTTTGCACTCAAGGATGATCCACACACTGTGCACAGGCTTTGGCAACTGGTGGAGCAGATACTTGAGCACTTGAGTTTGTCCTGCTCATGACTCTCCCACTCTGTCAGTGGGTGGCCGTGTCGTAGTTTTTTGCTGTTGTCATGCTGTCAGTGTTGGGTGTGCGTTGTTTCTCCAAATTGCCTTGGTTGTTGCTTTCTACCCTAACAACCGAAAGCCTCAAGACTGTCTCTAGCCTTGCGGCAGTTCTGGGGCCTTGCCCCAAGTGTTGGCACTGTCCTGTGCTGTGGCACCTCTGGTCCCTGGTTTGGCTGTGCATTGCGGCTTTGTGCCACGGTGAAATACATTGTGTGCCATGGGTAAATGGCAAAACATTGCTGATAGGAGCTTGTTTGCAGAAAAGTAGGTAGGGTGCAAGGAGAAATTGGGCGAAGTAACAGACCACGCGTGCTACAAATTGCACAATCTGGCATTACATGTGCAACCTGCATGCTCGAAGGCAAATTTTGAGTGTTTCTGCTACAGGAATGAGAGTCTGTAAAGGAATTGGTGTTCTGCACCAATGCATAGACAAAGATTGCATGTGTAGGTTGTAAGCTCATATGCTTTACAGGAATGCACTTATGATTCGTATTGCAATGCTTTGCCTTTTCCCACTGGAACACCTGGAAGAGTTTGCAACTACTTTTTATTACCAGTAGCCATTAGTTGTGTGGCTAATGGTTGCTAAATTGTCGAAGGGCATATGCTGTCAAACAGCTGCCCAAATGGCCAATGCTGCTCCATGCACAGCACCAAAATGTTCCATTTGGCTAGGAAACAACAAGTTGGTTCTGCGTGATGCTGGGTTGCATAGTCAGCCCTTGCCAGTTTACTGATCAGTGTTGTCGCCAAACTTTGCAGCTGCCCCCTTTTTTTTTGTAGGGGCATGAAAAAAAACTATGCAGAGGTGATGAGACTTTACACAGCCAGTGACTCAAAGTCATATTTAAAAAGAAAAACGGTTTTTGTTTGATGGATAAGCAATATTTGCTCCCCACTGATGGAGATCTGTAATTTTGCTTTGTACAAATAATCAAGTGCTCTATGTTGAAATAAAGGATTTTAATGATGTAGCCAGTGCAAATACGTGTTTCATTGCTTTTGTCATCTCGTGGAAGATGCATTCGTAAAAGACATCCGAGTAGAAGTAAGTCATTGTGGACAACAGCACCAGTACTGTGTGGCAGTGGTACATGCTTGCTTGCACTCGGAAGTGAGCATTGAACTGAACAAATCTCGGAAGTACTGATATAACACCGTAAAGCATTGGTGTTATATTTGCCAAGCAAAGATCCATCCTGTGAGATTCTACTTCATAAGCTTAGTCTGAACATCTGGACAGGTTTGTATTATGTTGCTTAGTGCAGGATAGTACTGGGCAACTTGCAGAAACAAAAAGCTTGTGTATGTCGAAGTGTGGTGCGAGCGATCCAGTTCCCCATAAGCCTTTGCCCGTGTGCCATTTTCGCCACCCTACATCCCTTTATCCTCAGTCTTGTACTTCACTCATGCCCCTTTTTGTTTATCTAGACAATATATTAAAATGTGAAGAGACAAACCATAGCTGTGATACCAGTGATGGAGCAAGATGCATACCTGGCGAGGCCAACTGCACTGGCATGCATCAGCACCAAGTTGAGCCCTTGGACTGCTGTGCTTGTGTTGTTGAAATTGGATGGGAGGGGCAAGGGGAGTCTCATTAGGTAGTTTTATTAGATAGTGCACCTAAAGTTTGGGGACACAACCCACTGAGTTTACAAAATAAAGCAAAAGGGGTACAAAGAGCACAAGCAGGGCGTCGCACTTTGGTTGCACAAAATATAAAACTGACAATTATACCAGTGAACTACAATTCTATCATAAAATGCCTGATTTTTAGAGCTTATGATTATTGAAACCAAAATTTTAGGATTTTTCGTTTGCACCAAGTTTTAACACATTTACTGCTGCAGCAGTGTATTCCAGTGTGTATTCCTGTGCGTGACTGATGACCCACCAGTGGGTCACGTGCTTTGAAACTTAAAGGTGTAGAGAGATGATGCCAGGGTAAGAAGCAACAGAAGAATTCCTATTCTTCATTGGTTTATAGCAAAGATGTCGCTTGTGCACTACAGGAAAGGCCTTGCACAGGGAGATTAACTGCCGTAAGTTATGTTGCAGTGAATATGTTAAGGCACAAGTGATTTCAAAAGATAGAGATGCAGTCTCCGACCAATTTTTCAAAAGTATGATTTCTCAGAGCTGTTGATTAGTTGGACCTACCCGCAGCAGCAACGCTAACTTGTAGAACCAGTGTATAACGGCAACCAATATTTTGGCTGACATTGCCTGAATATTTCATGAATAAACTCTATAGACATTGCTGCTGTGCAGTCTTGGTGCAACTATAGAGCCAAGTGCCTGTTCACTGCGTCCCTACATAACAATCAGCGGACCTTTTAAGCAATCAACGTGTTAACAATTTTTGGTATATTTTATCAAAGTTTAGTATTTTTCACATTCTAAGCAATGATTTCTCCCGAGTTCCAAGTTTGACAGGTCAGCATTGTCTTAGGGGCAGTTCCAAATACAACTCTGGGTGCTTTTTCAAGCTGAAAGTTTTGTTAAAATGATATATCGTTATATGAAGGCATCCTTAACATGACTAGTGAACACTTGTAATCCCCAAGGTTGAAATATGCGCAAAACGAGGTTTTCTTTCACAAAAGACATTCAGACGAATCGGTAAGTATCTATTGCAAGTTCAGTTAGCATGACAACTAAGGAAGGAAAAAATACCAAAATAATTTGTTGTGCAGCTTCTTGCGCTACTCCAGCTTCTCGTGAGCTTTCCTCCAAAGTAAAGTATGGGTGCCTGCTGGGGCCTTTGATAATGGTCAAATGGACCAATATCAACCTAAGCGAAATCTTTTTCACACATGATAAATGAAACACTGAGAAGTTCTGAATAGAAATAAACTTTATTGTAGATGGGAATGTGCAACAGCACTAGACCTTTGGTGTGTTTCTTGGCACATGATAAATATTGCACTGAGAATGCTTGAAAACAAAGGCGAAGTGTATACTTCAGCACCCTGAAGTTGCAGTGGCATATAATAGGATATATGTGAAGTTGGTCAGAGCGAAGATGCAAATTTGCTTCTTGCCTCCTGTGCTACGACATGAGCTCAACTACAGGCATGTGCATTAAGCATCTGCCATAGGCACTCTATGTGTAATGTGTTAAATTGCACAGCCCACAGGAAGTGCAATGCGACAGGCTAAAATTGAAGTGGCGGTACGGCTCTAGATGTAGAACTTCCTAGAATTGCATAAAGGGCAATGAAATGCTAAGTTTGGCTATGTTGCACAGCTGCCATTACAGCCTGAGGTTTACAATAACAGGCCACTCTGTAAGCAAGAGGACTAGCACAGGAGCGAGCGAGTTGGACTAGTGCTACAGGGCATATGCTTTGTAAAGCAACTGCACTTATTTTTAACTTGGCACTTCAAAACTAGAGCTGCAAAAGGAGGCCCAACAAGAAGAATACTGCAAGTGACAAAACTGCCAAGACTCCAATGTAATATCAACAAACTTACATTGCAGCACATGGGATTCCTCTATACACAGCAGCAATTACTGTTGCCACTACGATGATGCCAGACACGAAGGTTTTGCACTGCTAAACCGTACAGTGGACAATACTTGCACAATACTCTGCAATCAGCTACACCATGTTGTATAGCATGAGAATTGGACTCAAGTTCCAATAAAATCAGTAGGTGGGCTATAAACTAAGCTAGGACAATGTGTTACTACGGAAGCACACTTGCAGTGCAATCCCATAAGGACATCACCATGCAGCTCGCCACATTATTAGCTTATGCCGTTGCTTTTTTTTGCCACTGTATGATTGTCGGAGGAAGTAAGAAATGATGTGCCTTCAGTGGTTGTCCCTCAGTCTTGGCTGTGCTGATGACTCAAGGATGATGTCATCTCGTTTTCTACTGGGAAAGAGATGAAACACAATTAATATTGGCACAAATGCATTTATAGGCACAGCTTTTATATTTCTCATAAAAATATGCTATTTTTCCTCACCTTTATTTCCTGGTAACACCCACATCAGCCCAATATGCAAAATTTTCTGAATTTCCTTCAGCCGCCTAACAACACATGAGCTGAATCGGCTGCAGTTGCTGAAGGCTACAATTTGATCTTCATAGCTATGGGCTTTTGCTGAGAAAGTGCCAGTGCAATACATTGTCATAAGTGGCTCGACTCTGGCATGGCTAGCACTAGTGAAGGATACAGTAGGACAGGACTCAAGCATGATAAAAGTTGCAGACACAATTGCCTACACAATTTTTAGACCCTTGATGGTATGATTAGAGTGTTAAAGGCTGCATTACGATCTACAATGTCTATAGCATTTACCAGAGTCGCATAGTGATGCATTCTCTGCAAGCTGTCCCACACTAGAATGACTGCACTTAATTTCTGGCGATCTATATATAAGTGCACCAGTCTTGCATTGTTATAAACCATATTGTTATGCGAGTGTCATATACACAGAAAGCTTGAGCTTGCCCACATCTAGCATTTTTTTGTATATTGCACACATATAACATCACAAGTATGTTACTACAGCGAGCTAGTTGAGAGTTGCGCAATACATATTCCTTACACTTTAGGTTGTGCCGCACAATCCACAAAAACAGATATTCAGAAAACTGGAAAGCATCATTGTTATATCTGATTATTGTTACATTTGGATTCACCTTGAATACCAACGGAGAAATACCTAAACATTCATAAAAGAGAGAGACTCATTCTCTCTCTCTCACTTTATCCCCCTCCCCCATAAGTATCTTTGCTGTGGAGCCAAAGGGCAGGACTTTTCAAGACTGTAAAAGTCGGTGACTAGTATATGCACAGATCTATACTCCAGTGTTCACGTAAAATATTGAAAAAAAATTTTACTGTGAAAATAATACTGTTACTATAGAATGTAGTGGTGTGTTAAGCAGTGAACATGTTAATAAGCAAAATATGTGCTAGCTTTTGTGGCAGATAAATCCCAATGTTGTTGCGGACCTCCGCAAGTTATGTGTGGTGACAGGAGTCCTCTAGCTGCAATGCATAAAAGCACTGTCAGATTGCAGTGCGTGCTTCAAGCTTGCTATGATGCTTACAACCCATCTTGAAATTGTCTGCTTGAATGAATTTGCTTTGACAATCTTGTAGATGACTTCCCAAAAACACATTTGCGAAATAAGGGATTTGATAACCTTACCCAATATGTAACCAATATGTAATAGATTATTGCATTAATAGAAGCATTCTATTTGTGTAGTGGGCCAGTGAGAGTTGGTAATGCTAAGGTGGCCAATCATAATGACTAGAATCTGTGCCCAGTTTATTGCATGATCAATACATATGACAAAAGCATATTATTCAGAATGCCATTTTCCCCCTGAAATATGGCACATGTCAAAAGAAAAAGAAAAAAAGAAAAAGAAAGGTGAACTAACGTGCGAATAGCCAGGGAAGAGAACTGGATGGTTATAATGTGAAGTCACCAAAAAATTTGTGCAAGAGCTTATTTTTCTCTTTAATTACTGTAAATTGCAAATAAGATGAAAATATATCCTTTTTCTTTAATTTCAGACTCACTCTCCGAGAGCTGTTTTCTTTTCCTAATATTTGGAAGATATATACAGAAGCAAATATGTAATTGTACTCAGTGCATACTTAACAGTATACTATAGGGAAACTTGTGGTGATAAGTCAATTATAAGTAAGCAAAAGACTGCAGAATGTGAAAGCCAGCACGCACAGCAATAATAATAATAAAAAAAAAAAGCACACATGCTAATGTTGTGCTGGGAGCCCGTGACAACATAGGGAAACAAGGCTGTTTTGCTGCATTTTCAAAGAACAAAATCAATGGAAGCTTCATCTAATAGCAAGTTGGTCTCTCTACCTAAGAGAGCTGTATTGCAGCCATACCTTTATGTCAAATGGCAGGTGCTGAAGCATGATAACATTAGTGGTTCTTTAAGCAACTGCACTTGCATTTAATACACATCTCACTGTCTTCTAGTCCAATGACTGCTAGCATATTTTACAATATTAAAGTAAAAAATACTGCCACTGAAAATTTGGAAATGAATATATTAAAGTTTGGCTTTTAACTCTGCATGTTCCCTTGACTACATTTGAAAAACATGACTTCAAGGTTGCATATATAAAAATACATGAAAAACTTTGAGCTAGAAGACAATAAAGTTAGTCAATAAAATTGTAGTACTTGCAAATTATGCATGCAAAGACTCAATTGCAGTGCGAGTCAGACATTAATTCTCAGCAACCTATTGCCAACATGAAGAGCAGCTGGAAGCTCTGCCACATAACTGCACCACACACTCTTACTATATTACTTTAGTGAAGGTTTTCATGTTTTATATATTAAAACATGTACTGCAAGTGCTTTTAAACACAAGGAGCAGAATGAAAACTGCAAGGCAACGCACCTCCAGAAGTTAATCAAGCGGTCTGCTTCTCTGAACCCCGACCTCATAGCTCCATGGACAGTTGAATAGAAGTCCTTATCAGTAGCTTCCCCGGCAAACAGAACAAGGGGCCACTGCAATAAATAATTTGAATATAGGATGACTACAGCACACAGGGTTTTAGTACCTCTACTCTGGTTACCCGATGCAGTGGGGCATCAGCCACTAATGGTTCATAGAAAGTCTCCAGAAGGGTGTCTGAAGTGTCATATGGCAGCTGTCTGTTGCTATAACTTCCCAAAATGTAGGGGTTGGTGAACCAATATGACCTGAAACAAGATTCAGAGGTAAGTGGCACAGGCTACTGCTGCCATAAGTACCACCCACCTGATTATGGACATGGGTTTAGGAATGTCTCTGTTCAGGAACGTGGACAGGACATGGACACAAGCACTGAGGACTTCATGGTCACTGAGCGACTCCATATGCTCAGCGGCCTTTCCACCAATCCAGCCAACAAGGACATTGGGATTCTCATATACGAGATCGAATCCTGATATCCCTCGAACCCACCAGTCTGGATTAGTTGTGTCTTCCGAGTCACCATCGAGCCAGACTAGTTGAAAACCTTCGGCTCCTGTGTCCCAAAAGGGTTTCTCAAAGATGAGAAATATTTTGTTTATAGTACCAAAGCCAATGCCACGTAGTGCTTGACGCTTCTCTTCTGGAAGCTTTGGCTGGAACATGTTGTCCAGATGCCGTTTGAGGTAGCCTGCAGACATTGTTAAGAGCAGGTGCCTGCATGACATAATTTCACCGTCTTCACACTCTACAAATGGAATACTTTCCAAGACGGTCTCTTGCGAGTTGCTGATTGAGGAGCGAGCCATTTTGGTGTATAAAGGAACTGCACTGTTATGCCAGTAGATTCGCTTGACAGCCTTGTTGTAGCGAATGTTAGCTTCGGGAATGTGCTCCAGGAGACTGTTTATCACACTGGAAAAGCCGTGTCGCAGGTTGATGTTCCAAACACCAGGACATTCCTCAAACTCCTCATAACTTTTGAATGAGAGTTCATCTAAACTGTAGCAAGAGTTGTCAATGACTTCGAAGCGCCAATACCAGTCATAAATGGCCCACTTGACCTTGACCATGTCGGCTGTGTTGCTTTGCTGCTCGAGATGCTCAAGGAAGCGTGAACGCAAGTACTCTCCAACCGATATGGGCAACTCATTGAGCATGAACACTTCCTGGTTGCCTTCAAGCCGAGGTCGCCGTCCCCCCAGTTCTTCTTTAATTTGGTTGAGCACAGTGATGACCTCATCAACCAGGTCCTGGGGCAACTGGGTCCCTTGATCTGTGCAGAAAACACCACGACCCTCAAGGGAATGGTGCCGTCGTGGGTCGGCCAACAGGTTTTTCGACAATGCATAGCCATACAGGGGATTTCCTTCTTCACCATGCACCCACTGGGCACCCAACTCCAGGACTCTGTTGTCTACATGTGAGGAAAGGCAGACAATGGCAAAATTAGTTAAAATAACGAAGGCAATTCAAGAGATAAATAAGCAATTCAAGGAGGGATGATACCCTATACCCACGAAACACAAAACGTCTTGAAAACTTCTCGGAACGGCTTCAAACGGCTAAAGACGTCTTGGTCTATGCGAAGACGTTAAACAGATGTTCTTGGAAACATTATGTAGCCGGAAGTACGGTTAATAAAATATGCTATTGTGTTTCAGCTGTGGTAACATCCCACCTCTGGCGTCACCGGAGTATACATTGGTTAACGTCTTGAGAGCGTCTAACTCAAGAACTTATTTAGATGTTTTTGTCAGAAAATGTGTGACATGCTTGGGCGTGCGCCGTGAAAGTGAAAAAGATTTTAAATGCGCGTGCCCGACGCGCAGCATTACATTCCGTGCGACTTTAACAAGCCATATGCAATCCATTAACGTCGCATCCTATAGCCTTTCGCTCCTTTCCCCCTTTGGGTAAATAAGCAGAAAAATTCTGCGGGGTTATTTTCTTTGATTCCTTTCTGATCACCGCGTCGACAACGTGTTTGCCGCGCGGCCAGCAAAACTTACCCGTGCCATGGCGCGATGCATGATACGGGTGAGTCTGTCACACGGTGTAAGATATGTGTCTGTCACGACAGTCAAAGTTTAGAAAAAAAAAAGAAAAAGAAAACGGCCGGGCGCACACGTGCGCGCCCGTTCAGCGTCCTTATTAGAGCCGTGCCTCCCTTTCCCTTTGCGTGAACGAGCGGTGAAGCCGGAATTGCGATACCAGCTATCGTCGCCGACATCTCTGGCTGCGCGCGACAGATCTGACCGCACCAGGGGGCGCGCTGAAGTTACCAGCGCTTGCATGTAGGCTCCCTAACCGCGAGTAGAGCTTCCAGGGGCTTTAACCGCGAGCGATTCAAAGGGCCGTGCTCATGGCTCGCAAGCGCTCGCTCGCTCGCCGGTGCTCATGGTTCTCTTCCCAAGTTCTATCGAGTCTACATAGCGCGTGCACCGCTCGTGGCTGTTTTGGTTACGTTCAAGCCTTGACCAGCGCCTGCAGATACGGTGCAGTTCCTTACGGTACGTATACGTTTACCTGCTACAACTTGCAACTTGCACGCCACTTTTGTTTTTGCGGGCCCGTGCATCTTTTGTGTGTCCAGGGGAGATATATTTTCAATAGTGTTATGAAGATTTTGTGCAATTAAAAATTAATCCGCATAATTACACGTAAAATAAACATCAGGGCTGCAACTTTACAGACTGCTGAGCATCTTTTGAAGTGTGAAGCAGGTCATGAATTGTAATTTCTTAGATTCTTGTGACCCATATGTCGTTGTCAAGGTTTGTATGCTGTTATAAATTTGTTTTTTATCTTGCTGTAGGGCACATGTTGGAACGGAAATAAAGAGTTCAACGGTGGCTAAGCAGCCATATTTTTCAACAGTTGAGTGCTCATCAATCAAACTCAAGGTAAACATATAGAAGCATGCTAGGCTTGACTGTTTTGTTGACTGCCTCTTCTTATTTTCTATGTAGTTATTTTACTCTCACGGAACCACAAGGCCTGCTGGCTTCCATTGTTTTTGTCTAGTCAAGGTAAGTCGCATGGTTGCAAGCCAGAGCCTGAATATATGCTCATTCGGTTGCTTTGTTTATGTGCATGCACAATCTCTGCATTGTTTCCATACTTTTGGCATTTGACCATGTGTATGCTGCTACAAATTTGTTGATCTTGCTGTAGGGCATATGTTCTGCAAACAGATGAACAGGGGCCAAACGGTGTTTGTTTCGCGTAGTTTCATGCACACCTAATTAATCTTAAGGTAAACCTGTAGGAGCATGCAAGGCTTGACTGTTCTGTTAAGTGGCTTCTTTTGATTTCTATGCACCTCTTTTGTGTATTGTTATTTCTTATTTGGCACCATCTGGCTGCCTGGCTGCCATTTCTATTAGTCATGGTAAGCCAGAGCTTAACTATAATTGTATTGCTGTTGAAAATGTTTGCTGTTTACTGACAACTGTGGTGTTGATATATAGTTTACATGCTTTTTGTTCACTTTTTTCTTCACTGTTGTATTACAGAGCAAACTTCTGTGGGCAGTCAGTGGTATCTAAGAAGGAAGGGACCTGGATTGCTGTGGTTTCTGCAGCTGCATCTTATTTTATGTGGTCACCTTTTCTACTGTATTTAAAAATTTTGTAAAATCATTATGCATGTCCTTTAATTTATTAGTCAATAAAGCCGCTTTCTCACAAGGTCAGGTCGTATTTTTTTCTGCGTGTTGTTATGCACATTTGATATATGTTAAAACAGTAAATGCAAGTTATTATAAATAATATAATGTAATGCTTCAATTTATTTTTCAGTTCTATATAGTAACATATGTACTATGAAGCTAGCATACGGATGCATGGTATGCTGAAGTGGCCATTAATTTTGCTTACCACGTCACTGTAGGATGACAATCTATAAATGCTGCTTTAAAGATAGCTATAAAAGCCTGCATATTGTTTCTGAAGCCATTATGCTTTATGACCTAAACAATACGCAGGCTTTTATAGCTTAATTAAGAATTTTGCTAGACGTCCCCAGAATTCTGCTATAATTTATAACAGAATTCTGGGAACGTCTAATAAAGTTCTTAACTTGTTCTTGTCAAGATGTTTTATAAAAGCCTGCATAATGCTTCCGAAGCCATTATTACAGAATTCTGGGAACATCTAATACAATTCTTAAAGTTGTTTTTGTCGAGATGTTTATTAGCCAACTTTTAGCGTAACGTTAGCACGGCTTACTGAAGTACCTGTAGACGTCCACGGCTAGAAAATGTCTTGACCAGGACAGCTATTAGACTTTTGAATTATCCGTTCAAGACATCTTTTAGACATCAAATAGCTGCTTGTGTGTTTCGTGGGTAGGGTTAACTACTGAACCTGTGCTCTGATTCTGGTGAAATTTTAAAGGAAGAATAAACTTATTGCCATTAGAATATATTTGAAATTTCATTACTCTAGCGAAAACTAAAAAAAAAAAAAAATGTGACGGTCATCACATTGCACAACTGAGCATGTCAACATTAAAAAACTTTCATTTTAAAAATAATTAAGATATATTGGCTTTTCCTGAATAGAAACTTTATGGGTGGCCTATGGGTATTTTATGGGTTTATGAAATGTTTTAAATTTTATGAAATTTTATGGGTGTTTTTGTAAACATCGCATTATTTGAATTTTCAGCGTAAGTCAGAAATCAGATTTATGTTTGCCATTCAAAGCAAGAAATTTCGTCACTAAATTTCTGCATAGAAACCACCTTAAAAGCATGTTTTGGTAGCACGGTTTGGAAAGGATAGTTTTCCTTGATGCAGAGATTGGCAAAAATGTGGAAAGTGAGAATAAATTCAAAGATTTTAAGGCATGCTACTTTGACCCGTCACGGTGGTTCACTTGCTATGGAAATCTGGGCCCGTATTTTGTAGCGATGCTTTATGACTAATTCTATACTAGTTTTATCATCCACCGCTCACGGCCGGCTGATCCCGTTGATAACGCGAGCGGAAGCGCGAAAAGGCATTAGCACCGGAAAGGCATCGCTACAAAATCGCGGCCCTGCTGCTGAGCATGAGGTCACGGGTTCTATTCCTGGCCACGCCTGCCACATTTCAATAGGAATGAAGTGCAAAAATTCTCATTTGCTTAGATTTAGGGGCATGTTAATGAACCCTAGGCAGTCAAAATTAATTCGGAGCCCTCTACTACGGCATCTATCATAACCCAGGAGTTGCTTGGAGATGTTAAGCCCCAGGAATCAAAACATGTTACTTTATTTCCTGGGCAATGGTGATCAATTAAAGGCTCCTGCTGCAAACGTTTGGCCCTCTTCTTCCATCCGATGTTGCTCAGCAGCAATTGCTTCCGGCTTTCTCCCGTTTCCTTCAGTTTTAGAGCTGTCAAGAGCCCTTCCTTATCTGCGCTAAAAAGAAGCCTGCCTTAGTCACTTGCTCAACGTGCTTCCCTGTCTGCACTCCATATTCCAGCTCCAGCTTCTCGAGAACTCTAGATTCCATCTGCATCCTCGTTGAACTAAAGCATAGCCAAGGCTACTGTAGTCTCCATCGTTCTCAAGGACACAAACTCCTTCTTTGGGCACCTCTTCTACACTAAAGCATCAAATTTTTTATTTGCATTTTGTGTCTGCATCCTGGAACATCGCGCAAAGATGATGATTGTTGGAGTTTATTGGCGCACGGGCCAGATGTGGCCAAAGAGCGCCAAGGCGATGATAATGGCTTGTCAGTGGTATGAATGGTGAATTATAAGGTGGGAATAAAACAAATGTGGCATGGCTGGAAAGGGGCCTATCGCGCAAAGAGCTCTGGCTTACTAAGCCTGTTGTATAAAGGCACAAGCTCTTTTGCTTATGTCTCTGCTGAAGGCTGGACGATGGGTCCTGGCAATGACGGCTTACCAGCACCAACTAGGGTATTGTGCTGATTGCAATTAGACTATTTGCCGATTGTAATCCGGCAGTAATCCACACATCCAAGTTTCAGTATCAGTTTGCCCGTCAATGCAGACTCACCACGATTGAAAATTAGCCTTTTTTTTGTAGTTCTCTTTACACCAAATTGATCTTCAGTCTCAGTTTTCCAGTCAATTGTGACCTGCCCTGGCCAAAAATATTTTTCTTCAGCGCTTTTTCTACACCTTATGCTGCGGCCTTTATAATTATGTCTCGGATGGCTAAAAAGCGCAAAAAAACAATCTTTAGAACGAGGGAATTGATTGCGTGTTGTTTCTCTCATGCAATCATACTTGGTGAAAACTCTGTTTATTAGTTGAATGCAATATGCAACATAAATCTAAAAATGAGTATTTTTGGTGGAAATCACAATTTTAGCCCTGCCTGCATTCCCCTTTAAGACACATGAGCTTGTGTAACCTGCTGTAAATTAAGAAGTCCTTTCGTATTCTACACTCCACACCTAATGTAGTTTAGCAGCAGCAATAGTAATCCCGTTATAGGAAGAACAAAAATGCTAAATAGAAAATGGTATGGGGACCAGATGAGGATAGGATCTCAGGCATGAATTAGACAGATAAAAAGAGCTGTAGTTAATGTCTCAGCTATCTGCATACAATTTCTGTGCCATTTCCTATTGAGTGATGAAAAAACAACAAGCCCAAATCGCAGTGTTGCTCAAAAATGGAATCAGTCTCTGAAGAGAAATTACTAACAAGAAAAAACTTGTAGAGGCCCCAAAAAGTCTGCAATCCTTACCACCATAGTAGTAAGATTGTATCCTTCCTCCAGCCATCTTCTGTGCCTCCAAGACAACAAAATTAGTGTAGCCCTTCTGGGTGAGCTTGTACGCAGCCGAAAGGCCAGCTGCACCAGCTCCAACTATTATGATGCGTGGGTTTGAGCCAGCAGAAGATGCACTCAACGCTGGAGAATTGAAGGGATCAGCTTTGAGCAGAAAACTTTCTTCCTCGTCTGGTATGCAGCATGACTCTTGTCCTGTTCCAGCTTTGCTACAACAGATAAGAACATTCAAAATAAATAAACTGGCAGTTAGTCACAATTGCACATTGTAGAAAGCTTGTACAGTCAAACCTGGATATATCTGTGGTGTGTGGAGTGCGCGAAACGGTGCGGTGGATTGAGACAGACAAAAAGCAGACGACAAGGAGTGCGCGCGCAGAGACGAATTCCGTGCTGGTTGAAAGACGACGTCGAAGACCGTCCGGCATGTGAACACGCGGCGCAAGAAGAAAAAACAAAAGAAAAAGACATCCAATCGCAAGAGACCATGAAGCTTCAAGCGGCCAATGAGCAAACGACGAATCGGCCAGAGCGGCAGAAAAGCGAGGCGTGCTGGCAGAAGAAAGGGGGAGTTGCAGGAATTGATGCCAGGAGAAGGTCGGCCACCAGACCGGGAGTTGAAGACGGGCCGTCGGGTTCCAGACCTGAGCCACCAGGACTTCACCAGACCAGGGCCTCCTGCCAACCCGTTCCTGGGTGTCGCCACTCTGCCCGATCGTGAACTGCTGCCCGAGGCCGGCGAGATTCTGTGCCCGTGGGCAGAACATGAGCAGTCGGGCTACGGGCCCGAGTTCTACGTCCAGCTGCCTGGCCAGAATGCCGCCGCCATCTGCCAGTGCCGCCAAGCCACCTGCCTTCTCTCTCCAAGCCAGAGCTACCGCGCTCTGCGGTAGCCTGCCCACCGGTCCAATACACCGACTTTTGGTGAGACAAATGCTGCGTCTTTCGTTGTTTCGCCGCCTCCCATCCTCTGCGAACTAGTACGTTCCCTCACACACAACCTCAGCTCGGACTTGCGTGCTATTAATAATGAGTGTGCCCCAAGTGGTTTTTCTCGTGATATTTCTTTAAGTGTTTACTTTATGGTTTTTTATTCTCATTCTAGTTCCATTAAAAGTTTTGTGTGTGTGTTCTCCAACAAACGGCTTTGTCCTCAATTGGGTTCTCGGAGGCTCCGCCTCAGAGAATCGGCTGAATCATTAAAGAAAAGAACCTGCATCACAATATCGAACCTGAAGGGGATCACAAGAAAGTTCGATATATAGGTATTTTGATGTATCAATTAAAAATTTAATAAAAAAAATTTCAGGGGCAGCTTACAGCAGTGGGTTCTGTGGGTATATGGGTACAACTGTGGGTACAGCTGTGGGTATATGTGGGTTTGATATATCCGGGTTCGACTGCATTTATAGCTCAGGGCAACATTATTTGCTGTGGTCTGCCAGTGGAAGAGCACTAGCAACTTTGGTTGATTGATGCGGTTTATTGTTGCAAAGCAAAATCCGCGCTACGTGAGACAGTGCAGTGGAAGACTTCAGACTAATTTTTACCACCTTCATTTCTTTGATAGACGTGGGAGTAAAGTTACACAAGCTTTCTTTTCTTGCATCACACAGTCATTGGAATGCAGCTGTCGCAGCCGGCAATTGATCTAATCTGCAATTTCACGCTTGGCAGGTGAATACCATAGCCACAGAGCCGCTGCAATTTATCCTGATCACAAAGTTAACAGTTGATACACTGCTTAAAACAGTCTACAAGTAGACACAATATACGTCTGTCCCAAAGCGTGAATATACATGTTCCTGCAAAGCATGCACTTTTCTGACAGCATCTAAGCCCACACAATAAAGTATTGCCTAAAATGAACACTGCACTGCCAGAACCGGGTTAGTTTAACTTCAGCCATCTTCTACTCAGACCAAGTGCTCACGTTTCTGTTACACATTCAGATTATCGAGCTCCAGCAACAACTAACAGTGCAATGGTATCAGGAATTGGGCTAGCTAAAATTACACACTAAAAAAACAGATAAAAAATAAATAAAAGACGCCGAACATACAAAAACGAACATGACAGCACAGCTCTAGCACTCGCAAGTGATTTTTATAAGAAGCAAACCAAGAGACCCAGGACCCCTCCTACCAGCGTCATGGCTCTAGAGTTTAAATAGCTATGCCATACAGGTGTAACAAGCAAGACAAGCTTCTTGTACTGCTGGCTTGTGATACAATGGACATGTATTACAATCTGCATTACAGTCTGGTAGTCTGCATTGGTATTAAAGTCTTGAAACACAAACTTTTCAACTTACAGCTGCAATGTAATTTTATAACTGCACAGAATGAACAATTTCGCATGGGTGAAAATAGAGTTGTGGTGATGATGCCTATAAATGGCTAGCAGAAGCATGCCAATGAAGCAAATGTTTCAAGATGATGAGAACTCTGTGAGGCTGGAAAAAGCAAAAATCTTTCATTACAGTCTTCCAAATAATAATGAAAAAAGCTAAATAAAACTAACAGTGCAATTTCCAAACACAATGCGTTATTCTGAAATCTCTTTTTCATGCTCTAAATAGCATATTAAATGTGACAATGTCACTAGCCTGTGCCACCAAGGAATTCAGCACCAGGTATTTAGATGTGGGTAGTTAAAGAAGTCGTATATGTTTTCTTTAGACCACACATGTGAACAAGTACGACCACAAATGCATGTGTACGCATGCACACACGCACGCACACACACACATGCACACACGCACACATATAAGTTTTAAAAAATGAACGTGAAATTTCTTCTAGCACAATATCGTATGTCCATAAATGCACCTATCAGGTACGAACTTGACTAAAGCAGCAGTTTAAGTTAGTTGGTCTACCACAAGCAAAACTGAACAGCATAAAAATGCACAAGTGGATACTATACAGGACAGCAACATGTTGGCTTGCAGGTATTGTCATCCTATGCATTTGTACCTTTTTTGTACAATCCAGTTACAAATGTACAATACTTTTTTTTTATTTTGTCTCATGAGTCCTGAAACTTTATGGTTTAAGCTTTTCACAAATTTTCAGCATTTTAAAGCATTACTTCATATAATAAAATGATCAAATAAAGAAATGAAGAAGTAACAATATGACAAAATGTTTCCCTTGTAATTTACGTTCATGGCA
The DNA here is from genome assembly GCF_013339745.2 of Dermacentor silvarum. Classification (NCBI taxonomy): domain Eukaryota; kingdom Metazoa; phylum Arthropoda; class Arachnida; order Ixodida; family Ixodidae; genus Dermacentor; species Dermacentor silvarum. The sequence continues at coordinate 27,569,809 of NC_051154.1, forward strand.
TGTGCTGATGCCATGCAACACACGTCAAAATCACCTCCTGCCTTCACATGGCTTTGAGAACAGTATGTCCAATCATCTTTAAAAAGCCTGATATAGAAACTCCTTGTAGTCTTCCACAACAGAGGAAGGCTTGAGACCTTGAAAGCTGTATCAGTTTTCAGGCTGCCACTGCTGTCACATTATTACAGACACATTTGCAAGCCTTTGTTAAGCATGTACCATATGTCTGCTCCCAAGCAGAATATGGACAAGAGGAACACAGAGCTGCCTCTGTTCAGAGCAGTTCTGTGCTGATTTAAGCAAGTAGGGCCTTTGGAGAAAATTCTGCATTCAGCAGAGCACCTTTGACCTACAATAAAAATAGGTAATGTCTTACATGGCATTTGCATTTTAGAATTGTGCTTTCTACAGGGTGTCCAACTTGCCCTGAAACAAATAGGCTCTAGCAGTGATACCTGTCAGATCAACTTTGTAGTGATAAAGGGAATGATTGACAAAATGTTTCATGAACCCACCAAAGATCAAGTCATCTATCAGTAATTCTATCAGTATCTTTTCTTTATTACATGAAAACTTGTTTTAAGGTAGTACAGATGCACTTTCTGCATATTTCCACACAAAGTTTTACACAGTGTGTTTTCTTGAGAATGTTCTCTGTCGTGACACCCTCCCACCTAAAAAGAAACATGTTCACCCTTTTTTCCCTTCCTTTAAAAAAAAAACAAATGTATTGATATTTTGGGATAAGCTGGGTCTTGCACAATTGCAACACAGGCTGCTTTTATTAAGAACAAAAGTAACATAATGATAGTTTTTTTTTTTTCTTAACGATGGAGGGCCCTGCTTGTGGGGCATGAAATGTTTCTAAGGTCGGACATCACATTCACTGCGAAAAAGCAGTGGTTTCTCCCAGAAGAGAAACATTGGAAACCAACCAGACACCAAAGTTCAAAAAGTGCACATATAAAATTTACCTCTTTGTACAAACCTGTCATAGCACAAATTTCTGTGGAACACTGGTCTATACACTAATTATGTGATGCGTAGCATACAGTGCAACATATTTGTGGCAGGCATGCCTGTCACAGTGAAAATGCTATGCATGCAGATACAGCTGCAAGTATACTCACAAGTAGAAGTCAGCAAGGCGATCGGCTTCTCTGATGCCAGACTCATAGGCACCATGCACAGTTGAGTAGAAGTGGGGATGCGTTGCCTCGCCAGCAAAGAATATCACTGGGTACTGAAAACAATAAGATTTCATGTAGCTTCAATGGTTAATTTTTTGATGTCCCAAAGCAATACAGGGCCTTTGACAGATGCCATAGTGGAGGTCTTTGGATTATTTTGACCACCTGGAGCTCTTTAGCATACACTGAAAGCGTGGCACAGAAGTGTTTTCGCATTCCGGCCCCACTGAAATGTGTCAGCTGTAGCCGGGAATCGAACTGACCACTTTGTGCTCAGCAGCAGAATGCCACAGCCACTGAGCCACTGTAAATGGAGCATATGGTATTCAACAGGGTGACGCACATCTAACTAAATCATCAACTACACTGTTATATGCAAGTTATGGATACACCACACACAAGCACGGCTCGAACACTGCTTTGCTACATTGCTAGAAAGTATACACTGTGGACCAGTTACAGTGGGAAACTGAATACAGCACAATTTAAAAAAAATATATATTACTGTGTATATATATTGTGAAATCTATTGATGGACTGTTGATGTAAGCTGTTCATGCTATGTAAAAATGCATGTGGCTTCGAAGACAAACCATGCAAGGTGGTGACAAAACAGATACTGAGGGGTTTCACAATTTGAGTGGAAAATGCACTTTGCTTCGACAAACATATCAAACACAAAGAGGCACATTCCCCTTTCCACATTATCCACTGTGTCTCACACTGGTGTGATTCATTAACATACACTTAGTTTTGGGGCTAGATTGTTTTCAGCACATGGTTACACCATGATCACATAATTTCAAGGAACTAAAAAAAAAAAAGTTTGTTGTTGTAAACTAAGTGTAAGGAGTGTTATACTCTGTTTTTACCAATTTAATGTTCCATTCTGGTATAGTGGTACGTGAACAATTTGTATGCGCATACAGAATGTGCTTTAAAAAGTTGTACGAGGCAAATCTCTGTCAAAATACTATCCTGCAATGGTGTAGGGAAATGGAGGGAGAGAAGGACAAAAATTTTAAACGATAAGGTTTAACACTTTGAAGCTGCCCACTGGGCTACAAGAGATGGCATAGTGGATGGCTCTGGATTAATTTTGACCACCTAGGGTTCTTTAACGTGCACCCAAAGCACAGTACACGAGAATTTTTACATTCCGCCACCCATTGGAATGCAGCTGTGGTGGCAGGGAATCGAGCCCACGACCTCACAGTCAGTAGCAAGAGAGAATAATGGGTTAATAATGATAAGGACAAAGAGTAGAATACACTTTGTGCATGTGTACAAAGTCTTCTTCTTCTTTCTGGGGTTTACGCGCCAAAGCCAGTTCTGATTATCAGGCACGCCGTAGTGGAGGGCTCTGGATTAATTTCGACCACCTGGGGTTCTTTAACATGCACTACAACGCAAGCACACGGGCGTTTTTGCATTTCGCCTCCATCGAAATGCGGCCACCGCGGCCGGGATTCGATCCCGCGATCTCGTGCTCAGCAGCCCAACGCCTTACCTGACTGAGCCACCGGGGCGGGTGTGTACAAAGTCTAACAACAAGCTATATGTGGACAAGTAGCTACAATGCAGCCCTTGCAGGTTTTCACAAGTTTACTTAGCCCCCCCAAGAATAGTATCAAATGCAACATCAGGGCATGACGTGAACATAGTTAAAAAAGAAGGGGTATAGAACGACCACAGTTCATTTGGCTAGTTTAGTTCAACTTCCAATCTTTATACTTCCAATTAAATGTGAATGTCACCATAGTTAGTTTTTCAAAACAGCTTGCAGAAGTACGCACCGTAACTTCTGTTCCACAATGCACCACAGGCTCACATATTGGGTCAGCCAAGTCTCGAGGCAAAGCACCTGTTGCATCACAAGACACTGAGATGTATGAGTAAGAACCTCTTGCATAGGGATCAGAGTACCATTTGCTCCTGCAAAGAAGTGAAGTGGGAGAAGCGTCACCATGAGCTTTACCTCTGAACTAAACCTAGACACGAAAGGATAGGAAGTCAGTGTCCTCTCATTAAACAAGCTCTGGTAAGCTTTCTTGTTGTGGTCAGAATTACGTCGCTGTCTTGCATATGCGAAGTGAAATCCCCACAAGAGCTCCTAAGCCAATGGCAATGTCAAAGAGCACAGGACTAAAAATGTGACATGTCTGACATCTACTCGCACAGCACCAGGCTGTTCCTATAATCATTTGAAGACATCAAGAAGCGGTGACAGTAGGCCACTATCGATGTTTAGAGATGCTATGGAGGTGAGACCATGGTATAATAACTTTAATTTGTATGTGGTGCAGGCAGAAGATACCTACTCCATGGACATAACTTGAGCACTGACTGACTACAATTCCCCAATCGTGCATGTCTACTAAAGTAATTAATTAAAAAAAAGTGATTATAAATTTGTTAATTAAACAATCACAAACTGGTTTATTATGTAAATAATGTCCATCTATTTAATTAATCCAGATGAGGTGGAACTGCACAAGCTGCCATAGGTAATTCCTCTAAAATGTGTTTTGGAAAAATAAAAGACAGGAGGCTTAATCACTGGCATTATGACATGAGATCATTATCAGAGTACTAGTGTGGCTATGGAAAGAAAAGTGGAGTATCTAGAAAACTGGAGTCGTCAGTCCAGCCTTGTTATCTACGGTGTTAAAGAACAGCAAAACGAATAAACAGAAATGCTTCTCGAGTCGGTTGAAAAAAAAAGACCTTCGAGAGTACACTTGAGATAAAAACCAAGGGAATCGAAAAAATGCATCGCCTTGGTAGACAGAAGCAAACTGACGCTTCTAGGACCCAATCCATAATTCTGAAACTGCTCGACTATCACGACAAAGTTACCATCATTAAACACTGTGTTATGCTTAAGGGTTTCTCGAGTTAGTGAAGACTTTTCTTGCAATATTCGTGAGATACGAAAGAAACTGTGGGACAGAACAAAAGAATATTGTGACAAGCAAGAAAGTGTGACACTAACCTATAATAAAGTGCGCATAAATGGGTGCCTTTCTGCTTGAGAGAGTGACCGTGAAGATATTGTTGAAGTCGGAAAAAAAAAAAAAAAAAAAAAAAAACGAGGAGCAAGGAAGCTTAGAAAAGCGATTCACGCGAAGTTGACATAAGTAACCCTGTTAATGTCAACATGCAAAGTCTTGCAAATAATATAGATGATTTTGAAGCTGTTCTTTTGGATTTGAAACCATACAATGTTGGTATCACGAAAACATGGCTTTACCCGGACATCTTGGACCACAAAATCTTTCCACCGGGTTATGTGATCTTGTGCAGAGATAGGGGATCAAGAGGTGGGAAGCCTCACACTGCCCCTTTTCAAGAAAGAACTGCGCTACTCGGTTAATGCCGGATAACCCAGAAATCGAGGCAGTGTGGTGCAAGCTATATCTAAATAAAGACTGCATGTATGTTAGAGCTACCTACAGACCGCCTAATGCTGAAACAAGGTATCTGGAACTTCTGGATCATAGGCATGAGCACATGACACGTGGCATGGCTATCATGGCTGGTGATCTTTACCTGCCTGAAATTGAATGGTTGTCCATGAAAGGGAGAGGCGCCGTGAATGATATTTTAGATATCTTGTTTAGCTTTAATCTCACACAACTGTTAAGCACCCCCACCCGTGTTCAGGGCAAATCCAGTTCTATTTTGGACATAGTGTTTGTTAGTGACCACTTCCGGGATGATCAGTTATGCACTGAAATCTTATACCGTATAGCCGATCATAAATTAATTCTATGCCTGGTCTTAACTGATACCATGGCCCTGTAAAAAGTGTAATTTGTCACTTTTTTTTTTGCATTGAAATACACAGCAGCTGCAATGGCAGCATTGTGTTGAAATAGCTCAGAAGACATAGTTCAGACAAAAAGTTGGTCTGTCTTTTTACGCTAGTAATCATGTCTTATTAAGCTCAGAGGAATTGTTCAAGGTCAACAAAAGTATGTGAAAGTCCCCCCCCCCCCCCCCCCCCCCCATTTTTTTAGCCAAATCGTCAAACAGTTCACTGCAGGATGCTTTTGAGTTGTAAGTGGAGAATTTGAAGCTTGCATACACAAATACACATATTTCTGCGTCACAATAACACACTGCTTACATTCCCCACTTTTTAAACAACATGCTCCTATGATAATGACAAACAAAAATAGAAGTTGAAATAATGACAGGTGCATCAGGGGCCATGAAAAGAAACTGAATAAAATGTCTCTCCCAGCACCCCCTATGCAATGGAGACACCAATTTATGCAAGTTAGCACTTACAGGGTGTGTTCAGATAAGGACAGACTTATCTTATCAGAGGTCCAAACAATTTTTTGTTTACAGCAAAAATTTTACATGAGGTGGGCAAATGTCTCTGTAGAAAGGAATCAACCTTTGTTTTGCAAGACACAGCGTAGATTTCCAGAAAGAAAAAAAAAAAAAAAAACTAATTCACTAAAGGTTGAGAAGAGCATTTTTCTACTTGCAGCTTGCCACGGTGGCCTCGCGGCAAGGCGCTAACACGCGGCAACTTGCCGCTCGCTGCATGACGCGCACGTTTTTTGCCGCTAGTGTGGCCATACCCTAACATTCCGATCACAGAATACGTGGTCCAAGCGAGGCTGAGAGTCTTTGTATGAAACACTTAATGCAGGGTGTGTTCAGATAAGGACAGACTTATCAGAGGTCCCAACAACTTTTTGTTTACAGCGAAAATTTTACATGAGGTGGGCAAATGTCTCTGTAGAAGGGAATCAACCTTTGCTTTGCGAGACACAGCGTGGATTTCTAGAAAGAAGAAAAAAAAAAAAACAGTAATTCACTAAAGGTTAAGAAGAGCATTTTTGTACTTGCAGATTTTACTAGTCTGAAGACCACTCACTCCAAAACTAAAACACTACATCGTCAAAAAAATTTTTTTGGGTAATATTAAGTTATTTGAACTACTGGCCCAAGGAAACTAAGACTTATGCCACCCACAGTATATTTATGAAAAATTTCCGAACTTTGCTTTATGAGCAAGCACCTCACACTGACCCTGAAATCAGTGCCTTTGTGGTGCCATTTTAGCTAAGGCAACGAAGCTGAAAATTTTGCTGACAAATCTTAAATAGTTTCTTGTAAACTAACATGAAAAGTTTGCAGCTACATTACGTATTTATTTCATTGTAAAATCCTGAAAATTAAAAAATGGCAAATTGGCAAAACTGGCCAATTTTAAGGGCGTTACAAAAGATATTCATCGAATTTCATTGAAATTTCACAATGCCCCGCACGACTGATAGATCTAGCACTGAAAAAACATGTTGCATTCTTTTATTTTAAGCAGAAAAATTTAGCCTATTTTTAGAACCCTGTATGGTCATCCCTAAGATCTGTGTAGTTCTACAAAATTACAAAATAGATATGTAGTGTAGCTGCACATTTTTTTCGTTAGTTTACGAGAAACTATTTTAGAAGAAACTAAGTCTGTCCTTATCTGAACACACCCTGCATATGTGTAACAGTGAACAGTTAATCCAAATTTTTAAACTAAAATCTAAAAGTGCAAATGAATTGTGAACCAAAACAGAACTGCAGATGTAAAGTGTACATAGTATGAACACTGCTTTTTAACCATTCCCTCAAGCTATTTCATTGCAAAAAAAAAAAAAGAAAAAAAGGAAGAAACGTGGTTAAGCGTACCTTGACCATTTTTTCCCCCCTCTTTACATAGCACAATGACACAAATTTCTTTTTTTACCATACCACAATGTGCAATGGGCTTGATATTGCAATTATCGCATTATCAAAACAATGTTCTCCAAACACTGATGCTACCACTCTACGTTTTGACAATGCCACAAGTTATTCACTATGTCACACTGCAAACACAATGTTACATACCGCTCTACCTCACATGGTAAAGGCAGGTCCTTGTTTCCAAGAACCTGGACAAGGACGTTGTGGCAACCAATGCGGACATCATCATCACTCAGTGTTTCCATGTACTTGGCTCCTTCCCCAGTAATCCATGCACACAGCAGATCTTGATGGTTACGTACAGCATTGAATCTCCCAATATACCTGAACCAGGAAGTATTCAGCTGGCTGTGTGTTACCCATGCAGACATGTCCTGAAAGGAATTCAGAAATCAAGCTATTTGTGCATACAAAATAGAAATAAAAATGTGCATACAAATACCACAATAAAACTCTCTGTTTGCAGGCAGGTCATTAAACAGAGATGTAATGTTTACACATTTTCAATGCGTTAGCATTAGGATTGTCAAAGTGGAACAAAGTGTATGTGTGTGAAGTGTGGGAAGCCGCTCATGTGGTAGAAGTGCAACTGACGGTGGTCTGCTCCGGACTGCCGTCAGTTGCACTTCACTCCTCGAAGCAGCAGGACGTGTGTCCAGTGAGCTCCCGAACAACACTTTGCAACTGGTGAACGTGGTTTAAATCATGGATCCTGGACCTCAAAGTGGTGCAACATAATGCTAATGCATTTCTCCCACATTTACAGCTAAATCGCCACTAAATTTTTTGCTAACTGTTTTTTGTTTATTTGGCTCAGAGTGCCAGGAAATTTTATTAGGGATGTACACAAGCAGGTGCCTTTACAAAGCTGTGTACAGCCCCCAGCACACTTGTCTAGAGCACCAGGCTGTGTGCTGCCGTATGCTGTGGCACAGAAGAAAGTGATTTCATGCTGTAGTGTACAAGCTGAAGATGAAATAATTGTGTGCAGATGCAGCTATAGCCACATACAAGTTAGATAGAAACATGCGCCTTGCCAAACATCCACTATATATTCCCAGATGTTGATTTCTTTGATCTGTTGTAAGCCATTCACATGATCAAGAAAGTGTGCTGGCAACTGTACACACATTCGTTGGTCATTTAGATGAAAAGGCAATGCTGCCATTTTTATCAAGGCTTATAATTACAGGTTCCCCATGAGCAAAGGTAACAGTGTCCCCCTTCTCTCTTGGGTTTTGACTGCAATTCTTACAACAGCTAGCACAGATGTCTTCATTGGTCCTACTTGAGAATGTTCTTCAGGTGTATGACTACACCTTAAACAAGAATTAATGGTTAAGTGTTCGTTTCGAGAAGTCATGCCCAATCAAGGTTTGAAAAATACTGAGGGGGGGGGGGGGGGGGGGCTGTTACATTTACAATTTACAATTTACATTTACAATTTACATTTGAACACGATATTCCATTACTTTAAGGTATGTCACATTTTATCGTATATAAACACAGCTAGGGTGTCAATAGCCTGGTAGGGCAACAAGAATTCAGGATTGCCAGTCAGCCTCTAGAGTCTGTACTGGAGTCCGTTATCTAGGTCAATTACTCACTGGGGACCCTGATCATGAGAAGGAAATTTACAGAAGAATAAACATGGGTTGGGGTGCATGCGGCAGGCATTACTAAATTCTGACTGGGAGCTTACCACTATCATTGAAAAGAAAAGTGTACAATCAGTGCATTCTATTGGTGCTTACATATGAGGCAGAAACTTGGAGGTAAACAATGAAGCTCGGAAACAAGTTTGAAGGAATGCGCAAAGAGCGATGGAACGAAAAATGCTAGGCGTAGCGTTAAGAGACAGAAACAGAGTGCTGCAGATCAGAGAGCAAATGGGGATAGCCAATATTCTAGTTGACATTAAGAGAAAAAAATGGAGCTGGGCAAGCCATTTATTGCATAGGGCAGATAACCGGTGCACCAGTAGAGTTACAGAATGGGTGCCAAGGAAAGGAAAGTGCAGTCGAGGACGGCAGAAAATTAGGTGGGGTGATGAAATCAGGAAATTTGCAGGCACAAATTGGAATCGGCTAGCGCAAGACAGGGGTAATTGGAGATCGTTGGGAGAGGCCTTCGTCCTGCAGTGGACATAAAAAAATAGGCTGACGATGATGATGCATGTACAGTTATAACAAAAGCAAACATACTAAAGAAATTGCCTTGGGATTCCACTGAAGATACATTCAAGGCACTCTTCAACACTTCGAAGTTGTTAAGAAGTGATTATGTTGACCTGATAATCCTATAAGCACTCTGGCCTAAATTCCTATGGAATAGCACAGAAGGAAGCAGATATGCATTTACACAATGGCACACTGCGAGAAGTGAAAAGTAGGCTTACATCCCCTTCTGCTTTGTTCCCACAGTGGTTGAAACCATCAAGCCACAGGACTTGGAACACATCACCAGGCTTCCAGAAAGGCACACTGTACTTGAGGAACACCTTGTTAACTGCACCAAAGCCCATTGACCGGATGGCCAGCATTTTCTTCTCAGGCAGTGGTGGCTCGAACATGCGCGAAGCATGTGCTTTGAGGCACCCAAGTGGCAGAGTGACTACTACATGGTCTGCCTTGAAAACGGAGCCATCTTCACATGTCACTGTGATCACTGGCTTGTTGCTGCCCAAAGGGACAGCTGCAAAAGAAGTCTTCAGGTGACTCCGTGACCTCTCATTAAAATGGCAGTTTGGTGAGAGGGGAGCTACTGAGGTTGTCACACTGGTTACGCACTTATTAAGCTGCAGCCACTCAGAAGGAATGCCTTGCAAAATAAGATCCACAAACTTTCCATATCCGTGCTTCAGCTCAGTCACAATGTTCCCATCGCATTCATGGTACTGCCCAAAAAACAGAGCAGAGACATCTGTTAGGGAGTTGCATCCCTGGATTTCTTGTTGAAGCCGTACAGCCCAGTCATAGCAGGCCTCAACAAGTTTAACCTTGTCATCACCAAAACTGTTTTTGTTTATGTAGTCAAGAAGACTGTGGCGCAAAAAGTGGCCAACTGACTTCTGAAAGACACTGGGCATATCATCTTGGCCGCCATTCACCGACATCTTCTGGCATCTGTCCAGTGCTTCTAAAATAAGGGAACTGACTTCTGTGGCCACACTGCATTGCTCTTCGGTCAGCTGAGGCCAAATATAGAACTGCTCCATATAGTATGGACAGTCGTGATCCACCAAACCATTTTCGTTGGCGACTTGGTAAGCTGCGTTTCCCTCTTGTCCATGAATCCACTGGGCACCACACTCGATGTAGCTGTCACCTTCACAACAACAAAGAAAAGTGCTAATTACCATATAGCCTTTATACAGCAAATAAAGCAAAATTGCATGAGCTGATTGGCTGGTTGAGCGCGACGTCATTCAATTTTGCTCAACCAGCCAATCAGCGCGCGCCTGAAAGCGAAATATCGCCGAAGTGGAACGTTTCAGAATACGGCCCAAGCAGAAGCACCAACTCGAAAGCCCAGAAAAACAAAACGATCACGACAAGATCACCCAATCATGCCGCGGGAGCCTAAGCAAATTGTAAGCGAAATGTTTGAGTCAAGTGATTAAAAAATAAAGTGCAGGAGAGTGCAACGCAATCAGCGGCGTGCTCGTGCAATATAAACACGAATAGGATATTTTATCGGGAATACTGCACACTCTTGCAGATATGGCCGCATCTGCCAAGGCCTGTTTGTAATCTGTGGGCAGTTGACGGGCCATAAAAGGGCGTGTCGCACGTTCGTGTGGCGAGAGAACTCACCGCCAATTACGACGCCAACATTATTCTAAGCTGCATGCAGCAAATATTTAAGTACCCCCGTATGTCCTCTCCTAGATGGCTTGCCTGGTGAATGCCAATTTTCCCCCTTCATATAACTTCCTCAACCTTGTGGGCTTTAGTACCGCTCCAGTTTCTTGCGGCGCAGCAAGGTAATGTGCATGTGCCCATCGACAACCACGTATTGAGCGCGCAATCAGTAAAGGATCATCATGCTATTATTGTGCGCTTCTTTCTAACGATACGTTTGCAGGCACAGGATGCAGGAGAGAAAAAAAAAAAAAAAAAAAAAAAAAAACTTCACTGCGAGGTGTGATGCCACAAAAGGAACAACAGAAGTTACGATCAAATGAAGCTGGAGTACAAGGCTCACCGAAAGGTTTTGAAAACGTTCGACCGCCTGGTCTGTCTCTGGCTTCCAGGATCGTGACATTTCTAAATCCATGCGCGTAGAGGCGATTTGCAGCTGTCAGCCCAGCAACACCACCACCTATGATTAAAACTTTAGCACTGATTTCACTACGAACGCCCACTATTAACAGCTCGTCCGAAGAAGCCATTGTGGCCTCTGTCAGCTACTAACATCCTCCGTAAGTTACTGCGATAACCATCGGCAACCGGCTCCTCAGCTAGCGCCTCCATAGGCGAGGCGCCTCATCCGTTCCGTATCAAAAAATGCTCTCATAGTGGCCAACCCGGGTCAGTGAACCATGGATGCGGTCTGTGTGAAGAAAGATGAAGGTTTCATGAACGGAAGGGCAGACGCATCATAACAGAACATAGTTTCACTGTAGAATATTCCGCTACATTTCTGCGTCAACAGTTGGTTTTTACCGCCGTTCAAGAACGAAAACGCTCGAACGTTCTACCTGTTACTGCAAAGCCGAGTGCCTTCCAATGCTGAGGAGCAGCAGTCCTCGAAGTGATTATCGGAAGGCGTAACGCGTAACCTTCACTCTCGGAGGCCTCGTTTCTTGGGCGCAGCGAAAGCATGGTTTGCAGTGCCATCCAGGATTTTCTTGTAAGGTCTTAGGGTTTCAATTTATTTCCACCAAAATGATTTCGATTAGTTGTAGTTTTGCTTTCATTTAACCCGCCATTTTTATAAAATCGTTGTCCCTACAATCTCTCTTAATTCTAATCTACCTATTCTTTAATTTTGTTTGAATTCGTGTATATTTCTTCTTTCATATATCATATTGAACTGCCCGGTTCTTCGTCAATCCCCCGGTTGTGTGCACGGACGGGAGGAGCGAATGTTCGTCGCGCACGATCTTTCACGAGGGTCTAGGGTCCATGTGTACTCGGGGTTGTGGGTTGTTGTGACATCGCGATGTCCTCCGAAAAAAAAAAAAAAAAAAAAAAAAAAAAAAAAAAACCCGCCCTGCTTGGATCGAGGCTCACTGTCCGGTGATTAGGTGATTAAGGCGCCGGAATGCAGCAGCCTGCATCGGCTCCTTTAGGCGCTGTGACATGGGGGACATTGGGAGACAGCTTGGAGACATTCAGATTATTTTTTGCATGCCGACTAATTACATAATTAGTCTTAAATAATTAATTAACTTCTGAAATATTAAAATTAGATGAAAAGTGTCAGTGAGAAAATCGTAGCGCAGCATGAAACACTCCAGATACAGCTTTCTGTTGCTCTGTGCATGCTACATAAAAGTGTTTTTCCGAGCGTGAAAGAAGCCCGCGAATGACGCGAAGTGCCTCGAGCGGCCAGTCGCGCGGTAATTTTTCGTGTATTCGCGGGCTGTTTTCAGGCTCGGAAAAACACTTTAATCTAGCACGTATTGAGCAACAGAAAGCTGGATCGGGAGTTTCTCATGTTGCTCTACAATTTTCTCATTGACACTTTTCATCTAATTATAATATTTCAGAAGCTGATTAGTTAATTAAGGCTAATTACGTAATTAGGCGGAATGCAAAACAAACATTCTGAGTATCTCCAAGCGACGGCAAACAAAATTACCTTGGTTCTGTCCAGCTACGTGGCATTTCCATATTTCTAAATCTTGGTGAATGATAGTTGGGACACCCTGTATATCCTTCCTGCATGCGGTGATTCTACCACTAAGGTGTAATAGGAATACATTATGAACTTTGACATAATGAATGATTCCCACAAGCCTTTAGCACCCTGAAAAGCTTGAATTGTTTTTCAATTTTCATATTATAATGTGAGACCAAAGATCCCAATAATCTTTAGCTCGTGCTCCCTCCCTTCCTCTTCCATTTCAAATAAGTTTAAACATGACCACTTCTTTCATTCCAACTATATGCATATATTTTTAAAGTTGACCTAAAAATGTCAACGGAAGCTTCTGTGGCTGCCTTCCGGTCGGTCATGGGCCGGTATTTTGTAGCGATGCGTTATGCTTTACTCTATACTATAGTCTTATCATCCACCGCTCACGGCCGGCTGATCCCGTTGATAACGTGAGCGGACCGTACGTCGCTCTGACCAGTGACCAAGCGCGAAAAGCGCGAAAAGGCATTAGCATTGGAAAGGCATCGCTACAAAATACCGGCCATGGTCAGTTCCTCGGAAATGGGGATTACTTCGTCAATTCCACTTTGAGTGCGGCTGGAACTTTAAAATACGCGATAAATTTAATATATAAGAGCAGAAATCAGCCTCGCATTTTAACAGCCCTCTCAAATTTTACTCGCTTCGTTCGTTTTTCATAAATGCGCGATTTGCTTCACTCATTAAAAGTGATTTCAACTTATGGGCCTTCGACGTCAAATTTCTGGTCGCGAGAAGCGAAGTCTACAAACGAAGATTCCTCCAAATAGTTTTCGCTGCAGACGTGTCGGTAATGCGTCTACATCAATTAAAAAAAATAAAAAAATAAATAAATTAACTAAATTAATTATAGGGTTTTACGGGCTAAAACCATCTGAGTATGAGGCACACCGTATATAGTGGGGCACTCCGGAATAATTTGGACCACCTGGGGTTCTTTAACGTATACCTAAATCAAAGTATTCAAGCAGAACTTTTTGTTGGGCTAGTTGGTGCATGTTACTGAAGTACTAAAGCGCCAAACAGACGACACAAGAAGAGACCCGGACGAGCGCTTTCTGTGTCTCTTCTTGTGCCGTCTGTTTGGCGCTTTAGTACTTCAGTAAATCTAAGTACATGGCAGTAGCCACCCAGGTTCTCTGCCAGGGGGGGAGTTGAATTTTTGTGTGAGGAGGGGGGGGGGGGGGGAGCAAGCACTTTGCATAACATGCAATTTCCTTGCTTTAGCCAGAGGAATCCAACAGCAAATAAAATGCCTAATAATTATAATAATAATGACGCCAAGGATGATGACGATGCTTATTTCTTCAGCGTTTTACGCAAGGTAATTTAAGAGTGAATGAATAAATACAAGAGAATGATAGAGTGTTTTTGTTAACCAGGAAAATTCGACCTCAAGCCACTTCCTGAATTGTAATGACAATGTGCACTGAGCACTAAAGGTACACGTTGGACTGATGGGGCTGGACGCGTGGGGGGGGGGGGGGGGGGGGTACAACACCTGAACCCCCCCCCCCGGCTTTGGTTGCGCCACTGGTACACGGGTGTTTTCGCATTTCGCCCCCATCGCAATGCGGCCGCCGTGGCCGGGATTTGATCGCGCGCATCAAGTCAAAACATTGCGGTCATTCGCTTTAAGGGTGACGCAGTGTTGCTAGGTTGTCACGTGTATTTTCATCAAATTATGGAGCAATTTTTTAAAATATTTTTTTTTGTTCAGTTGTAAAATTCTACTGTCTTCCCCAAAAGTTTCTAAAGCATCGAAAAAGCTATTTGATTGATTTTAAGCTTCTTTCTAAAGAAAAGTCACTTTCACAGCAGTTACAGTTATAATCAATTCGTTCAAAGCTTACCTAAAAGGAAATTAAGGTACATTCGACACCTAAAAGACACGACTGAGAACTGCATATGCGTCTGTGCGGGCGGCAGTCTGGAGAAGAGATTTAAAAGCTATTTACCAATGCCTTCATGAAACGTCTCTTTTCGAAACCTCAGACATGAAGCTCTTTTTGACAGCCTTTCGGGCTTTCAAGCCTTTTATCATCTTAATCTACCAAGGAATTCGTAAATGAGCAGCTTTACTTTAGGCTTTACATAAGCACTTTTGTAGGATCATACGTAGCTGCGAAAATACAAGATCGCTCAAAGTTCACTTTTCGATGCACGGGCATGTATGTACGTCTTTGCGAAACTCACGTACGTTGAGGGCACAAGAAGTATGCCAAGCTGAGGTAGTCGTCACGTTTCGTGGAGCAAGTGAGCCAAGTTTAACAAAGGGTCCTCCAGGCAGCTTTGCTGAAACTTCGTCCTACATTTAGCTTCACCTGCGCTGCGATTATACTAGACAGCTCCTTGTAAGGTTGCTTACGTGAGCTAGAGCCTTCAAAAATGCTCGCGTACTTAGATTTAGGTGCACGTTAAAGAACACCCAGGTGGTCAAAAATCTCACAATTAATTCGGAGTACCCCACTATACGGCGTGCCTCATAATCATATCGTTGTTTTGGCACGTAAAACCCCACAAAGCGCGTGTCTTCTCCAGCCCGGCCGTAGTGTACGTGTCCCTGTATATGCTTACTAGGTCGCGGCTGTGCATGACGCGGCTGAGGCATACGCGGCCCGGGAGGCGCGACTTTACAATAGGTGACCCGTAAAACGAGCAATCGCAGGGAATTGTGGGGCGCGCCGTCTGCTAGCAGCTTCCGGTTCGACGGACGACGCGGCGGCATCGGCGGCATGCCCGGCGCACGTGTTTTTCTACGCGGTTTCAACTCTCAGTCGTCTGAAGCTTTCCGTCCGCTTTGTCGACCAGCAATGTCGTACCATTCATGCAGCTGATATCTAGGTTTCTAGGCGCGACGATGACGTGCCAAGAAAGGCAAGGATGCGCTTTTATTCATAAAGGAACTCTGGTTTTCGTTCCGGCGGCCTTTTTTTGTTTCTGCCAGGTTTAGCTCTACGACATTTGCCGTTGCTTGCACGCACCGTCACTGACTGCTCTGCCTGCGGGTCAGTCAAACAGGTGAAAAAGTTGTCGTTATCCGATAATTTATCAAGCGTATAGAAGCATTACTAGAAAATCGCGTGCTGAGGCAATGGCTACAACGGTGCATGCTGTTCTGTGATCGTAGCTAGAAACCGATATCGTCGGTATAATGGCGCAGCTAGCGCTGAAAATGATAACTTTGCGCGCTGTCAACGGCATTTCTCAGTCGAAACTCTAGGTTCATTTGAAGTGGTACGTAGTTAGACGTTCTCGCTTTTTTTTTTTTTTTTTTTGTCAACAGTGGCCGTATCGCCGTCATATTACGGCTGCGCATTATCTCTATCTGTGCTGAAGGAGCTAAGAAGGGCTAGTTGGTTACGAGTATTATGTATGTATCTCGCTGTCTCCCGTCTAAATTCGCACCGTAAAACCTCGTTTCATAATACCTCTATATGTGCATGCGAGTACTGACATAGTTCTGGTTGCCTGAGTCAATGTTAGAGAAAGAAATATCCTGGGAAATCATTCCGTGTCGGCCCTTACACAGCTAATCGCCGCCTGATAAGTGGCACTGTACGTTCATTTTCTTTTTGTTCACAGGTGGTCTCTGCCTTGAAACTTTGGGTAACAGCGCAAACAGACGACCACGAGAAGGGAGACACGTACACAGAAGCGCTTGTGTGTACGTGTCTCCCTTCTTGTGGTCGTCTGTTTGCACTGTTACCCAAAGTTTCAAGATGTACCAACTCGCCCAAAAAGAAGTATTGATGAAGGTCTCTGCCTTGTTACAGTTTTGGAAGTGGCAGCCATTCCTCTGATGCTTGTGCACAGCGGATACAGCAATGGTTGCTGCAAGACAGTAGTTACATGCGTTCACCTTTAACGCTTGAATTTGAGCAGCCAACGGCTGAACAGCCGACGATGGTTTTGCTAGGCACCTGCAACCGGGTAATCTTCGAGTGGGACAAAGCCGGACTGCAAGCGCAAGTGGCTCAGTCAGCTAAGCGTTGCGCTGCTGAGCACGAGCTCGCGGGATCGAATTCCGGCCGCGGGGGCCGCATTTCGATGGAGGTGAAATGCGAAAACGCCCGTATGCTTGCGTTGTAGTGCATGTTAGAGAACCCCAGGTGGTCAAAAATAATTCTGAGCCCTCCACTACGGCGTGCCTCGTAATCAGAACTAGTTTTGGCACGTAAAACCCCAGAAAGAAAAACGGACTGCAAGCGCATCAATGGAATTCAACGGCGAAGCGGTGACGGCGGCTGCGCTGACTCGAACCGGAAGCAGCTAGCAGACGGCGCATCCCACAATCCCTCCCTATTTTACGGGTCACCTATTGCTAGTAGGTACATCGGGGGCGTGGCACTGCGGGTCACGTGACTTCCGCTTAACACGTGTTGTCATGGCAATCGTGGAGCTCCTAGGTGCCTAGGGACATAATCGCTTAGGGACTTTTGAGGCACTCGTCTCCGCTGAGCGTGGCTCTCTTATCTCCGGGACCGGGCGCAGCGACCTTGTGCAGCTCCTACGTGCGTAGGGAGCGAATCGTTTAGGGCGCGTTGAATGTCTGGCGGCATGTGGTCCACTCCGGCCGCGCTTTATTATTGTAGCGTTTGTTATAGTGGCGGAAATATTTGCAGTAGGGGTGGTGTGGCATGACGGCTTCTCATCTCGGTGAACTGTGGTGGTGTAAACAAGCGGATAATGCTCGCGTTTGTACCCCGGGGCCGCGGCGGAAGCCGCGGTGCCGGGCGCCGACGCGAAGCGGCGGTCGTTCGGGTGTTGCGGAGAGCAGCGTAGCAACACACCAAATAAAAAAAATACTGCTCCAGTGAGGTAGCCTGCTCCCTCCGTGATCATCATCATCAGCCTATATTTATGTCCACTGCAGGACGAAGGCCTCTCCCTGCGATCTCCAATTACCCCTGTCTTGCGCTAGCGTATTCCAACTTGCGCCTGCAAATTTCCTAACTTCATCATCCCATCTGGTTTTCTGCCGACCTCGACTGCACTGCCCTTCTCTTGGTATCCATTCTGTAACCCTAATTGGTCCACTGGTTATCCATCCTGCGCATTACATGACCTGCCCAGCTCCATTCTTTCCTCTTAATGTCAACTAGAATATCGGCTATCCCCGTTTGTTCTCTGATCCGCACCGCTCTCTTCCTGTCTCTTAACGTTAGGCCTAACATTTTTCGTTCCATCGCTCTTTGTGCGGTCCTTAACTTGTTCTCGAGCTTCTGTGTTAACCTCCAAGTTTCTGCCCCATATGTTAGCACCGGTAGAATGCAATGATTGTACACTTTTCTTTTCAACAACAGTGGTAAGCTCCCAGTCAGGATTTGGCAATGCCTGCCGTATGCACTCCAACCCAATTTTATTCTTCTGTAAATTTCTTTTTCGTGATCAGGGTCCCCTGTGAGTAATTGACCTAGATAAACGTACTCTTTTACAGAATCTAGAGGCTGACTGGCGATCCTGAATTCTTGTTCCCTTGCCAGGCTATTGAACATTATCTTTGTCTTCTGCATATTCATCTTCAACACAATTCTTACACTTTCTTGATTAAGGTCCTCAATCATTTGCTGTAATTCGTCTCCATTGTTGCTGAATAGGACAATGTCATCTGCAAACCGAAGGTTGCTGAGGTATTCGCCGTTGATCCTCACTCCTAAGCCTTCCCAGTCTAAGAGCTTGAATACTTCTTCTAAGCATGCAGTGAATAGCATTGGAGAGATTGTGTCTACTTGCCTGACCCCTTTCTTGATAGGTAACTTTCTACTTATCTTGTGGAAAACCAAGGGAGCTGTGGAATCCTTGTAGATGTTTGCTAAGATATTCACGTATGCCTCTTGTACTCCTTGATTACGCAATGCCTCTATGACTGCTGGTATCTCTACTGAATCAAATGCCTTTTCATAATCCATGAAAGCCATGCATATAGAGAAGTTGATTGTACTCCGCAGATTTCTCGATTACCTGATTGATGACATGGATATGATCCATCGTAGAATATCCCTTCCTGAAGCCAGCCTGTTCTCTTGGTTTGCTGAAGTCCAGTGTTGCCTTGATTCTATTGGAAATTATCTTGGTGAATATTTTATACAATACTGAAAGCAAGCTAATGGGTCTATAATTCTTCAATTCTTTAACGTCTCCCTTCTTATGGATTAGTATAATGTTGGCGTTCTTCCAGCTCTCTGGTGCACTTGAAGTTATGAGGCATTGCGTATAAAGGGCCGCAAGCTTTTCAAGCATGATATCTCCTCCACCTTTGATTAAATCTACTGTTATTCCATCTTATCCAGCAGCTTTTCCCCTGGTCATGTCTTTCAAGGCCCTTCTAACTTCATCGCTAGTTATAGAAGGAGCCTCTGTATCCGGTTCATCACTATTTCGAATGAAAGTAGCTTGGTTGTTTTGAGCACTGTACAGGTCAGTATAGAATTCTTCCGCTGCTTTTATTATGTCATGGAAATTGCTGATGATATTACCATGCTTATCTTTCAGTGCATACATCTTGCCTTGTCCTATGCCAAGCTTTCTTCTTACTGATTTAATGCTGCGTCCATATTTTACGGCTTCCTCAATTTTTCCCACGTTATAATTTCGAATATCCTTTACTTTCTTCTTGTTGATCAGTTTTGACAGTTGAGCGAATTCTATCTGATCTCTTGAGTTGGACATTTTCATGTTTTGTCGTTTCTTTATTAGGTCCTTTGTTCCTTGGGAGAGCTTACCTACTTGTTGCCTTGGTGCCTTACCTCCCACTTCAATGGCTGCTTCTGAGATCAACCTAGTTACGGTTTCATTCATGACCTCTATGTTGTCTTTATTTTCCTTTTCTAAAGCTGAATATTTGTTTGCGAGCACCAGCCTGAATTGGTCTGCTTTTACCCTTACTGCCTCTAGGTTGGCCTGTTTCCTCTTGACTAATTTCACTCCTTCTCTCTTCAAATTGAGAGAAATCCTAGACCTCACTAACCTATGGTCACTGCACTTTACCTTACCTAACACTTCTACATCCTGCACTATGCTTGGATCGGCAGAGAGTATGAAATCTATTTCATTCCTTGTTTCTCCATTAGGGCTTTTCCTGGTCCACTTCCTGTTGCTGTGCTTCCTGAAGAAGGTATTCATTATTCGGAGCCTATTCCTTTCTGCGAATTCTACTTACATCTCTCCTCTTGCATTCCCAGAATCGATGTCATAGTTGCCAATTGCTTGCTCACCAACGTGCTTTTTCCCCACTTTTGCATTGAAGTCGCCCATGACTACAGTATACTGAGTTTGCACATTTCTCATGGCTAAGTCAACATCTTCATAAAACTGTTCTATTTCTTCATCATTGTGACTAGAGGTTGGGGCGTAGGCTTGTACTACCTTCATTTTGTACCTCCTATTCAGCTTTATTACGACGACTGCTACCCTCTCATTAATGCTGTAGAATTCATCAATGTTGCCCGCTATGTTGTTATGGACTAGAAATCCTAACCCGGATTCTCTCTTATCTGGAAGACCTCTGTAGCAGAGGACGTGGCCGTTAGTCAGCACTGTGTAAGCCTCACCAGTTCTTCTAACCTGACTAAGGCCAATATCCCAGGCAATGCCTGATAATTCTTCAAGTAGTCCTGCTAAGCTTGCCTCACTCGAGAGGAACAGGAACAGCCTCACCAGAACAGGAATTGGCCTCCCTGGTGCAGTATTCGGCCACTACCTCCCTCATGACTCCGACAATTAACCCTCCCTGATAGCGAGATTTAATTTGGATCATCAAAACAGTGATGCGTTTATATAAAACGCATCACTGTCAATAATTCGCTCCCTACGCACGTAGGAGCTGCGCTCGGCAAGGTCGCTGCGCCCGGTCCCGGAGATAAGAGAGCCAGGCTCAGTAACTAGCAGCCGCCGCCCCGCCGCGCAGACCAGTGACTCAAAAAAGTCAAAAGTCCCTAAGCGATTATGTCCCTAGGCACCTAGGAGCTCCACGATTGCCATGACAACACGTGTTAAGCGGAAGTCACATGACCCGCAGTGCCACGCCCCCGCTGTACCTACTAGCACTTGTAAAGTCGCGGCCCCAGAGACACGTTGGAGAGGGAGGCAGCACGAAGCGTTATCAGGCCAGCGTTGTGGCAGCGAGTGTTCACGTTCATCGGATGAGATCTGTTCATGTTATCCTGGGGCCGTATTCTGAAACGTTCCACTTCGGCAATAGTTCGCTTTTCGCCTTTAGGCGCGCGCTGATTGGCTGTTTCGGCAAAATTGGATGAGCTGACTGGCTCGTTGAGCCCGATGTCATTCAATTTTGCTCAACTAGCCAATCAGCGCGCGCACGAAGGCGAAAGGCAAACTATCCCCGAAGTGGAACGTTTCAGAATACGGCCCCTGTGTGCTCATTACACCATGCTTGTTAATTTAATTGGTAAGCGTATACTTAGTGCAATTTATACGGCCGCTAAAACTACGGGGCTTGCCTTGTGTATTTGTCTAATACTTTGCTATGGCTATGAATGCTTCGCCTTTTGGGCGTAATTGCGACTTCTTGTAAGTTATACAACACTCAGGCATAAGCATCGCTGCCGTATTTGTACGATAATAACAACACATAATAATCTTTATTAGATACGATCACATCACAGTTCGTACGCCGCCCGCCTAATCAATACTACTTGTGTGCGAGCCTGATCAGTTGGCAGGTAGTACAAAAATATGCGTCGACAACGAATCTTTTTTATTAGAAGAAATTGGCTGTGTCCTGGAGCAGAATATAAATAATATATTCCTTTAAATAACAAAGGAGGCTAAAATTGAACGCATATACACGAAGTTCACAGTGAACTCGTTAATATGTGAGCTGTTTTTCACTAGACCAAGCACAGCTTTAGGCCGTTGTAGGTGGTAGGTTTTTGTCACTCGCCCAGACATTTTGCAGGCAGGCTTCCCCGCGCAGCTATATATAGAATGCGCAACTCGCCGTAGCTGGTGATCCAACGCGAGAAGCGAGCGCGTGGCTTTGAACTTTTACTTTATAACGTAGCATTTAGAAATGTGCGAACCAGATAATTTTATTTTGTCAAGTACGCGAGCCCCAGTTTGCTTCCATTTTAAGCGCTATCTTATTCACCATTTTTCAAACAGTGCGATATGAGTGGAATCCTGCCTGCAGTATTGCTCGTGAAGTATCCGACTGCTTCGATGCATTCCTACGCGTCACGGAGCAATATAATCAGAATGCCGACCCGACTGATAAACCGATCCCGCTACTCTCCTGGTAATCGATTCTTGCATCTTGTGGAAACATACGATTTTTTTTTTTTGCTGGATTGCTTGTCCGCATGACGACGCTGAGACGTTGGTGCACGCGCCAAATACTTCCAAAGATGAAGTGTGCGCTCTTGTCTTCCACCGCTTACTATATACGTGCGAAGGAGTTCAGAGAATCGGCGTGGTTCTTGGGTTGATAAGACGCACGCACGCACGCACGCACGCACGCAAGCACGCACGCACGAGTCGATGTTTTGTTTATCAGGGCGTAGTGCATGCAGCGCTTTCGCGCAACGGCGCTTCCATTCAACGAGGCTGCTCCTGCAGCAGCTGAGCGCTGTCCGACTATATACGTATATGCAACGCCAGGACATACCGGGCGGCGCTCCACGCGAATTCCTTTCGCGATCCTGTCATATTTTCGCTCCAAATATATATCGAGTCACTAACACAGTGCGTTGTGTCACGCTGTTTGTGTTCGTGCACTATGAGTGAAGTGAATGAGTGATTTGGTTAAAAAAATATATATAATGCGACAGAAAAAAAAATTGGTCTCCAATCCACGCTGTGAAGGTGGTTGGAGAGAAAAGCTGTAAACGACAACTACGATTACCCATTGCCACGTATACAGCTTGAAATTATTCGCATGACGACATTCACATGTACTTTACCTAATTATTAGCCTAAGACGTTTCGATGGCCTGCGACTTGGCTTGCGCCGCTACTTCGTGCACCTACAAAGAGTGGACCAAAGAGAAAAGAAATGCACTCAACCACAATTTCGCCGCGCTTCGTATGCACGCTGCTCTTCAGGGGATCCTCAGTATAAGTGGCCTTCCCATAGCACTGTCACAACACAAGTAATTTGCTAGGCGGGTTCTTCTCTTATACACGAAACTTGTTACGGCACTCCCTGCTTCGTAAGCTACATTTGCCGCGTCCCTGCAACTGCAGCTTATGCAATCGTAATCTTTACCGGTAAACGCTTGTGTCGAACGCTATGAGCGAAGGCGAGCTTTCTGGTTCTTTTTTTCTCTTCCCTCCCCCCCCCCCCCTCCACGGCCGGGTGATGATTATGATGATTTAATGGCATCCCCTTTAAAACGGAGCGGTGACAAATAGTCACCTAGGTGCAAATACTCACCAGCAGATGCGCGGAGGCGAGCGCCATCTGCTGGTGCTGCAAGGAACCCAGCGGCGCACGCGGTGCGCACCTCCGGCTGATGCCGCCGTGATGATGATTTAATGGCATCCCCTTTGAAACGGGGCGGTCACAAAAATGGTGCCTGCTTGATTTAATCAGGTATACTATACATGTTTTCTTATCTACCATTTTTGTATACATCTCATTATTATTTCCTTTTTTTTCGTTCAAAATCTACCTTGTACCGCTAACTATGACTGTAAGAGATCAGGTCAATCTCTTCCCTGCTTTTTTTAGAATACTCTAAACGTATCTTGCTTATCTCGACTGCCGACCGGTTGATGTTTCCTTCCACTTTAAACCCAAGCGCTTCTGGAAGGTGTGCGTTACCTACAGTTCTCACTGGGTGAATCCCTTCGCATTCCATTAGGATGTGCTGAGTGGTCTCCGGATCTTTGCTGCAGCATACACATGCCTCATCTAGTTTCGAATATTTGCTCCGGTATGTTTTGGTCCTTAGGCAACCGGCTCGAGCCTCAAATAGCAATTGAGGCACTGCCCTTTTTTGTTATCGTACAGATTTTCCCTTCCAATTTCTTTTTTCTCATTCTTGCAAATCTCCATGGTCCTTTTTGTTTCCATTCTTTGCATCCAATTTACTGTCTCTGTTTCTTTCACTTTCTTTCTGATGACTCCTGGTTGTCTATTTACAGTTTCAATTATCCTGAACTTGGCTGCCAATTTTCTTGACCTCTTTCTGTGTCCACACTTTTCAGTTACAGATATTGTGCACTTTAGCCACCCATTTATTTTCATCCATGTTACTGAGTCTTTCTTCAAAACTAATTTTGCTTTGTGCTTCTTTAACTTCAAAAGAGGCCCAACCCATGTCACCCTGCACTGCCTCATTTGTGGTTTTAACGTGGGCTCCCAAAGCCAACCGGCCCTACTGATCTTTGGTTAACTTACTACCCCGACAAAATATCCGATTTTAAGCATAGAATGGCATTTGCGAACGTTATCGCTGGCACCATTACTCCTTTCCAGATTCCACGCACCACCTCATACTTATTGTGGCCCTACAGTGTTTCATTACTGCTGCATTACGCTCCCCATTTATTTTACGATTATCTTGGTGGGTGCTTGAGTAAGTATTTCCTTCGTTTATGTATACGCCGAGGTACTTATATTGATTGATTATGGGTATGACTTACAGTTGAATTGACACCACGTAATTACTCGTCTCTTCATTAAAGATCATAATTCCAGATTTCTCTGTGCGAAACTTCAGGCCTATAGATTTGTCGCTGCGTTGCCACATATATTCGCAAGTGTCTGTATTTAAATCTCTTGTATTGTCCGCTAGCAGCACTATATGCCGTCCGCATACATCCGTCCAGGGACCTTCTGTTGCACCATTTGCCTATCACGCATGCAAGATAAATCAAACCTTAATTCGCTGTTTTACAGGCGTCTTTCTTCGTCCTTAACATAAAGCGTGAACAACAATGGAGACAAAGGACATCCTTGCTTCAGTCCTTGGTGAATTCCCACCACTTCATTACCTTTTCGATCTTCCCATATAACTTGTACTTGGTTGTCTCTATATATCTCCCTCAGCAGCTCCCCGAAATCTTCATCTATGCCTTCGTGCTTAAGAATATCCCATAACAATTCCCTGTCTACGTTGTCATAGACTCCTTTAATATCTAGAAATGCTATCGATAAAGGTCTATTCTGAGCTACTGAAATCTCTATGCACTGAGTTTGTACAAACGTGTTATCCTCTAAGCGTCTGCCTGGCCTGAACCGATTCTGTAGTTCCCCCAATGCATCATTTTTCTCCACCCACTTCGACAGTTCTAATTTTATGGCTTGCATTGCCATTCTATATATCACCGACGTTACTGTAACTGGCCTGTACGAGCTCGTCTTATTCTTATCTCCTTTGCCTTTGTAGATGAGGTTCATCTTGCTTTCACGCCATCCAACGGAAAATTTCTCTGTTCTAATCACTTGCTCTATGGCATTAGTCAGCAGTGCCTTGCTCTTTGGACCGATGTTTTTGATCAGCTGTATCGGGATTTCATCGGGTCCTGCTGCCGAGTTATTAGGGATATTTTCTTCCGCCTTTTCCCAATAAAAGCTTTCTTTTCCAATAAAAGCTTTCTCGGAGGTGTGCGCCATCTGTTGGGGCTGCAAAGAACCCAGCGGCGCACGCGGCGCGAGTCTGCGGAGTCTTTGCCTACGGACACGACAGACCCGTTGGGAGGTAGAGCTAAACAGCTTCCCTGTAAAAGAGCGAAAATCTTGCCAAATCTCTTGCTAGGTTCTCGAAAGTTAGTGTACGTTTGCATAGCGAAGTACTTACATTCAATGCCGCAGAATTGATTGTGAGGGCTTGAATTTTTATGCTTTGGAACCGGATCTGTGACTACGTTTGTGCTAATTTATTACAGCGGTATTCAGGTATAATGTCCAACGGTGTTTCGTTTCTTTCTTCCATTTTTTTAAAGCGAACTTTCTTTGCCTCACCCAGTTTGGATGGACGATCTAACACGGTAAAAAAGGGCGCGCGCCAGCCAGATTGCAGCCGCACCACATCAGCGCGAGCATCCACGCCACGTCGGCGCGCATGGTGTGACGTCACTTGCAATGTGCTCACCGGATACCAAGCCAGCCGCGTTACGAGCTACTACTCGCTTTGGATCTAACCTAACCCCCCCCCCCCCTCCCCCTCGCCATTCAAAGGGTCATTACCAGAGTTTGTTACCCACATCATTTGAGGTTTCTTTTGAGCTGCCTGTATCTTTTCATTTAAAATTTCATTGTGGCGAAAACCTTAGTGCATCACTGTTGGCGCGGACATGCACGGCTTTTAATTCCCACTTTCGCTTTATTTCTCCAAATCCTTATTTCTGCAGGTGTCCCCGATGCGCCCAACCCCACTCAGAACAAAACTTTAGTGCGACTATTTTGAAGTGCCCTAACTGTCAAGGCGCTCACAATGCTTCTTCCAAAGATTGCCCGACGATTAGGAAGGAATGTTCTGTGCCTTAACAAATGGTTAGGGAAGTTCAACCCACAAGGCTCGAGGCCACTGAAACAGTGCGACGTAGACGCCGCCGAAGGTACTCACGCGGGACTGCGACAGCTTCGAAAAATGCGCCACCTCTTCAAGCAGTCACCTGCAGTTCCCAGCGCAGCAAACGCTGACGCTGGACGGCAGAAAACTACGAAACGTTTCCCTACAAATGAATGGCCCCCGCTTCCAAGTACACGACCTATAGTGGAACAGCATCAAGTGCCGCATACAGTACAGCAAGCTACTCCATCGGATGAGGTGCGACATACAGATCAGCAAGTGGTATCTCTACTGCGATCCTTAATGAATGCCACTAGCGTGTTGCTGAACAACATGCACACAAAGTCAGCCAAAAGTGCACTGCAAGTACTGGACACAGTCCGGTGCTGGCAGCCCTTGAGTAAATCAGGGCTCACCAGCAACTATCTTTTTGGGAGCTGGTCCGAAAAGCAGCAATCTTCCAGTAGAATGCCCGGGGACTCCGATCGCGCATCGACGATTTCCGACGGTTTGTGTACGCCAACAGGTTTCCCATCATCATCATCTGCGAGCCGAAGTTATCGAACTCAATCAGGCTATACGGCTATGAATCATTTATGTCATCGACTAGTGGTGAAAAGAGCAAGGTTATGGTGTTTATTCGCCGTGAGCTCACTTACATTCTTCAGCCTGTGCCGCCTCATGACGATAACCAGTACGTATGCTTAACAGTAAAGAAGAAGAGACTTACCGTCACTGTTGTGGGGGGTGCGCATTTGACTCCAAAAGTTTACGAGACATCCTGTCAACATCTCCTGATCCATGGATTATCATCGGGGACTTCAACGCTCATCATACAATCTGGGGAAGTATAAGGATTAACGCGAATGGCAGAGCCTTGTTATCATTCGCCTCCGACAGCGAACTCTGGGTTTTAAATGACGGCAGTCCTACATTTTTACGTGGCTCCACATACAGCAGCTGTCTTGACTTGGCCTTCGTCTCACGAAGTCTCGTCAAGAGTACAGGATGGTTTACGGACATTGGAACGCGCGGGAGTGAGCATATTCCCACGTATGTCAAGATCAGAGGACTGTCTTCTTCGAAATCAAGTGATACCATCCGAAGAGTGGACTGGCCCAAATTACAGTCTGTTATGGAAGACCAATGTCAAGGTAATTTATTATATAATTTGGAAGACATAATCAAGAGCGCAGTGCAAGACAGTACGCGTACTCTAATGTGCTCTTAGAAATTCACTGAACTTGACATAGAATTCGAGCGACTTCGAGCAATCCGGCGACGTGCCGAACGTAGCTACCGACACACGAAGTAAATGGACGATCTACGGACTGCTAGACGCCTACAAAAGAAGGTAGGTAAGCTAGAGTCAAAACGCTGGACTGCTTTCAGTGAATCGCTAGACCCTCGCAAGCCCCTATCGCACTTATGGAGGACGGTGCGAGGGCTCAGGACACCACCCGTACAGCGGTCTCCATTCAAGGCTCTGTACGTCTTCCAACAACGACCAGATATTGATGTCGCAGAAGACTTCTGTGCCAGACTATCCGGGCAACTCACAGCTTCCAACAACTTAACACGTTCCATCAACTTCCCGCCACCACGTGACCCCCGCATGGATCTACCATTTTCAATCCATGAACTCAAGGCGGCGCTAGCTTTGTGCAGACGCACGTCATCACCAGGACCTGACGGAATTTCTTACAGAGCTCTGTGTCATCTGGGTGAGTGGGCGAGGAGTGTTCTTGAAATCTATAATGAATCCTGGCGAGCTGGCACACTTCCCACCAACTGGAAGACTAGTCACGTAGTTCCGCTACTGAAGCCTGGAAAGTCTCCGTTGGAGCTTTCATCGTATCGCCCGATTGCATTGGCGAGCTGTGTGGAAAAAGTGATGGAGAGGATGATCCTTGGACGCATGGAGTGGTACTTGGAATACCACAACGTCTACCCAGATGCCATGGCAGGATTCCGACGTGGCCGCTCGTCGATTGATAATGTCGCCGACCTGGTTACCTAAGTTCAGCACCAAAAAGGGTATAAACGTCTGTACGCTTCTTTGTTTTTCGACGTCAAAGGGAGTAAGACAACGTTACACATGAAGCCATCCTCGCCGCTCTCGAAGAGGTACGCCTCGGTGGTCGAATGTTCCAATGGATACATAGCTATCTCACTATGCGATCTTTCTTTGTGAGCACCGAGGACGGCTGCACTTCTTTACATTACACCTACTATGGCGTGCCCCAGGGTGGCATACTGAGCCCTGCGTTGTTTAACCTTACGCTGATTGGTCTCTTTTACCACCTTCCAAGCACAGTTAAATTAAATTATCAATGTGCGCGGACGGCATATGCGTTTGGGCGTCCGGAGTGACACGCTTACAACTGCGCGCCAGGCTTCAAAAAGCTGCCACTCAGACGACACACTACCTCCGAAATCAAGGCCTGGAGATTTCATCTGATAAATGTGCACTTGTAGCATTTACGCGTAAGCCTATGACGCACTACAGTGTATTAATCAATGTGCAGATGATACCATTTGTACGGTCATACAAATTCTTGGGTGTCATAATTGACAGAGACATCTCGTGGAGCCCCCATGCATTGTACATAAAAAAAGCGGTTGACAGGCATCTGTCACCTTTTGAAGTTCTGCGCTGGAAAGACCTGGGGAATGTTGACAAGCGCTATGCTTCAACTATACAGAGTACTTTTTCTCGGCTTCTTGCGGTACAGCTTGCCAGCATTGACTAACGCAAGTAAAACAAGCAAGCCTACGTACTATACGAAGTGTGCAGGCTCAGGCGCTCCGGATTTGTCTAGGTCTTCCTTGAAGTGCGTCAACGGCAGCAACTAATGCAATCGCCGGAGACCACCTCATCAAAACCCACATCACCTTTGAAGCACTAAGAGTGCACGTAAGGCACCTTGCACGGACACCTTGCCACCATCTAGCCTCTCTACCTGTGGAGAGACCGCACGCCTCGTTCTGCCGAACGGTATCCGCACATCGTGAGGCTATACCATCTTGCTTCACACCTGCCGCGAGACCTTCCACTCCTCCTTGGTGCCTCATTCAGCCAACGATCAACCTGACAGTACCTGGCGTCCGGAAAAAGTAGATATGTCATCGCCGGCTCTTAAACAGCTTACCTTACTCCTATTTATATGAAAAGTACTGGAATTACACCCACATATACACCGACGGCTCCGTCTTGCAGAACAGCTCTACCGCAGCTATCGTCATTCCAGAAAAAGCCACCACTATCAAGATGAAAACATCTCACTTGACAACGTCGACGGCAGCAGAACACGCAGCGCTTAGAGTCGCACTACGCTTCATTAATGACGAACCACCACACAAATAGTCCGTTTTCTGCGACTCGAAGACGGCATTGCAGAGTTTACTGTCAGCCTTACGGCGTGGTCCGCAGGAACAGTTGGTTTTTGAAATCACAGAGGCCATACACCACCTGACTGAGAAAGGACATGGAATCATCTTTCAGTGGCTGCCAAGTCACTGTGGAATCATTGGCAATGAATGTGCCGATCAAGCAGCTCGTTCAGCTCATGAAGAATACAACCGACTATCGATCCCGCTGTCTATAGACCAGATGCTGCAAGAATGCTCCGCCTACTTGCACACCAATGCACTTCATCAGAGTGGAATAAACCACATTTTATGCACGTCCGATTATACACCTTAGATCCAACCTTAAGCTTTCGACTTCCACCAAGACTTCCCCGAAAAGACGCAACCTCTCTGTGTAGGTTATGGTTTGGCGTCGCGTTTACCAATGCCTACGCGTTCCGCATAGGCCGGGATGGCCAACAGCGCAGCATGTGGCGATTGTGGGGACGCGGAAACGATTCGTCATGTTCTTTGTCAGTGCCCACAATACAGTGTGCAGAGACAATCTCTTTCCGTCGTACTGAACCAGTTGGACGACCAGCCTTTATCGGAAGAAAGAATTCTGCAAGATCGACGCGACTCAACATCGCATCAGAAGGGCATGCAAGCGCTCCTGCGCTTCCTGAAATCGACTAGCCTGTGTGAACGTCTGTGATCGGAATGCCTTTTCTGTTATCTATGCCTGTTTCTTTTTTTCTTTTTGTTTTCGCGCGCTCTCTCTCTCTCACTCTTTGCACTCTTTCTAACCCCTATATCCCCCACCCCAGCGTAGGGTAGCAAACCGGAAACTCGCTTCGGGTTAACTTCCCTACCTTTCCTATCTCTCTCCAATGTGTGTCGTAAAGTAATTAACTAAGAAGTTCATTAGTCAATTTTTGTTAAATAGTTGAATACGTGTTTCAATTTCTCGTGCTACTAATCTCCGCCTCTTCGAATAACCAGCTCAACGATAAGAATTATGCTACCTGCCCCACGCGATTTTTAAAAATTCCGTAAAGCTTAATTTTGAACACCCGGTATACAAACGAGAAGAAAGGAAACCGAGGTGTCCGATTTTTATTAGCCATGTCATAAGAATCCAACAAACAATGTCACCAAGGACATCATAATAGAAATTATCTGCAGTTCTTAATTGAATTAAAGGAGTGATAGATAAATGGAAATTTATGGATGAAAAAACAACTGGCCGCAGGTGAGATACGAACCCACGTCTTCGTATTACGCGTGCGATGCTCTCACCAGTTCAGCCACCACGGCGCCGTCTTCCCACCCACTTTCTGAGGTATTTATGTTTATCTACTGGAACTAACCGGGGCAGTGTTAGCCAGCGCCACCACTCACGGTGTTGGCGGCGGATGTGGGTATGTGAAACATCCTTTCTGCCGCAGGCGTCACCTAGTACGTGAACTCTTTTAATGAAGGCAACTGGTCAATAAACTCACACATGCTACCTGAAGGCATCAAAGCTGCCGATATATGTATCCTATCTCCCTGCCCTAAAGTGAAATATAGCAACGATGTTTTTATGTTTTCAAAGATGGTTAAAAGCACCAAGAAACTCGAAATTGCGACACATAGACCAAGGTATCATCATTTTTACATAAAGCGGAATTGATGTCGTTGCGAAGCACAAAATATGCAGGAGCACGGGATACGCAAAAAAAAAAAAAAATACTGGCCGTAGCTGTTTTGGTGGATTTGCCAGTGTGCAGGCGATAGTGCCCGCTTTAAAAAGTGGGGAGGGGAGGGGAGGGGGGGGGGATGGCAGTGACACGGTATTATCTACTGACACGATAGATGTTCGCAGTTATCATCTAATAAATAATTTATGATGACAACTGTTCTACCCTTTTTCGTTAAGCAAACAGACTGTCCTGCAAGGGGATGCGTAGCCATCAGAAATCATCATTACTACCTAAGGAGGCTGTAAATAAATATTTCCTACCATGCGCGAGTCGCCAGCTCAAGAAAATGAGTCAACTGAGGTTTATTTCCTTCTTCTAGCCGACAGCTTTATGGGGTTTACTATACGCGGTTATCATTTTTATCATCATTCCAAGTGGATACGCCTTGCAAACTCACCGGCTACAATTCGTAAATTGGCATTTTGTGCCGCAAAGTAATTAGTAAAGAAGTTAATTAGTTGAATATATGTTACAATTTCCCGTGCAAGTAATGTCCGCCTATCCGAATAATCCAGCTCAAGGACTAGAATTATGTTATCTGCAACAGGCGATTAAAAAAAAAAATCCGTAAAGCTTGAATATGGTCACCTCGTATACTACAATGTCCTTTGTCGGCCGTGGTGGCTTAGTGGCTACGCCGTTGTGCTTAGCACAAGGCCACGGTTTCCGAAGCCCTCCACTAGGTTGGCCTCTCATAGCCCTATTTGAGGAGAATAAACAACATCAACGTATGAATGAACAAAATTAACTGTTCAGACTGAAACCAAGAATTTCAATATGTAAGCCATGCGTACACTGCTCTGAACGAGCCCGCGCACTTTACGTGCTGCTCCAACTTATGCAAAACTTGTGTGGGCTGCTTGGTTTTCGCCTCTAAATATGCGACAGCCATAATACACTCGCAGTTATGAGGAAGGGCGCAGCGAACCGCTATCGTGCGGCAGGGCTGACCGGAACCTTTTGTGCCCAACATGCGACTTGGAGGGCCAGGTCCATCGCATAACGCTGTGGTGTATGATGCACAAACGCTTCACACGTTAAATTATTTTGCCTAATGTTCCCTTTTCATGTTCAGTCTGCAAACATGCTTAAATAAATCTGGGAGGCCTTTCCTGACGAAAGATTCGCGCGAACGCGCAGTCCGGCCATCCCAGCCCGCGGCAGAATGAGGCCGGATAGATGGATGGATGGATGGATGCTAGGAGCGTCCCCTTTTATGAACGGGCGGTGAGTTGCGCCACGAAGCTCGTTGTTATATTGCCTAATGTCCTACCTGTCAAAAAAAAAAAAAACGAATTTTTATCTCCAAACATTCTGAACCCCTGTTGAAGACTTTGTTTTTGTATGTTGCTTGTCGTTTCCCTACTTTTCTTCCACCAATCTTCCAATCGCCTTTTACTAATCTCTATTTTTGACATGTTTACTTTCCCCCTGCTCTCGCTGAACCCAAGGGCTTCAAGGAGGCCAGAGGTGATTAAATCGACTGCTGAGCAGATATCTTCACATTCTAATAGAACAAGCTCCATCGTTTTCCTAGCTTTACCGCAGCAAGTACATGCTTCTTCTTCTTTATAGCGCCTCACTTTATAAGTGCGCGTTCTAAGGCATCCTGATCTCGCTTCGAAAAGCAAAGAGCTTCCCCTTGAGTTACCGTAAAGAGTTATCGCCCTTCTACTTACGCCAGCGCCTCTCGTGGCACCTTCTGTCCCTATAGGGACAGGAGATGTATTTCCTGAGGTATTTCGTAGCACATTTAAGGGCGCATGTATTAAATGTGGTGCTATAGTCTTAGGATTTCTGCTAAGCAGACTTGGCTTCACTAGTGCTCGGCCTGACCAATTTAACATGTGCCCTAATTAAAACGAACAATAAAAAGAAATAGTGAATCTTTTAAATGAGCCAATTCAACATTGCGATTTGTCGTGCCGATAATGTCCGCCTCTGCAGGTAATCCACCACATTGCGATATTTGCTCCATGCGATTAAAAGAAAAAAAAATCTGCCTGAAGTGAAAAGAAGAAAGAAACCACGAAACCAAACAACAACAACTGGTGTTTTGTGTTGGCCAGAATTGCCGCCATTTTATAAGACTTCTACGCTGCATTCTCGCAACCTCCAGTGTTCTTTCTCGTGACGTTCCCCCTGTTGTGGCCTTGTGCTGTCCTTCGTCCACGTGCACATGCTGCAGGTCAGGGATCGTATTGTGTAAGGATTATTTTCCTCCTATTATATTCTCATCATCCACGCCCTCCAGTGGCCCATCTCGGTGATAATGGCGGCGTGGTTTCGTTGGAGCCAATGACGAAGGGCAAGGAGAATAGAAAATGAAGAGCATCGTTGCAACATACGCGACCCCATATTCGTTCATGTATCAGCACGAGAATGCGTGGGCAACAGAACCGCCTGCGCCGTCTGTTGATGACCGCCATCAACGTGGGTACGTCAAACGAGCACTGCGAGAACCAGGCCCCCGTCCTCGGGACGCGCTGATCAGGAATGACATATCAGCCAGTGCTTTTCGCAAACGATGGCTCGATATGTTGCGGCCACTCAGCGATGCAGCTATGCCACGCGAACAGTTCGCGAGTGCTATGCATTTAGTGAGTGTCCGTGTGGTGCCCGTCCTATCAGCAAAAAAAAAAAAAAAAAAAAAACAAAAAAAAAAAAAACAAACAAACAAACAAACAAACCATAAGTGCCCCATAACTCTCATATCCATAATGCCACATCCCCATATGGGAATATACGGGCTCTAATATAGGGTCTCATGTGTTTTATATGGAATTATTGGATATTATGGAGCATATGGTTTTTTTTTAGATAGGGCGGGATCGAGCCTGCCCACTCGATGGCCACGACTCTTGTGTCGTTATAAGTTGATCACGGCCCGAAACCGCGGCCTGAAAACGGGCGCCCGTATTCACGATAAGATATATTACACTAGAATTGTTCGTTGGGGCAAATTACAGGCAATCCTAATGCTGGATATATTAGCGAAGGCGGCTGGGCAGTGACAAATGTTGCCTATGAACTAGAAGTTTTATGAACGCGGCCCGGAATCCGTATTCACGAAAATCTCTTGCACTAGGATTGTTCGTAAGAGAAAATTCCAGCCAGCCCTGATGCTTGTCATAATATCAATGAAGGAGGGCGGCCAGTGGCTAATAAAGATCACTTACGTTCGAGAAGATTTGCCACTTCGGCCCTATATATTCCAGGGGCCGTATTTTCAAGCGTTCCATTTCCTTTTCCCTTGTGTTCACTGTCCACCATTGGCTCGCACATTACACGCACGCATGCGCGCCGCCATTATCGCTGGAATCATCAGCCACTCGGCGTGTCCAAAAAAAAAAAAATTGCAGAAGTCAGCGATGACTTTCTTGTCATACCACATCCGCCGGTACACTAAAGGCCGGCCCACATTCAACATTTCTATCGTTGTCAGCTGGCACTGCGTTACTCGGCGTTGACGCAAGGAGACTAGCGGAAATGCCGACATGCCAGATGTTGGTGCTCTGCAGGCGTCGGTTGGCGTTCCGTCCCATACGCCGCTCGACGTGGAGAGAGAGGCCACAAACGCTCGCCTGTTTAGTCCTCGATCGTCCTCAGCTCCGGGACTCGCACTTTCCTCCTCTTTGCGACTTTCTCTTCACATTTACGTCTCTCATCCAACGAAGGGCTTGGGTATGTGTTGAGAAGACGAACAACGAAAGACGAACGGCTGGCGAAATCCCGGGAAAGAGCCAAAGAAAGCGATAGAGAAAGCTGTCGCTTTAAAAGAAGCATGGAAGATGAAACGGAACGCTACAAAATACGGGCCCGTTTTCCCAGCGCGCATTTCCCAGCGCTCTTTTTGTACGCTCTGTATGTATTTCGGTTTGATTGTGCTACGTACAGTGCACGAAGTTTTTTTTTTCCTTTTAGTAATAACATTCTATTTTCTGAGTATAAGCTTGGAACTGTATGCGCGGACTCCACCTGATCTGCCGAACAAGCGCATTGGGCTTAGGCGGATCAGCATAGTTTGAGTATGTATATGTATCCAAATGAATAAACCCTTGACGAAGAACTGGTACCTCGCGCGAAATGTCTGCCATATAGTGGTCACTGCTGCGCCTCGTCTTGTAAATGGATATTTGTCAATAGCCTTCCGTGGAATCCACGTTTGCTCGCGCCGCAGCATTTCGGTGGTGAAGCCCTACCTAGTGTGCACAAAGTTCCGCAGCGGCCGCCGCGTCCACTTTTAGGCCATGCTGACGACACCATCACACCTGAAACCTCATCTGCTGCTCATGTGTTAGGAATCTATGTATGTGCAGTCGAGAACAAAAGTCTAGAGACCACGGCATCAGCAAGAAAAAAAATTCTTCTAGCACAGCCGTGCAGCGCGAAATTGCCTTAATGCACGACGCGGCATGACAAGGCACTATCACTTCATTTCAACCTTTTATGCTTAGGCTGCGAATAAAAAATATTTAGCGGCACCCCTGGTCCCCAAACTTCTGCTCTCGACTGTACAAATCAGAACTCTGTACATAAATAGATTTTCCAGGTATAATGCATCGCAATACTACTTTATGCTGTGTATATTTACAATCAAAAGCTACGCTGGGACCACAACAGGCGCCGCTACTGAGGGCGCGGATCTAACTTGCTCCACTAAACAAATCGTATGTTCGTGTTCACTACGTGGCTTGTGAATATCGTAGACACCTTTTGTTGGAATCGAATGCTTTGCTTCATTTTCGCAAACGTTCAAGACAGTCGCGCCACCGGAGACGAGGCTTCGGATAAAGATTAATTCCGTCGGTGAAGCAGACTGTCAGCAAGAAGGGACCTTGCGCCAGCACTAATGAGGGGCGCCGGAATTTTTGCCCGGCAGTTGGCGTTAGTGGGGCTGTGACGGCTTGGCGCTTTCTTCGTTCGCACTGGCCCGCTTCTCGGTTTGGCGCTGGCATCCAGCGTCGTTGCAGGATTCATATGTCGTCGCGCAACTGTGTGCGAGCCCTGCGGTCTCTCCCTTTAATGACCTGCAATGAGGGTCGAGTCGGTCCCGTTCGGGCCATAGCCCTCATTTACGACGGCGGGTCCCTGTCTGCGGGGACGCTATTGATTATTTACCGGAAAACGGCGACCATAATAAGGCGGCGGGCGTTCACGGCGAATGAACCGCATGTACGCTCTGCACAATGACGTTCGGGTCGTCTGCGCAACACCCATTTCGCCGCGGTAATTTTCACGGCACGTGGCGCACATGACGGGCACAGTCGCACTGACCGCCTTGGTTCTGCGCCTGTAGGCCCACTTGCGCTCACATACGACAAGAGGACGCACTTGATGCATTTTATTCGCTCGAATTATTGACGAAATGTGCATGTACAATCATGACTGTGAAGGGTTGCACGCGAGGCGACTATAGCACGTACGATAACAGCACTACGTGTACGATGTCGATCACGCTCGTATAGAACCGTGCATAAATGTTAGTATCAAAGCTGGCCGCGCACTGGACAGTGACTTATGTGCGTGCATTGGGAGCAGGTGAGTGAACACGTTCGCTGGCGACGGCAATGTTTGGCCTGACTTCTTTCATGACCAGAGTGAAAGCCATCGAGCTCAGATTGTTCCACACAGATGGGGCCGACGGCAAGTATGCAGTTAGGGAAGGTTGCCATGAAACACGCATCACAAGTTCTAGACAAGTGAGATCGACCTTGCTTGCACACTCGCTTAACAAGTGGGGTACACGAAACGACGAACAACTTGGCGTCTGCCCTTTGCTACGCTGGAGGTCGCAGTCTGCCTAACAAAAGGACCGCGCGCGTTGCGGCTGTTAATGAGAAAACAAATAAATCACGAAAAATGACACGTGTTTGCACACACAGATGACACCAACGAAAAGTATGTAGGCAGTGAAAGCTGCCATAAAGCACATGCTGCTGCTGTTGGCAGGTTGTTGACGATAACATCCACAACACGTGATCATAATGACATATCTGCGTACAATGCATTGAGTTCAGGGGGTATCGTTACAAGCACAAACAGTATTGTAGAGACACAAAAGAGACGCGACCGTCGGCTGTTCGCTCGAACGGCTGTATTAGAGCATTTGCAATCGAGAGGTCGTCCGTGCAATGAAAAGTGACATCGCTGCTGCTAATTGTGTCAAAGCTGCAAAGCTTGTCCTTACCTTAGCACGCCACAGAAAATCGGCGCAGCGGCTGTAAGCAGTACACTCCTGCTGAGGAGAGGGTAATTCCGAATCTCTCAGAGCCGAATATGAACTCTAATGGAGTCTTACAAACAAGTGGCACGAATTGCAGCCTTTTCTAAAGAGGCAACCACTCAGGAGACGAAATTAGGTGTCGCTCCTCACCTGTTTACCTCGCAAGTATGGTTTTTCCAAATTCAGCCTGTTAATTTATAACTAGCCGTGCTTTGCCTCTTGTAAGCAAATCAATCCGCAAGGCCGGGGTAGTTTTGTAGCCTGCTGCTATTGAGCGGATGACAATTTTTCCCTTTCAGATTTGATTTGTCTATTCAGTGTTCCTTGCGCTTCGAGTTGTCGATTAATTCGGCCTTGAGCTGCCGTCTGCTAGTCTCTTGATTAGCTCAAATGGCACAGCGACCCCCACCTTACCCCTGAATGAATGATGTTGGTCCCGGGTTTGATCCCCGGACCAGGACGAATGTTGCCTTAACCGGGAAGCTTTCTATCTAAGAAACACGTATGGTTTTCCTTTGTAGCCTCCTGCAACTCTTGAGTGGGGGTCAATTTTTCCCTCTCATATGCCTCTTAACTCTTTTAGTTTTCTTTCTGGAGTGGAGAATACCCAGTGGCTGTCTTTACATCAGCCCGGCCTTCAGATGCAATGTCGTGTTGTGAGCTTTGAGTGCAGGAAGCCTCCACAGGTGATTGTAGGAATGTAGAACTGAAACACAGCATTTTCTAGTGCTACGTGCGCAAGCCCAGTAAGAACAAGCAGAGAAAATCTTGAATTAAAGTAAAGTGCGGGGCAATAGTTTATTGGCTGCGTACGTTTCGCGAAATGTGATAACGTGGATTGCATGTCCCCATGACGATGGTATGACACGAGACACGTGATAAATACAATGCTTGAGTCAAAAATTATCTCTTAACTCGATCAAGGAGGATGTGTACGAGCATTTCCCTCGCACTGCGGCTTTTAAACTATTTAAATATATTATATAACTTGATTTAGCTTATAGTAAAGTTAAATGAACACTATTGAGTTGCAGTCAAAGGCAGGAACCCGTGCACGTCATCTTTCGTTACTGCCTTCTCTCGGTGCCGACTGATACGAGCAAAATTTTACTTCCAAAATATTCGCCACCGTGCTCCCTTCCTCAAAACTTCCTGATGTTGCACCTCGAAAGAGCCTGGGAAGGAGGGATCCCGGCTTAAACATTTCGGCTTATCAGTGCTCGCGACTTAAGTGTGTGCCTATTCTTACATGTGATTAGGTACACTGGAAAGAAAGAAAGAAAGAGAGAGAGAGAGAGAGAGAGAGAAAGTAAGAAAGAAAGAAAGAAAGAAAGAAAGAAAGAAATAAAGAAAGACAGAAATAAAGAAAGAAAGAAAGAAAGAAAGAAAGAAAGAAAGAAAGAAAGAAAGCAAGCAAGCAAGCAAGCGTGATTGAAACAGATTCGCGTCACATGCCTCCTCTTCCAGTGGACCTTGGCGACCGCACTGCGTTACATGATCTGGCGACTAGTAAAGCCTATACTACCGGTCAAGCCAGCCACTCGATTCCTTCGGAGCTCGTTCTTATGCAGCTGAGCACATAGGCGCGACAATGTGGTTTGCAGGCGCCACTCATGAAAAGCGATGCGGACAATCGGTGCCGGTGACCCTCGATGGAAGTTGGTCCCGTTCAAAGCTGGCGCATCAGGTGCTCGTTTGTGAAGAATGTACCCTGCAAGCCTATGTCCGGCGAGAAAGGAGGGTCCTCTGCTTCCAGGAAATAGGTGCGCATCATGCCTTTGCCCTGGAGAAATTGGATGGGAAGCAGAAGTGGAAGGGAAAGTACGGTAATGAAACATTGTGGTTCTTTGTAGGCATGAGGTAATCGATTACGACGCTTGGACGTGTGCAATGATTCTCTGCGCCATAGAGGCAAGAGAGATTGTACTGCGGGAGTAAAACGGGTGCAGTATGACCTTGTTGGGCCTTGTCAGTTGCAGCTGTGCGTTTGTTGCACTTTCTCATCTATAAGTGAAACAGCTCTCTGGGCACACGCATTCTCAGTGAGCGTAGATGTAGTGGCTTAATTTACATAACGTAGCAAAGTGAGCACAGCTTGCTGGAGATAATATGTGGCAACGTAGAACTGCTACGACACGCAGACAGTGCGTCGACGTTACGTTGCTTAAATACATCTAGTCCGTGATTACGCAAGGGTGCCGGCACTATTTCCAAGCCTGTTCGACGCTCCCAATCCCGCGGGCCCAGCAAGCGTCGGTTGTAAAAATGGGTAGTATATACCTTGACGTAGATGTCACCGCGCAGCCGGTGGCGGAAGGTGCCGAAGGTGTCGAGCAGGCGCTTGGTCTCGCGCGTGATGTGGATCTTCATGGCCTCGCCGCAGCTCTCCATGCGCGAGGCAGTGTTGACCGAGTCGCCGAAAAGGCAGTAGCGGGGTCGCTTGAGGCCCACCACGCCGGCCGCACAGGGGCCCGAGTGGACGCCGATGCGCAGCCGCAGCTTGTTGGACGGCTGGTGCCGGATGCGAAAGCCCGAGATGGCCGTCAGCAGCGACAGCGTCATGCGGCCCACCTCGCGCGCGTGCTCCTTGCCGTTGCGCACAGGCAGGCCGGACACCACCATGTAGGCGTCGCCGATGGTCTCCACCTTGAAGACGTCGTAGTTGATGATGATGGCGTCGAAGCAGGAGTACAGGTCGTTGAGCAGATCCACCACCTCGATGGGCGTGCTGTGCGCGCAGATGGCCGTGAAGCCGACGATGTCGCTGAAGCAGATGGTGGCGCATTCGAACGCCTCGGGCTGCACGTACTCGCCGCGCTTGAGCTGCTCGGCCACCGAGCGCGGCAGCACCTCGTAGAGCAGCTCGTCGCTCTTGCGCTTCTCCTCGACCAGCGCGGCCGTCTTCTCCTCGACCAGCTGCTCCAGGTTGTTGGCGTACTGCTCCATGCGCTGCAGAAGGTTGTCCAGCAGGTTGCTGCTGCCCATCTGCCTGCACGGGCCACACATTCGCTACACGAAGCAACAACACACGCGGCGCTGTTGGTTCTCGCGCTATGCTCGATGCGTCCTTGTACTCAGTTTCTATGTAGCATAACAGGTCCTTGGTGATGAATCGGCTATGGCGGCGCGGCTATGCTCTCAAGTCATCGTGCAACTCTGCGAGGCGGCGCAATGGAAAGTCCTTGCAATAACAGCATACCGCTTTCAAGCCAGAGAGCATGTATGGCGCTTTTCGACCAGTAGCGACCACCATATATATATATAGTAAGAGCAGTCGTGTTCACTCTTTCGTTCCTTTTTGCTTAAGTTTTTGCAAAGGTCAGTTATCAGGATTGCCTAGCAGCAACGTCGTTTGTATCAGTTCATACCTAATCTCAGATTTCCCTAGGATTGGTATACCCTGCGGTCAATAGCACGGGCCTATTTTAGGGGTGCAGTACCTTAACGAACCTTTCATTGGAGAGTCAGATTCCATTTGGCGCGCGTGACGTCTTCTAGCGCTCCGTTGGTACCAGTCATGGTTGCGCAGCACTCTGCGTCTGGTCGCCGTGACTGCTGTTCAGAGATTTACATGCGACCACAGGAAATCCCCGTGTGCGCAAGTTTAAACCTTTCTTGTGGTTGCAAATGTGTGTAAAAAACTTAAGGGATTCTGCATTTTCTTCAAAATATTTCTTCAAAAACTGGCTTGTAAAGCTGGCTCCTTTGCCAAGTGAGTGTTACATAGAAGAAGCGCACTTCACGAGGTACTATTCGGGAGGGAAAGTAGTATTGTGGAAAGTAGCAGTGCGCAAGGCAAGATTCCAAGCATTCGACCACTGCCCGCTATGGTGGTTACGTCGTGGGGTGAGCGCGTGCAGGCTACGCAGAAAGGGTAGACATTTGTCGTGATCATCATCTCCGCACTGCCTCCTTTCGTTTTCGTACCACAT
This sequence comes from Dermacentor silvarum, assembly GCF_013339745.2. NCBI lineage: Eukaryota > Metazoa > Arthropoda > Arachnida > Ixodida > Ixodidae > Dermacentor > Dermacentor silvarum. The sequence continues at coordinate 27,611,356 of NC_051154.1, forward strand.
CTCTGTCGCTCCCTGAAACCATTTTCCTCATCGTCCGTTTCTTAAGGAAACGTTGGACCAAAGCCTTCACGGCTACGCTACACTCGACACCCGTTAGAAGCTATCAATCAATCAATCAATCAATCAATCAATCAATCAATCAATCAATCAATCAATCAATCAATCAATCAATCAATCATTTACCGTGCCCTGGAACATTTCTAAGGAGCAACTACAACAGCAATAATAATAATAATAATAATAATAATAATAATAATAATAATAATAATAATAATAATAATAATAATAATAATAATAATAATAATAATAAAACAATGAACAAAGGAGGGCCATTGCGTGCCGTGGAAATTCGTAGTTTCTTCAGAATTGGCACTTGGGTGACCTGCGTGCACAATAATAACGTTCTCAGAGGCAACCATAAACAGCGTCGGGCGCAAAAGGGTCTGCAGCGCGTCGTCCACACTTTTTCCTTTTTGCCTCTTCGCTTGCACAACTTGGAAAGAAATCGCAATCTTGGCGGCCGGCAATATTGTTTGGCGGCCAGAGAAATGACACGAGCCACCGTTTAATCTCCCGCTTCACGCGGCAAAATTAGTGTCGCTCTTGATTTCGCCGAATTCAAGGCGCCACCTTGCTGTTTACGTGAACCGTACGCGTGCCTTTTCTTTTCATTTTCTTCTTTCTTGAGCAAACGTTTTGAAGCTACAAATGCCTGGAGTGAAAGCGGTATCGTTGTTTTCTCGCACGCGTGCCCTAAGAATAAGCATCTACTGATCCGCCAAATCTTATTTTTAGTTAATATAGGACAGGCTACAGTTTTACAGTTCGAACTTAAGCAAAGTACAGTAGGCAACAACCAAATTGTTACTGCAGCGGCACGAAGAAGAGAGCCACGTGCCATCGTTTCAGTTGGAGTGAGTGAAATAATAAAAAAAAAATCAAATTGATCGCGTTATCAAAAACCTTGCGACACGAGAAAAACAGGCGGAAGCCGAATAGCCTGCGAAGCCATAGGATTGTGTTGCTATACGGTCTCCCATGGCACACGGTCCCTGTGGATCAATTCTGACATCGGGTGCGGCTAAAGCGGTTTACGCTCCGGCAATTCTGGGCAAGGAAACATGCCGGCCCTGCTGCTATGCTGGAGGACGCAAGGGTGTCTGAGCGAGAGCTGGCCACGTGGGCAGTGAGAGAACATGTGTCTAAACTTTGACTCACGCATCAAGATTGTGATTTTATTTTATTTTACATTTACCGTCTACCTTAATGCAGCATGCGAGGTCTGCGGCACCACCGAAGAAACTATCGGCCACCTGCTGTGCCACTGTCCACGATATGCCCCAGAAAGACAAGAACTTGCTAACGCACTAAAAAAAAAAAAAAAAAAAAAAAAAAAAAAAAAAAAAAAAAAAAAAAAAAACCTTGACAATCGGACGCTTCCCGTGCAGGTGCTGCTGGAAGAGCGGTGGAGGCACTTTTGTGCTTCTTGAGGACGACGGGCTTGTGTCAACGTCTGTCACTACTAGTGCAATACCACACGCGTCAGCGAACTCCGCCGATAATTTCCTTCTTTCCTTCCCTCCTCTCTCTCCCTGTCATCTTTGTGTTCCCCTTTCCCATTCTCCCGATGTAGGGTAGCCAACCGGACGTTATTCTGGTTAACCTCCCTGCCTTATGCTTTTCTCTTTCCTCCTTTTTCCTACTCTACTGCTGATAATCATCACAAGACCTGCATTTTTTTTCTCTCCTTTTCTTCTGCGCACCTTCTTCTATAGGGCCTTTCTTCTCCTTCGTCCCATTCGCTGCAGAGTAGCATGTAGGCGTAAATACGCTGGATAAAAACTCTGATTTTTCAATAAAGAGCTTTATCTCTCTCATGTGTCTTGTCAGCATTAGCTGTCGCATTCTTGTGCTCTTTGATATATAGCTGGCCAAAATAACCATGAGACGAATTGGTGCGATAGTTTTTACTGTTCTAGTTTTGAAATGCAAATATAGTAATGTCTAAACGAGTGAATGCACAAATAATTAAATAAATAAATAAATAAATAAATAAATATACACATTCATTTGAACATAGAAATTTTTTATGTAACACATAGGCAGCAGGCAGCTGGATTTTTATTTTTTATTATTAAATTATGGTGTTTTACGTGCCAAAACCACGATGTGATTATGAGGCAGGCCGTAGTGGGGGCTCCGGAGATATGGACCACCTGGGGTTCTTTAACGTGCACCTAAATCTAAGTACACGGGTGTTTTCGCATTTCGCCCCCATCGAAATGCGGCCGCCATGCCCGGGATTCGATCCCGCGACCTCGTGCTCAGCAGCCCAACACCATAGCCACTGAGCAACCACGGCGGTTAGGCAGCTGGATCGTATATTCTTTCAGGATTGACTACGACTTTCTCTTTGACCCTTTTGCATTGTATATAATATTTGAGCAGTTGGTTAATTAATATTATCCAAATATGTAATTAGGCTAAATACAAAAAAGTAGCCTGGCTTGCTCCAACAACGGCAAACAACACGTTGGTACATGACATTACCTTGGTCCAGGTACATGACAGTACATTTTTAAACCTCGGCACAAGTAACGTGGGACACCCTGTTATGTGCACATATATACAACATCACGCACCAAGATTTAAAAATATGAAAATGCCACGTAACTGGACAGAACTAAGGTAATGTTGTTTGCCGTCGCTTGCAGATAATGAGATTATTTTTTGCATTCCGCCTAATTGCATATTTAGTCTTAATAAATTAATCAACTTCTCAATAATTAGATGAAGAGTGTCAATGAGAAAATTGTAGAGCAACATGAAGAACTCTCGATACAGCTTTCTGTAGCTCAGTTAGTGTTACATAAAAGTGTTTTTCCGAGCGTGTAAGAAGCCCGCGAATACAAGCAAAATTGCCACGGGACTGGCCGCTCCAGGCACTTTGAGTGTATTCGCGGACTTCTTTCACGCTCGGAAAAACACTTTTACGTAGCACGTATCGAGCAACAGAAAGCTGTATCGGGAGTTTTTCATGTTGCTCTATAATATTCTCATAGACACTTTTAATCTAATTATAATATTTGAGAAGTTGATTAATACTAATTATCCAATTAGGCGGAATGAAAAAAAAATATAACCTGATTATCTCCAAGCGACGGCAAACATTACCTTAGTTCTGTCCAGTTATGTGGAATTTTCATATTTTTCAATCTTGATGCATGATAGTTGCGACACCCTCGTATACTTGTCTCAGCCGTATGTCTTCAAGAGCAAAAGAGAAAAAACAAGAACATGAAGTGTAAATAAACGTGAAGAGAAAAGAACAAGAAGAGGAAAACGGATTCTAAGGCGAGCGCAACCAATTCTGTGTTGCTACCAGTTGTCTGATGTTTCCAGTGTTAATTGTATTAGATTGGATTAGATGACAGGGAGAGAGAGGAGGGAAGGAAAGAAGGAAATTAGCGGTGAGATCGCTGACACGTCACAAGCCCGTCGTCCTCAAGAAGCACAAAAGTGCCTTCACCGCTTTATGGGCCAACGAGCGATGGGGGCGGTGTTCCAGCAGCACCTGCACGGAGAGCGTCCGATTGTCCAGTTTTTTTTTTTAGCGCGTTAGCAAGTTCTTGTCTTTTTGGGGCATATCGTGGACAGTGGCACAGCAGGTGGTCGATAGTTTCGTCGGTGCCGCAGACCTCGCATGTTGCACTGTCGGCCACTCCAATTAATGCAGAGTATGACTGTTTCTGTACGAACTTGAGATGGGCACTCGCCTGGTGTACTTGCGCATGAGCTGCTTGAGTATGGCAAACGAAGGTCGCAGCGCGGGGCTCTCGTTCCAGCACAGCTTCATGAGTGACAGCAGCTCGCGCGGGCAATCGGCGGGCGTCACGTCAGGCCGGAACGGCGGCCGCGAGCCCAGCTTCACCCGGAACAGGATCTCTGCACACGTTCGGAGATTCTCCCATTGAACCGATGTGATTCCGCCATCCCGTCATAGGCCTCGATGTGACGCCTACAAAGACGCTTATCCTTCCAACGTTTCTGAGCAATCTAGAGGCTTCATAACATAAACTAAGATTGACGCGTAGAAAACAGAGAAAGAGAGAGAGAGAGAAAAAAAGAGAGAAAAAGAAGGAAGAATGTCGAGAATTTTGTATGACACGATATATAGCACATATCATTCCGGAGTAAGTCCTTGAACGCCGCATGGCTCTCTTAGGCGGGAAACACAACAGCACCAGCAGAATCCACGCTCTTGCGTAAGTGCACTTCGTAAATGACCGGCACCCGAGCGGCGCTCAATAAGATATGGAGCGAGGTGATAACCAGACGCCAGCCGAAGTGGTATGCGTTTGATGAGCCACGCTGTTACGTAAGAGAAGACTCGCCGCGGCGGCTCAGTGACTATATGACATTCTGCTGCTGAGCCTTATTATGTCTTATTAGTCTTCAAGACGTGTGCCACTCGTTGAGTTAAATTAATCGTTTAGGCATGCTTGCAGGTTTGCTGTTGTATGAGTTAGTATGCATGTATCACATTCATTTGGGTGACCTCGGAATGCATGTGACCGGATAATCTCGAGTGGTTCCCTAAAGCTATATGTGGAGTTGTGATTTCACAGGCAGCGACTTTCGTGGTTTCATCTGAATGACTGTAGTAAATTCAGTGCAAGGTTTAAAGGAAGGCAGACGCCGAATGGCGTCGCTTCACAGAAAGATTCTCATGTTCGTCGATGCCTTTATCGTATCTTTGTTTTGCTTTGCGAAGTCAGGACGTAACGAAAGTGTCGCCAGGAGACCGGCGTGAAGTAAACGCGGTATGCGCATCAACTCCCGAGCGTTTTCGACGGTGATCCTGGCACGCAGCAAGCAGAGCGGAAGGGCGCCGATCTGCCGGAAGTCCGAGCTTCCGAGCGGCCAGCTTGGGGCGACTTGAGAGCAAGCAGCAGGCAGACTCGAAGAGTCGCGTCGCCGGATGCAATACATCTGCCCTTTCGCCGTTTTCCTTTCTATTTTTTTTTTTTACGGCAAGCGAAACTCGCCCGTGTCACCGAGTCCAAACTGTCCAATAACGTCGTGTTTAAACTACAGGCTCTCGAAGCGGCATTCAAGTAAAAAAGAAAGAGAGAGAGAGAGAAAGAGAAAAGTGCTGCGCAGGTCGCGGACATCGTCGCGTGTCGGCGCTGGACTGAACTCGCGTGGTGCCCCGTCTTCACTCCTTCTGCAGAAACTTTCTGCGCTGTAGCGTGGCGTACGTTGTTTACGGCACGCGGAAACGGTTAATAACGGAGTTCTCCATATTTGTCAAGTCAGCGTATAACATTTCATCTATATCAGTCGGCGGCTGCACATCACGGGCAGACTGAGCGACACCATCGGCGGCATCCTATGCGCGATTAATTCTTTCTCAGTTACGCTGCGCTGTCGTCTTAGGGTTTTTTTGTTTTTTTTGCTTTACTGTTAGTTTGTCATCATATCACTCCGGTAAGTAATAAATAAATTGTGACTCACAGCCGTGGATAACATGTGTTCACGCCAATGATTCACCATTCGATCCCTATACACCCTATATCACTATGCTCCGTTTTCCAATTGTTTACTTTCGGAGACTACTGGTTACACAAGTTTCTCCGAAAGAGCCGATTGCTGCACCTATTTCTCAGCCTGCATATCGGCTCTGCCTCCACGCTCACTGTGTACACAAGATAGGCTCGGTCTTCGCCTTCGCTCTGTGACTTGCATTGGTACTGGCAACGTCAATACTACCTTATAAATTTTCTCGGCCCACTTTGTCTGAAAAGCTGATTTCTGGCGCGGCAGGCGTTGTAGAGATTTGCCGTGCAACGGAGCACAGCGAAGAGTTGTAAGTCTCCGTTCTCGTAAGCCCCTGCAGCACCCACAACATCACGTCTCCTCCGGTTTAATATTTAGGCTGGTGCGAACTTGATTTGTTTATAACAACAATATGCGTACGGGCGGGCATTTCGCGGTATATACATGCGTACATTAAGTTTTCTGATGCATTTATACCGGAGAGCTGCATTCACCAGTAAAGGTGCGTCGATACCTCGTCTCGAAAAGGGTAGTAACAGCGAAGCTGGTAGCGTCGTTTTTTTTTCTTCTTTTTATTTAAAGGCTTATATACTCGACCGGCATTTCACCTCTCACTCTGCACCAGACAGTGGGATTTGAACACTTTGACCCAATATGGCGGAGGGAAGCACCAGTTGGTGCAAAAGCTCTCACCACTTGTTTTACGGTGGCGCTGGCGTTGAGGTATCGTACATATTACTAGGAAATGCGATTGAATCGCAGGCGGTCTTACCTTCTGGGGGCAGGAAGTGCTTGGAATACTTTTCCAAGTTCTCGAAGGGCCCCGAGCGCGTGAGGATCTCCTGAAGGATGATGGCGAAGCTGTAGACGTCTCCTTTGACCGAGCCGCCTGGCATCTCCTCGCGCAAGTGTTCCGGGGCCGTCCACAGAAGACTGCCTGCGCCCCGCAGCCCAGTCCCTGTGTTAATGACCTTTGACAAGTGGATAGAAACGCTCGTTTAGTGAATGAAAGTTCTTGTGCTCCCTGTGTGCTGGTTTCGGCACCACTACATCATTGAAAACGGAAGGCAACAGCGGCTCTACACTTTGTTTACGGCGCTTGTCAGTGAACACGGGGTTCTGCTAGAGTTAATCCGGAATCGTTCTTCGGTGGTTAACCTTGTTGCTGATTATGCGGGCCCTAAATACGTGTATTACTTTCGAGCACTGTCGGTACGGAGATATACACGTGAAAGATGTGTCTCACCATTGCAATCACAATGACGTGTTTGCAAAGAATGTGCGTTTGCCAGTGCGTTCCTCGTTTTGATTTTTCATTTGTTGGAGGAAGTGGGAAATACAACTGCGTCCCTTTTCATCAGACAGAATGATATTTCACATTTTGCCATCGGACAAAGAAAAATATGACGTTAGAGGGGCGCGGTGTGTAAAAAAAAAAAAAAAAATTGTGACCTCGGTTTATGCAAGCTGTGCATGACTGTAACACGTTTGAAGCTGTGAAAAAATTATGGGGTTCCACATGCCGAAACCACGATCTGATTATGAGACTATTTGTACCACGATTATATTATGAGAGTATAGGGAGAAGGGGGGTGGGGGAATCCGGATTGATTTTGACCAGCTGGGGTTGTTCAGCCGTGCGCTTATATGCACGCGTGTTTTTTTGCATTTCGCCCCCATCGAAATACGGCCGCCGTGGCCGGAATCGAATCTGAGTCCTCGATCTTTGCAGCAAAACGTCATCGCCATTAAGCTACCGCATCGGGTCTGTAAAAGAAAACAAAGAACAAACAAGAATGACTCGGCAGCGTGCTTCACAACTCGTTCAGAAACGGCTTCGAAATACTACTGCAGCCGTAACAAGTTCTTGTGGGTTGTGTAATCAAGTTTGACTATAGAAGCCGACGACTGCACATCGTGCAGGGAGTTCGAATGGGTCACTTTAGATAAGTTGACAATATTTGCGGTACACTGGCTCATACACTTGGCGTACACTGAGCGTACACTTTTCGTTCACACTGGCCAACGTGGCAGACAGCGTCCCACTGCACACGCTGGTTCAATGCAGCTGGGCAAGACGCTGTGCTCCCATGTCTCCAACTGTCAGCGTTATAAAAAAATGTATGATATAATATTCTTATATAAAAAATCGTCAGGCCTTCCACTGGGGTGGAGATGGAAGACCAGCGAAGCTGTAGTATGGTGGGAATTATGTATTTTCAGTTATGACTATTAAGATGTGATGGTGTAATTGGTTATTTCAACTATTAAAGAATGAGAAATATGTATGATCCTATGGTTTTCATTTATTTAGTGACCACAGGGACCATGGCCTTATGGTCGCTACGGTACACCGCCATAGGGTGTACGGCAAAGGTTGGCACGTTCTTCATAAACACGTCACCAACGCCGCGCGCGTTCGGCGCGAACGCGGGATAAACGCCGCCGCCGTCGACAACAGTTGTGCGCGTTGCTGGTGCTGCTCCCCTCCCTCCCGTTCCCCCACGGCCTCTCGCGCGACGGAAGAAGTCATGTTTGCTCTCCGCCGTGCGTTCGCTTCCCGTGAAAGCGCGTCCCTCGCGCGCTTTCACTCGCACATACAGCATATGGCCAATGATAGTTTTTTTCTACACGCGGACACGACCATCGGAGACTGAGCCCTTCAGAGCTTCGCTGTAAAAAGAAACCGTGAACAACAACTACAAGTTGCGGTGAAAATATCTCAGAAAACTTAAGTTCAGTTCTGCTGAGCTATCCCAAATGACTGACGACGCGTCAGGATAATGTCAACACGGCGTACACGTATGTATAAAAACATGCTTTTTTAGAGGCGTTCGTGTCAGAAACGACGGGCTTCGGGTCTTAAGACTTCTTTTGCTATATGGTGCAGTTCTCAGTGATAGAGAGAGAGAGATGAAAGAAGGGAGAGGCAGAATGTGAGTTTTCGGTTTTCCATCACGTAAAGGGGGGAAGGAAAAGAGTACGCGCCGCATGCTGTATTTGATGCGAATGAGCGCCGTCGCATTTAGGAAATGAAGCATATAATTATTTTAGCGTCTATCAAATTGCAAATTACTTCCTCAGCTGATCCTCCCTACGCCGCTTTCGCGCTGCCATTCCCTTCAGTCAACTTCCACTTCTCCCGCTTTCGTGCAGACCACTTCGATCCGTTCGCAACGTTTTCTAGACGGAGCTCCCATCTATTGCACTAAGCCGCTTTAGCCGTGGCCGAACAGCGCTCTTGCGTAGTCCAAATGGACAGAGACAAATTTGGTGTTGCCGTGATTCCGAAGGCCACGTTTTAAAAGAAATAAATTGCGCCCACAGACCATTTTGTACGACCGTTCAGTAAACAGCTACCCAGATGCGTGTGGCAACATTGTAGCAAAGACGACAAAAGGGGGGCGCCGCGTGTCCATTGACGAGCCGGGTCTAGAGTTAACAAAAAAAAAAAAAAAAATGGGGGGGAGGCGCAATTCAGCAGATTGGAAGCTTCAGAGCGAAAACAACTTTCGCAAGGTTGTCACACTCTTCTTGCGCACGGAAAATAGCTGCGAGAAAGCCTTCGTTTTAGCCTTCACACTTCAATATCTGAAGGTGCAGAAAGACGGTCGTTCGCGAAGCGCTGCACGAACTCTGTCGAAACTGCGTTTTATAAAACAATGCGACCTTCTAAGTGCGGAGGAGTGGAGAGAGAGAGTCACTCACTCTCGGTACGTTCGGATTTTGATATCTGCGACACACAGACTAATTGATAGCATATCCCCACGGCAAATGCCGGAGCAGAAATGCTGAAGGCTACTCGCAATGGACTATTTGGAGCAGACGAAAGGTATAGAACTTAAAAGCATTTGAGAACACCCCTGTTTAGTATGCGTTGTCGCTAAATCTCCATAATATTTCGACAGTAACAAGTTTTCGATATTCTGAACAATTGGGTCTGTGATCAATCAGGAAAGCAGTTGTTTGGTAGTTTTTAAAGGCCAGATTAAATTAAGCTAGTATCGTGAACTTTGCCGTGCGCTCGTTTTTGGCTATGGCATCGTTGGTCCAGTCGACCACTATCCTGACATATTGAAAAAAAAAAAAAAACAAGAAAAAAAGGTAACATAGGGGAGAGGGGCGGCGAACATTAACAGATGTGTGTAGCATGTCGTCTGTTCGTTTCATCCAGTATTCTCGCTCTTCCTAACCCGCTGCGGCAGTACAGCTGAGTGCCTATGGTGTTGCGCTGTTGAACACGAGGTCGCGGCTTTGATTCCGGCCGCTTGCGACCGCATTCCGATATGGGAGGAATGAAAAAAAACCGTTCATGTACCTGCATTAGGTGCACCTTAAAGAACCCCAGGTGCTCTAACTACGGCGTGATTCATAATCAAATCGTAATTTTGGCTCGTAAAACTTGAGAATATCATTTTAATTCTCCCTACCTTTCAGCGCTGCTGGAATATAGGGAGAATCTTTACCTAGACTGACGTTAAAATGCCGCAAAAGACTAGGATCTCACGCTCTTCCAGGTACAAAATTTACTCCACTGCTCATGAGCAGTGGCGCTGCGGTCGCGCGTCGTATCGTACTGCGCATGAGCAGTGGCATTGCGGTCGGGTGTCGTATCGTGCCAGGATCGGCACGTTCGGTAAGCTATAGGCCCAAGAAGCTCAAGAAAGACTGCTTCGTGCGTCGCTTTGCAGCTCGCATTGTAAAGGGAGTAGCTGAAGTCTTCATCTTGAGACCCAGAGGCATCCTATTGATTTTTTTCGAAATTAATTTGTTTATAATCGATAGGTTTATTTTTGAAGCTTACATGTGAAATGTGACGCCCCCTATATGGACGGACATCATTTGTTTTATTTTGTAGCTTGGGCGAATTTAGGCACTATAGAGTTAGAAACAAATGTCCTTAAAAGCTTGAATTATAACCCGAGGGAATGGATTCAGCCGCGGTCGGTCAAATACAAACGAACAGAGAATGCCGACTCTCAAAGCAATTTGTTATTCTTCCAACAAAAAGTATCGAAGCGAAAGTCTATAATAGAATCCCAGGGGACCAAAACTCCGAGCCCACTGCGATGGCGTTCTCTAAAGACCAGTCTAGCATTGGGACGTAACAAACCATGAATAAGTTTATTAACTTGATTATAAAATAATGGTTGCCTGGCATGCATTGGCACACGCACTCAGTTTCGCCTGAAAATGCGCAAGCGACGGAGCACAATTGTGCTGTGGACATGTTACGTTTCACTTGCATTTTAAGCGCTTAAGCAAACACAGTTCTTTCAATCAATACCACGTGAGAATGGAGATACGGTATCACGACGGTGGTCTGCCTCTCGTGCCGAGTCCAAAAACTTGCCAAGACATACTTATAGCCTTCAAGCTAGTCCGAAAGCAAGCTATGGTTGAAATTATGATAAAGCTTTATTAAAATGTGGACGGTTCGTCGGCCTACTAAGGATAATGGGGTTGAAAGAGCCACGCCTGCCGTGGTGGCTCACAGGCTATGACGCTCTGCTTCTGAGCACGAAGTCGAGCTTTCGATTCCCGTCCGCGGGAAGCTGCGTTTCGGTTGGAGCGAAATCTAATGACGCTCGTGTACTTAGGTTTAGGTGCACCGCGTGGTCAGAACCCCGGGTAGACCAAATTCATCCGGAGCCCTCCATTATGGCGTGCAGTTTTGAGACGTTAAATGCTACCATATTTTTTTTTAAAGAGCCGACGACAATCCTCAGACGACAAAGGCCCAGCGGTGAGCTGAGGAAAGAAACACAGGGTGTATTTATGTATACGTACGAGGGTTCTCGATGTCGGGCGGCGTCACTTGCTTGCGAAGCTCTCGCAGGCCAAAGTTTGAGATTTTGACCACGAACCGGGCGTCGATGAGGCAGGCAGTGGACTTTAGACGGCCGTGGAAGCCGATGAAACCGCCGTGCAGGAAGCTCATGCCCTGCGCGCCACGAACCACGGATCTGATGAGGTTACGCATACCATCCAGCATCATCGTCACTTTGGGAACGCACGGTCTGTCTGGTAGCCTAAGGGGCCGTCTTATCATAGAGGCATAACATGGTCATCGCCACGTTATAATGCAGCAAGCTGCGAGGCCAGAATTTTCGCTACTTCCCTTCTTGGATTGTATCGGTGCATTATCAGTTGGTTTCCCGAGGGTTCGTTTTCTGCTTCTTCAGAATACATTAGCAAAAACAGTGCATCCGTTTCGCTTCTGGTGCAAGGCATAAGTTATTAAAAAAAAAGAGCGTTAACTGCCAGCTTTACGAAGACATGGCTCACAAACTTAAAGAGCAACCAATAGGCGGCCGCTTTCCTCAGAAATAAAACATTTCACGCTTCAGACTTATTCTTGATGGCGTGATCAACTAATATTTTCACTGGATCCAATGGGCAGTTCACTGAATCATTCTTTCAACTTTGCGCAAGTGCAGTTAGTTGACCACGCGAACTATTTTTTGGCAAGTAGAGGCTACTAAAATGTTGAGAGAGCAAATTTACGTACAAAAAGAGCAAATTTCACGATGAAAAAAAAAAAACACTTGCACAATGAAATCGGCCAATTATAATGAAAAAAAAAACACATTAGTATACGGAAGGTAGGCAGGATATAATTCCCTGAAATTAATAATTATGGGCGTAAAGGACCTACGTATGTTTTTAAGAGGATTACTGCAGTGCAGCTACACGAGTAAATAATTATACGAAACAAGATGCGAGACAAAGCGCTAACCGGCAGTTGAGCTTGCCTGTACTATTCCGTTTTAAGAACTTTACAAACATGAGTCTTTACAAACAGCACGGCATGCTGCCAATGCGATGAGCTTGATTGCTCATGAAGGCTCAGGAAAAGGCACATTTGTAAGCGCCCGTTGTACATGTTCGTGCTTGTAGTTGTTTTACGGTTCAGGTCTCCGCATAGCACTAACTCACCTCGACAATATCGTTGATGATGGAGTACCTAAATGTCCAGTCCAGCTTCAATGACTCGTTTTCCAGGAGATCCTGCGCACGCGAAGTAAATGTAAGAGACATATACGTATGATTGCGATGCCTTCAGTGACGCAATTCGTTAATGGCCTCGTGTACACACCAGCCGTATTCCTGTCAGCATCAATCGGAAGCCTTTCGAATCTCTTGACAGTTCTCTATATATAGCTGCGCTTAGGTGAGCAGTGTTACGAAAAACATGTATATATGCCGTATACACCATGCATAAAGTCAGGTATGCGGGCTTATCATTTCCGTTAATAACTTCTGGCCGTATTGACAAAGCTTTTCGTTTGCAAAAACGTTCGCTACCTCCGCTGTCATTCATTTTAATTTCTGTGTTGCCTCTTGCTGGCAAGAATGTGGGAGAGCGGACATAATACATTGGCCCATCTAGCATATGTGCACAATTGCAGAAGAGAAACAAACACTGTATCCTCCGAATAATAGTAATATAGGTATTGCCACCGACCACAGCAAAACTAAATCTTTCAGAGGCGATCATTATGAAGTAGAGGTGGGTTTTCAGAATAGATAATGAGGACACCTGACTTAATCAGAAATTTAAATGTTCAGATTTATTCTTTATATACCCTAACATAAAATTGTTGATTCCGCCAAAGTTGAGCGACAATAAAAACTTTGTAACTGTATTGCACCGTCTGCGGCTTGAGACAGCATTCACACGTCACTTTTTACACAGGATTCAACGCGCTGCTAGTCCATAATGCCATTGTACGCTGACGAAGACGCACACCACCTCCTTCTCATGTGCTCGCGACACGACACCGCTAGACAAAGACTACAGACCGATTTATTGTTGTTAGACTGCATACCTTTCACTCTGAAAAAAAATTTTAAATACTTGGTCCGTGGCCAACAGTAGAGCTACAGAAAAGAGCACTTGTGGCTTTTAAAATGGTTTTTCTTTCTTTTAAGAAAACAAATGTATTAGGTTCTTACTAAACGTACCGCGGTTGATCCCACTATTACATTTTATTTGAATACCACTGGTTGGGACGTGAATGCCTTCAGGAAGGCATTGACATCACGCTACGCTATTCGACTGAAAGTGGCATGGATCTCTCAGTCGACAAGTAAGTAGCATTGCCCTCCACAAGGAAACGCCTGCCAAGCCTGAAAATTAAAGTCAGACAGACAGACTTACGCATTGTTCGGACTCACCGTTTTTTGGGAATAGTGTTAGACTGCCATCTTTATTGGCGTGGTCATATATCTTATCTTGAAGAGCGCGTGAACCGAACTCTCAACGTATTATGGTGCATCGCAGGGCATTAAATGGGGCAGCACGTAGTACATCATGCTCACTGCATGTTGCTCTCATTCGCCAAACAATCGCTTCCTCATTGCCTGTAATGCATGGCTTATCTGAGTCCTCTCGCCGAATTCTAACTAAAGTGACTGCTTGGAGTCTAAGAATATACCTTGGATTACCTCGCCCAATATTGAGCAACCTTGTTATAGCTGAAGCCAGGGAACCACCTGTTCAAACTCTACCGTGCTCAGAAAACTCTTGACATTTCATCAGGCTAACAACACAACACGATAGTCATTCATTGCAGACTGTTCTCATTGAAAGTTTTGGACCAATATGCGACGCATTGCGCTGTATCATTATCCGTCCATTATTTCCCAGCAAAGTAAATCACCTCGCCCGGACTGAAATATTCCCGCCTTGGCATTTGACCATACCTTCTGTAGCTCTCACAATTCTAGGAATCGATAAAAAATCAACAGCAGACCACTGGAAGCTAAATCACTGACGCTCCTGCACATGAGCCGATTGCAAGACAGCAATACTTACTGATGAATTGACGGTAATCATACTTACTGATGAATTCACAACAGAGAATTGCTTCAAGTTTTACGTCGCAATACACAATGAAAGTAGAAGTTGCCGTTTGACGCACAAGACGTCATCTACCTCGGCAGAACTATTTGGGATTGTCACAAAAGAGCGCGTAACCCAAGTGCGCGCCGCGTGTCACGCGAGCCAGCGAAAGAACACGCCGGCCCCGCGGCAACTTCAACAGAGGGGGAGAGCGCATACGCCTCAAACAACAACGCGAACAACGGCGCCTGGACGTCTAGAATAGCATCGACGAAGCGACGGTAACCAAAGAGAGAGAGAGAGAGAGAGAGCACACGCGCGCGCCGAGACGCCTTCTCACCCGGCGAGTCGAAAGAGATAACTACAGCGTGAGTGTGCGCCAACAGCAGGAGTCATCACCCCCCCTCGAAAACGCTCCGACGGCGGCGGTCGAAGGTACGAGAAAAGACTTGAAGGTTCCCAAGCTTTGGCCATGCTACCGGATCACGACTCTGATAGGAATGTTCGAGAACGCCTGTGACGGCTATATAACCGCCGTGTGAGAATCAGCAAGGAGTTCAGTCCGCACCGGTGAAGTGATGTAATGTGAAGACCGAGCGTCTGCGGAAGAAGGGGATTCCCCGGCAAGCTAGTCGACGAGTTCATCGAGCGTCTGCATTTCCGGAAGAAGTTCTTTCTTCGAGATTTGCCCCGAGCTACGCCGAGATCGTCTGACTCCAGGACCAGCACAGGTGAATACGATTGGACACTTAGTGTTCCTATTCATTTTGTGCTCTACGTGTTGGACTCTTAGTGCTTGTCGTTAATTATTTTCCTGTGTTTTGTGAATACCCATCTGAATTGTATTGTGATGTGTCTAGCCTAAATGTGCACGTGTGTGTGTAACTGCCTTGTGTGAAGAATATATTTTGTTGTGTTTTGACAACTCTGGGCTCTGACTCGGTCTTTGGACAGCAACCGGCGTTCGCTGGCGCACCAGAGAGCCCATTATTAATTGTCCTTGCTTTCGTGGGATTATTTTCGGAAGCTGATAAGTCGGCTTTGGAATTTGGTCCGGCGACTGCGCCTCGTTCACAGGGTCTGTGACAATATTTCTGGCGTCCACGACAGGACCTTTCTGGTGCAAATTGTGTGTCCATAGTAGGGAGAAAGAGCCTAGGGCCGTTTACATTGCTATTGTAAGCGACTTTGAGTGTTGCACCACGTTTTCCTAACTTGTGTGCAAAGAGCAGTTCGATAGTTGAAATCTAGGCAGATATTTTTTGCACGCGGCTAGATTTTTGAAGGGCATCATAGATCTCGAGAAATTAGTTGCCCTTGGTGAGAAGATGGGTCTTTCCGGAGCGGAACTACGGAAGTGGGTTAGCCTGAAGGAAAAAAAAAGCTTTAGAAAGGGAGAGAGAAAAGCTAGCGGCCGAAAGGGCCAAAAGATTAGAGAAGAAAGGGAAGCTGAAATAGCTGAGAGAGAAAGACAAAGACAGCACGAGTTAGAACTCGAACGACTTCGTTTGCAGAAGCGCACAGACGCTACCGCTCAGCCAAGAGTCGATAGCACTGAAATGGAAGAAACTAGCTTCCGTCTGAACCCAAGCAAGCCGCTTGTGGCATTCGATGAAAGAAAAGATGACTTGGATGCTTATCTGCACATATTTGAGACAGTTGCTAAAAGCCAGAATTGGCCAGAGGATCAATGGGCCACTGCGTTGAGCACGTGTTTGAGTGGCGAAGCACTTAGTGTGTACGGTAGGCTGATGCAAACCGATGGCTCTAATTATGGAAGGGTGAAAGCCGCTTTACTGAAGAGATTTAGGTTCACCGTAGAAGGCTTCCGAGACAGGTTTAGGACTGGAAAGCCCGCCGATGGCGAGACTGCCACGCAATTTGCCGCGCGGCTTAGCCACTATTTTGATAGGTGGACCGAACTTTCAGAGACTGCACAGGAGTACGGTGCACTTAGAGAGCTTCTGATCAAGGAGCAATTCCTCATCAGTTGCCACCCGAGCCTGTAACTCTATCTAAAAGAAAGGAAAGCTAAATCGCTTCAAGATATGTTGGAACTGGCAGACCAATTTTTGGAAGCACAGGGAGGCACCAATCTCTCCAAGATCAAAAAAGAGGAGCCAGGGGACGCAAAGAAACCGACATCCGATGAAAGGAGAAACCCTCAGAAGCCTGTTCCGAGGTGTTATCTCTGTAACCGACTGGGCCACCATGCTAGCAATTGTCGGAGCAATTGTACGCGCCCCAATGATGTCAAATGTTTTAAATGTAGGCGAACTGGGCACAAAGCCGATACATGTCGCAACGGAGGGAAAGAAGCTCCCCAGACATCCTGTGTGTATGCCCCGCCAAAACATCAAGAAGACGTAAACGACGACTTTGTAGAACTCCGAGACGGAAAAAGAATTCCGGTAGTTAACGCTGTGATGACACAACGCCCAGAGTTTCCTGCTAAGGGAATGCCTGTACTTGCCGGAAGAATGGCAGAAAAACAAATCACGGTGTTACGAGATACCGGCACCAGCACAGTGATTGTACGAAGGGACTTAGTCAAAGACGAAGAGCTCACGGGCAAAACCAGTCTGGTCTACCTGGTCGATGGTACGACTAGGAAGCTTGCTGAAGCCAAGATTGAGGTCGAGACCCCCTTTTACAGTGGGAATGTCACTGCGCTTTGCATGGATAGCCCACTGTATGACCTAATTCTAGGAAACATCGAGGGAGTAAGCGCCCCAAACGATCCGAAACCTTTTGAAGAAGAGTCGAAGATCGAGCCCTCGACGATCGAAGCTCGCGGAAAAACATCAACTGCTGACGAGAACAACGCGGCAGCTGTCTTCCGAGCTCGAGCGAAGACTCCGACAAGACCTTTCCAGCTCCCTTGCACACCCGATTCCAAAAATAAACTGACCGGGACTCATAACCACGAGAAACACCACGATCGAAAAACCAAGGACAGAAAATTTAAATTTAAGAACCGTTGACGATTATCTGTGTTGCAAAGCGTTTTGATTGAGCGCACCGAGTGTTTATTTATGTATCATGGACATAGTGTTTGTTTGTGTTCTGTAAACTACCCTGTCATAGTTTTGTATACTTGTTGCACATGTTATATTTCATATGTTTGCCTTGTTACGCGAGATATGTGTTTTTGTATAGTACAAGTGTAATTGTTACGCGAGAGATGTGTTATTGTGTAGTCCAAGTGTACATGTGTGAATTGTGTTTGTATTCGATGTATCGCGAGTGATGTGTGATTTGTGGTGGACTGATTTATGGACTTACGGACTCATGTGTAGCGGACCTTTGTGCGCACTTCTTTTGTGTTTTCTTGAATATTAATGCATAATATTGTTAAAGTAGGCGCAGTGTCACAAAAGAGCGCGTAATCCAAGCGCGCGCCGCGTGTCACGCAAGCCAACGAAAGAACATGCCGGCCCCGCGGCAACTTCAACAGAGGGGGAGAGCGTATACGCCTCAAACAACAACGCGAACAACGGCGCCTGGACGTCTAGAAGAGCTTCGACGAAGCGCTCACCCGGCGAGTCGAAAGGGATAACTACATCGTGAGCGTGCGCCAACAGCAGGAGTCATCACCCCCCCTCGAAAACGCTCCGACGGCGGCGGTCGAAGGTACGAGAAAAGACTCGAAGGTTCCCACGCTTTGGCCATGCTACCGGATCACGACTCTGATAGGAATGTTCGAGAACGCCTGTGACGGCTATATAACCGCCGTGTGAGAATCAGCAAGGAGTTCAGTCCGCACCGGTGAAGTGATGTAACGTGAAGACCGAGCGTCTGCGGAAGAAGGGGATTCCCCGGCAAGCTAGTCGACGAGTTCATCGAGCGTCTGCATTTCCGGAAGAAGTTCCTTCTTCGAGATTTGCCCCGAGCTACGCCGAGATCGTCTGACTCCAGGACCAGCACGGTGAATACGATTGGACACTTAGTGTTCCTATTCATTTTGTACTTTACGTGTTGGACTCTTAGTGCTTGTCGTTATTTCTTGTGTTTTGTGAATACCCATCTGATTTGTATTGTGTTGTCTAGCCTAAGTGAGCACGTGTGTGTGTAACTGCCTTGTGTGAAGAATATATTTTGTTGTGTTTTGACAACTCTGGGCTCTGACTCGGTCTTTGGACAGCAACCGGCGTTCGCTGGCGCACCAGAGGGCCCATTCTTAATTGTCCTTGCTTTCGTGGGATTATTTTCGGAAGCTGATAAGTCGGCTTCGGAATTTGGTCCGGCAACTGTGCCTCGTTCACGGGGTCTGTAACAGGGATTCTCCAGGCAACAAAATACATAGCTGCTAAATAAAAAAATAAATAACAATTGGGTCATTTATTCTGACTCAAAAGCCGCACTGGAGTCATTGGCTCAATACTATTTTTATGCAGATTCTTGGTCGCAACCATTTGCGGTCGCAAAGACATTGACCATCGCTTCACATGCCGGCCATAGAGTTCACTTTCAATGGATTCCCAGTCATATTGGCGTAACAGAAAATGAGGTGGCTGACCGATTAGCGGCTGATGTTCACTTCTTGAATGCAATGACTCATTTGGAATTCGTTCAATTTGACGGCAAAAGCGTTCTACGCAAGCTGCGTAGGACGCAGTCTGACGATATGTGTTTAACGAGCAAACAAAGACATCATTGATGCATCGAGTCGACCCTACTGTACGGTTTTCTGTGAACATAAAAATTGACCGTACATTAGATACCCTTCTCCAGTGTTTACGACTGGACGTGGCCTACACACCTTGGTTCTTGCACCGAATAAAAAGGAAGACAACCTCAAACTGCGCCAACTGTTACAACCCAGAGACCTTAGTGGAGCACTTGCTCATAGGTCGTCAACAGTATATGACCAACAGCGTGTCTATTTCCGAGATAAGTCAACCCACTTGGACAGACGTGTATTTTTCATTACGAAAGTGCTTGCTTCATGGTTATGCCCTGCCAAACAGAGATGTACCTTGACTCCCCTCCGGGACTTCCTGATAGCCATCAGTGTTATTAATAGGCTTTGAATTGTAGATGTGCATGACCTCTATGTGAATTAACTGGTTGTTGCCTGGACTACTTGAAAAATGACAATCGTGTGTTATACGTCTAGTAGCGCTTTTATTGTTCTGTGCGCATGAACTCTTAACGCGTGTAGTCGCTTTTCCTGATTTAGTTCGTTTTTCTCTTCTTGAATTTCTTTTTTAGAGTTAGTATGTTTGTGTGTATGTGGCATTTGTGTGCGCGATTCGCAACTGTGTATTGGGATAGCGGACCATATGCAGCCTATCTGCTCATCGGTGTGCAATTAATAAACAAACAACACAGGTTGTATTGTATGTTGTATGTATGTGGCTCACGTCTGGCGTTGTTATATGTGATTATGTGTCTTGTTGTGTAGATAGGAGCAGAACATTTGTGTGTGTTTGTACACTTTAACTTATTTACTGAACTGTGCATGGAACTTTTGGTGTCCTTCTACTTTCTTGTGTGGGTGGAACTTTGGAAATGTTCGTGCTATTTGATTGTCGCCATTGTATATAATTTTTCACACTTTTAGTTTTGCTTTCCCTGAAAAAAATAAAATAGAAGGAGTAGCCGGCACAATAATGGTGCCAACCTCTCCTTAAAAATATATTAATAATAAAAAGAAGGAAAGACGGTAAAGGGCACTGTGATAAAAAGGGCGTGTTATTCCACGTCCGCGAGCCATACGGTGAAAGTATTGAACGAAATACGTTACTTTGACCTTTTGTATGTTGCCAAATGCAAACGTGACTATAAACACTTTATCGCTTCTGCGCGCTAGACATGCTGCACGCTCTTGGATATATTACTGCTATGCCGCCACTGAATGGTCAATCCAGTTCAAAGTGAAGTCAACAAGTCGAAGGACGTTGCTTTTGAAACAAACAAGGCGCACGTACGTTACACTGCGGAGGCGTCTGTACCAGTAGGAAGTACGCCCAGCGCCTGTAGGATATTGACGTTGACATACTAGTAAAAAGCTACGACAGAATAAATAACGTAGGCAGACTCAACTCCATTTAACATCTAGGTAATGCGAAGCATGCTTGGGCTGTTATAGAGAGTGCTTGTTATGAATCATATAAAGCCCGACCCACATGGAGCGATTTTCTTGCGAAAAACTGGCGAACGGCAGCGCGCGGCGTCCGCCCGGCGGCCGGCGGCAGTTCGCCGTCGATCAAGGCCGGCTAGATATGTTCCCAGGCGGTCAACCGCTCGCCGGAAGCGGCGAATGAAGGCTGTCATCAGCGCGGAACAATCAGGTAGCGGTCGCGTCCGACTTCCTGCCGCCGCATTTGACTCGGCTAGCCAGCCAAAGAGCCTATAGCGAACATGGCGACAAAAGCTGCGCGCATCGATCGTACAATGATCGACTGATCACAGCCGTCCAGGAGCGACAAATATGGTTCAGTTGCAGAATAATGGTTCAGTTGCAGATACAAAACTATTTTAACGCGATAGCGTTAAGGGCCCCGCGTCGCAGAAAATCCGGCGTCGGCAACCGGCGTCGGCGTGCGATGTCGGCGGGTGGCGGACAAAATCATCCCCAACCGCGCAGGCCTTCCGAATATATTTAGGTACATGTATATGCCACGCCTTCTTATATGACATGTGGTATATGCAGGTTATATTGCCACAGCATTATATCAATAATGTTGCTCATACCTTGTCTTGCATTCTTGGCAAAGCAATTCCTCGGAAGTTTGAGAATGACAATCCACAAACAAATGCCACGAAACAAAACACCCACAGCGCATGCCTTTTATGTTAAATCTTCTCAGACTAAAATATTAAAAGTACGAAACAAAAGCGGAAACCTGAAAATTATGCAATTTTCTTGGCGCGGCTGTACAATATCTCCGAGATCGCCCCACGCAAGAGGCCGCGTTTCTACCAGAAAGCTCGCCTTCGTGCATAGCGTTCGCCGCCAGTGTTTCCCCGTAACCATCACGGTTGCTTAAGCTGCAGTTGCCGGGAAGCGTGACAAGCAATCAGGGATCTTTGAATGCTATCGCCTTCCACTCTTAAAAGCGAAGCTTAAGCGTCCTCCAAGTTTTTTTCACTGCATTTTACTGGGAATGGAATCACGCAGTTTCTAGCAACACTGAAATTGTGGCGTTCGCCGCATGTGGGTGCAGCACGGCGGCGGCACGCTGGCGTTTCGCTGCGCTGGTTCGGGCCGCGCGAAGTTCGCCGTGAAGGTTTGCCCCATGTTGGCCATGCTTAAGTGTTGTGTAGAGAACGTTTACTGCTCTTGCGACGTGTGTATGCTACCTATATGAGCACATACGTAATGGCGCTGGGTATGTGCGTCTCTAGAAATCCTCAGGCACCTAGGGCGGAGCAGCTAAAGCCCCTGGAAAAAATAAAAATAAAATAAAAATAAGGTAGCGCCAAGTGCGCCCCTTCGCCTCCTCTCCTAGCAGCTTCAGCAGCGCCTCTATGGTGTCCACAAGGAAACTAAGGACGCGAGAGCTACGAGCACGAGCACGGCTGGGCTCGACTGGCGCGCGCTCGCTGTCGCTGGAGCTGCGTTTAGGCGCCCATCGTCTCAGGGCATCACCGCCTTTGCCTCGGTGCGCGTGCTGCGTTGCATAAAGTAAACAACGCAAAAGCGAGTGGACATTCAAAACGGCGCTTGCACGACCTTCTAGAAATATAGTGCGTTCCGTTTTAGCACCTGCGATTTCTCAGCGCCGCCGAGCTTACCGATGTTAGCGGATGTCCATTGCCAGCGCAGTGGCGTCATAAAGCGCGTCAACGTTGAGCGCGTCTCTATGCAAACTCACTCGCGTCAGGCCCCTGCTTGCTTTCGGGGATGGTTTTTGCCAATACAAGCGTTTTGCTGACTTAAATATTTTATAAAGCACTTCCATGACACGGTGTACCCTTAAAATAGTGAGCAAGCTGTACATCGGCATAAGCCTGTCAGTTTAAAGCCCATGAAAAAAATAGGTTTCTTTGTCAGGGGCTTTATGTCATGTATTTAAACACACTGCGAGCACTTCTGTATATTAATGATTGAATACCGCATAGTTTTACATTTTCAGACGCGACCAAAATCACGTCATTTGCTTCTAGATACATTCCATTGTCGTACTCAACGATACCTTTTCGCATTTTTCCTTCTCTCGTACCTCTCCCACTACGCCGCTCCAAACCGCACTACCCTGGTATTCTCTATAGCGGGATAATTGCACAAGCCCTTCTTTCGTGCCAAGGGCTACGCTCCACTGGCTTCGCACCTCAACCAACTTGATTTACAAGCTGCAATACGCACGAGAGAGGAGGTGCCTGCACACTAACACGAATGGCGCTACTTTATTTCTTTTTTCCCAGGAGCTTTAGGAGCAGTAGAGCGCGACTGCCCTCGAGTGGACCATCGCACTCATTAAAAGTGCGACCACAAAGCTAGAGCAAATGTGCGAGGCCTTTGATGCAAAACAGCTTAACAAGGGCGCAATGATGTCATAGTTGATTATGCAGCTTACAGACTTTCTTTTGGGACACACGGCTTTTAATTTAATTCGGACAGAAGTCATGTACGATGACTATCCAAACCGCGATTTCTTTCTTTTTAATTGGCTGCTTCGCTTACTGACTGCAAAAATTGAGTTGACTCGGACGAGAATGCTTCGCATTAAAAAAGCGTGATGTTGAAGAAGCACTGAGCTTACTCGGTCCTTTATGCAGGATATTGTTGCACTCTCAGATAACTTGTTTATATCGAGCATGGGAGGCTGGAGCAAGGTAATTAATATGCGTAGCTTCGCGCAAAAGAGACCTCCAGGCTCAAAAGCCTTGTGTTCCAGCAAGACACTGCGTAAGTTTACGGCTTTCGTATTTTCATTTTTGACCACGATGGTCGACGACGGCGCTTTCAACGAGAGCCAGATAAAGTTTCACGGCTTCAATAGATGACCTCTTTCTCTCCAATGAATAATGCCGTCGTGCGGTCGAGCTATAGGTGTCCCCTTCATCCTCTTGACCAGAAAAAGAGGATGGAGGCATAAAAAAAAATTTCGTCGGCCCTTCCACTCGTGAAGATGGTTAACCAGCGAAGCTGAAATGTGCGCCTTTTTTTTTTTCTTTTTTTTTTCTCAGGAAAGACGCGTAGCATTCGGAGTTCTGTCGAGAGCACAGAGAAAATTTCAGATGTATTCCACCGGCGACCTTTCCGTTCCCATATTCTTTTCGTGGACGAAAAACCCTCGTACAGAACGCCTGCTCCGTGCTGTTCACATCTCCTACATTTGTTTCACTTTCGCGCACGGCCTTCTGGCGCCCGCGTTCTGTCCTGAATTCATTTGAATGGCTTTTGTCTAAGCGCAATCAGCTTAATTGACCCTGAAAAAGGCTCTCTTTTACGGTGGCGCTCTGACGTGAACAAAGAACGCTTAGGGGTAGAGCGAAGAGGAGGAAGAAGAATAAAAACGAAATAAAAAAGAAGACGTGCGGTTTGCGATGGGCAAACTCGGCCCGCGTGCTGAACAGCCGCTACGTACGTGAAATTAGATTTCACTATTGAATTTGAAATGGCGTTTCCTTCTTGCGCGGCGAACTTTCTTGTCACATCGAAATCTCGTCTTTTGTGCCGAGGGGAAGCTTGTTTGACTAAGGGGAGTGCAGCACCTGCTGTGCCTTAAAACGTGCATGGCTACGAGCTGCACGAGTCTCGTCGGGTAGGTCAAGGAGGAAGCTGGTGCTTCACGCTGTGCGGTCTTAATGCGAAGCATTCTTGGCGATTTCAGCCCAGTTTTCTGTAACGACTATCTGGCGACTATCTGGCCGTTCTCGTGGGCTTTTGTGGGCCGATCCCGGATATAGCGTAGTCTAAAAATGTAGGCCGATCCATAAGAGCACTCGGTATGTGCCGATATTCAATGAGCCTATCTGACACCAACTTAGGTAACTGGGTATCGCAACGACAACAAACAACATCATGCGCTACACTCCTCATTAGTTCGCAACATGTCGCAAAAGCATTAACTATTCTCTGCAGACCAATTATATCATTCATAAGTACCATTGTTACCAAATCGTGAATGTTTCGCATTACGTACCTAGATGTTAACTGGAGTTGAGTCTGCATAATCTTTCTTTTATATTTGCATATACAGTCGCATAATTCGCGCTCCGAATGTTTTTGTGCAGTAATGAAAATATTGGTTGGGCAACAAGAGCAAGCTTCATAGAGAATTAAACGCGCGCTCGAATGAAAGCAGGAAAGTCCCCCATAACCCGGAGGCACACACATCAAGTGGCGTCGTGTAGCCCAAATTTGGTTTCCAACTTTCATTTCAATTTATCCGAGCCCGGGGCAATGCGCCGTAATGGCAGAAAAATGTCTTCCTATCACGTAGTTCGCCTTTAGTTTAATCTTATACAAGTAGGAGTATGTTACATCACAGTATGTTTATTGCACATCACGAAAATGTAAGGTCGTGCAACGCCCGACCTTACATTGTCGCAATGTCGCTTGACTCCCGTGTAACTTGGTTACGAAAATGTAAGGTCGTGCAACGCCCGACGTTACATTTTCGTAACCAAGTTACACGGGAGTCAAGCGACATTGCGACACGCATAGTAAACTTTTCATTCGCGACTGTCACAAATGGTCACAACGGTCTCGCTGCATAGATGCCCAGCAACCGATACTTGATACATACTTGTATACTTGATATTTGCATACTTGATACTGAGCGCAAACTAAAGAAGGACGAAAGCGCAGACCGACAAAACAAGCGCTCACATCCAATTAAGCTTCATTTCAATCTCATGAATGTACACACGCGTAGAACAGTACTTGCACCACGCTGTAGATGCACTACAAGAAGAAGAAGAAGAAGAAGAAGAAGAAGGAATTGCTCTTGTCTCTCTCACACACACACGCACATACACGCACATACGCGCACATACACGCACATACATGTACGCACACACTGACAAGACAGGGAACGGCCCATGTTCAGGGCAGATAATACAAAAAATCGCCTATTAACTTTTAGTTATTCACTTCAGGGCGCGATGTTGCAATTGCGAAATTAAAGTCGAGCAGAAGTGAAGTCAAATCGCTTAATATAAGTGCAAAGGCTAGCATCACCTTCGATCATATCTATCCACAAAATCTGCTGAAGTACTGCCTGGATCGCAGACGCACACGCACACACGCACGCACACACAAGCACACGCGCGCACACACGCACCTCTCTTACACTCGCTCTGCACACTTAGAACGGCAAGCAGGGAGAAGGCAAGGAACGCAGTTTTTGCCAACAATATCGAAGGCACGTTCGCAGATTAAACATCATCAGTCTGCGCTGCATCAGCCTACTATCTGCGTGGTGTGATTACTGCTCCGGGCACGGCGTAATTTTCATGCGCGTGAAAAATACAGCTTCAGTTTGCGTTAATTATAAGCAGTATCAAGTAGACGCTCTGCTCTCGTATACAACGGCCACCATACCGTCGCCCGACGCAACAGCCACGGTGTTAGAAGTCGCGGGGAAATTGGGTCTTCCTCGGGAGCCGCGCCTTCGTGCGTTGGCAGCGTGCGAGTTCGTGCGGAAGGCGTGCGTGCCGAAAGCGCTCTCACCCTGAGGCTTCCCCGGGGACAGTATTCCATGACGAGTCCCACGTTCGGGTCCTCTGTGGTCAGCCCCACCAGACGAACCAGGTTCTCGTGCGTCACGTCCCTCATCTGCGTACACGCAAGCTTGGGTTGCCCCCACATGTGAAGAATCGCTTCCGTGTGCGACGCCCTACTTCCACATCTCCCAGAAGCTTTTTTTCTTCGTCACCATCAGACCAATAATAAAGAAATAAACACTGGACAGGCAGCTACATATGGACCCTACCACCGGGATTCTCTGATATCAGCCCTTAAAGGGCGCTGAGCGCAGCATAGGATGAAAAAAAAAAAAGAAGAATTGCATTTTACTCCACGTTGTGACAATGTTGAAGCTCTTAACGCTTTCGACTTGTTCCCGCGCTGCCGGCTGAACGCGTCACGGATTAGCTCAGATTTGAAAGAAAGCAACTCAAACGCCGCAAGACGGGCGTTAATTGCAACTGATCGCACTTGGTTCTTGACATTCAAAAATAACTTCAAGCGTAACTATTACCTGTTTTAGCTCCAGGAGTATGGTTCGCGTGGCCGTGAACTTGGTGATGCGAATGGTCTTGACTGCCACGGTCATGCCCTGCGTGGAAGACCAAACGCGATGCGCGCTTATATGTGGGCCGGCGCAGGAACACGCGCCCTGAACCATCGCGCATGCCTGCGGCACCTTTTCTAGGCGCTCGTGTCATAATCATCTGCCTCGTTACAGGCACCATCAAGCAAACTTTCTGAATACATTCTATACTCGCAAATAGTGTACTGGCGACTTCTTTTGCGCCAGTGAATGCTTGTCCCATATTTAACTCCATTTTCTAGACTTTTTGAACTTCGAATTAAAGCATCTTGACCATACATGTGGGTACAAGCAGAATGAACATACCCCGGAGATAAAAAATTCACGACGAAGGAGTTAAATTTAGGGCACGTAGTGACACGCCCAAAATGATGAGTTTGATGATGAGCACTCCGCTTGTTCTTCCAGTGTACTAAATTTTTTATCTAAGGTGGCCTCTTACGGTGGCCGATGTTGTCGTTGTGTCGCGTCTCGCCATCAGGGAGCGTTTTCTGTATACGTAAGCCGAGTAACAAGCTGATTACTTTGGCTCATGTCCTCCTTGCTATATGTGTGATTTGGATGAAGGTTGTGTTGACGTCAACAGTTTATCCGTCATCCTGTGTTCAGATGAGCCACTTTTTGGCGCAACGACACAATCTAAATATTACCTACAATATACGACTACAAGCAGGTGGTCCTGGGGCGGTATTCTGTAAGAGTCCAATTAGTGGACTGTTACAGAATACCGTCCCTGGTTTGAGCCTTCTCCTTGAACCGACGGCCGAGCGAGTCGCATTCCCCCGTGCTCACTAGCTGCGTTCCCCGAAGGGCGGTCTGATTGGTTGTGTGGCAGTGATAGTTCACGTAGCGTCTTAGTTTTTCCATTCTACTGTTCCTGAGTATAACCAACTGTGGTGGCTGAGTGGCTATGGCGTCGCGCCGCTGTGCACAAGGTCGTACGTTCGATCCCACCAGCTGCGGCGGCCGCATTCCGAAGGGGGCGGAATACAAAAACGCTCGCGTATACCGTTAATTTTTTTCGTTGAACGTTAAAGACGCACAAATACTGTTTGTTTTCTTGAAATAAACTTCAGCTGATAGGCAGTGCCGTTCTTTTTTTTTTCTTATTCCTTCTCTAGTCGTGCTGTTGCTGCTATGAAAAAACCACAGGTGGTTTTATTTAATTCGAAGCTCTCACACTACGGCGTCCCTCATAAACCACTGTGCCCGTTTCCAGACGTTAAACCCCGGAATTTCATTTTGAAATGTTTGTTTCTGAACATAGCAGAAAAACTTTGATTTTCTGATTGGTTGAATGATTGCTTTAACGTGCGAAAGTAACGACTGCGCTGCGAAAAACGCTGTACTGGAGGACTCCGAATAAATTTTGGTAATTTCTAAGTTCTTTAACGTGCACCTAAATCTAAAGACACTGACTTTTTTTTTTTACATTTCGCCCTCATGGAAATGAGGCTGCCGGGTTCGAGAATCGAACCAGTGACGCCGTATGCTCAACAGCAGAACGCCATATCCAGGTGGATATAACTTTTTTATAACGCCAACCATGTTTTAACCATTTCACTATAGTTGAAACATTCCTGCCGTTATCATTTAGATTTAACGACATAGATATCTGTTGTCTTTATGCACAAAAAATGCCGCGATAAACATTTTTATGCGTACATTAAACTCCTGATTGCTCTAGAAAAAAAAAGTTGCGAGATGAGCACAAAACACAGATTGACTTCAAAGAGCAATAAGACATAAAAGAAACCACAACGTTCGCTATGTACGTAACCAAGTACTAGAAAAAAGCTATGCACTACTCATGAGTAACCACCCTACCATGTGACTTTCATCGTGGATGAACGGCTGCCTCGCCAGACTGTCCTTTAGTAATTGTTGCGTGAAACTACATAATCGCAGCTACGCTAACTCAATGCACTTGTATTATTTGGCCATGCGGACATCATTGGCAGGAATAAATTACAGTGTGCAATCGCCAAAAATGAGCCATGTTTCTCAATTATGAATTTGGCGGTTATATTCATCTCTAACAGCTCACGCCATTGTCCTCCGAAAGAGAGCCATGTTTTGGAACACACTTAAGGAATGCTTTCATTGTGGTGCGAACGTAATTGCGCAATTAATTACCACGTAACAACTTCAGTTGATACAGACAGGAGTGGAAGATTGTATCTATAGTTTGACGTTAAAAGCGAGCAAGTGCGCAGTGGCATCACGTCAACGTTTCTATATCGGGCCTATTCCTTCATCCGGGCCACAGTGGTCGTCCTTAGCAGAATTAGCATGGACATCTTACCCCGCAGCGGCAAGAAATTTGGGAGGTTCGCGTCATCTACAGTTGGAGCGAGGGAAAGAAAACACTTGGCTTCAGGCGGCGAAGGATACAGTATTCAACACGCTGAGGCGGAATTTCAGCGGGATGGGAGAGTTATGAGTTTTGCATCAAATGTTGGGCAGTATTATTAAAGGAATATTGAAACGCCTTTTCAAAGTGGTAGAAAGAAGCTCCACCACAGGCTACTTCCACGTAAAGGCTGACACTTAGCAAGTGTGAATGTTGAGAAACTTAAGATATTTTAACCTGATACTATAGTGTCGGCCTTTATGTCACGGGACCTGGCGTCCTCGACATTGTCGTGACGTCATGACACAGAGCAACATCATGCTATGCAACATCATGCCACAGCAACACAGAGCTACAGTCATGACACACAGCAGCGATAACTCTAGGTACGACCACGTTGCTTGCAAAAAATAAATAAAAATAAAATAAAATTAATAATAAACAAGTGTGCTGCGCGCTTTTCTTCAGACTGTGCTTGGGTGTGACAGCTGCCGCCTACGCAGGAACTGAGCTAGCCAATGTATTATGACGTCACGATGCATCCATCTCCTGAACACCAAAACCAAAACTAATTCATGAAAACAAGTATTAATGGTAAATTATTTAGGGCGCCCTGGCGCTTGCAGGTACTTTCTTTCTTGGGTTTAGACGGTTTGCACCTTCATTTAACGCAAAAAAAGCTAAGTCAGAGATCTCATGTCCAGTACTCATTTAATGTAAAAAAAAAAAAATCTTTCAAAATCGCGCCCATCTTA
The DNA here is from genome assembly GCF_013339745.2 of Dermacentor silvarum. Lineage (NCBI taxonomy): Eukaryota > Metazoa > Arthropoda > Arachnida > Ixodida > Ixodidae > Dermacentor > Dermacentor silvarum. Next base: position 27,641,101 of record NC_051154.1, read on the forward strand.
TTTCTAGGTCATTCGCTCTTTCGCGGCCGCGCATTGCGGCTGATGCTAAAGTTGCAGCATGCCAGACGACCGGAAAGCAATCCGACTGGCGTCATTGGGCATCCGTTTCAGACCGAAGAGAACATTCCGGATGTTCAAACTCGTACGTTGCAACAGAGACAACTATTAGGCGACACAGAAGCACGCCCTGTAACGGTTCTCCTCGCTGCGGTAGAGCGAACGACATCGACAGTGCTTATTAGCGGAAAGAGAAGACGCGCCTAATGGTCGCCCCCTACAAGCGTCGTTCGATTGCGATGCACCGCCCAAAATAACGAGCGCCGTCTAGTTCCTGGAATCTCTGCATGGAGTGAGGGGATTATCCTGCCAAGGCTTAGCTGGGAGCGGAAGCGATCCTCTCGGTCGCCTTCGCGCATCTTCCTCCGCAATGCGTCCCTTCCGGACACGTCACAAAGAGCTAAAACCGCATTCAACGCCGGCTTCGCGTTTTCAGCTTTGCTTGAAGCTTGCATTTGCAGCCGCCTTTTATATGCCGCTCTTGCTTTCGAAACGATATCGCTCGCCACGCAGAAACATTTTCAGTTTGGCACGCTCGGCTTGGGATTTCGTTCTTGTGCTTTCCGGCGTTAAGCTGTTGCTATTTTAGATTTCCGCCTTTTCCAGCGAATATTTTACAACAGGCAAGCAAAAAGAAAAAAAAGAAGGGTGGGTGTAGTTTTTCATTTACCACATACACCCCCCTTCCCCTTCAATGTTTTCGCATTAAAATACGAATGGCGAAAAAAAAAAAGTGCGGAGGAGGAGGCAGGAACTGGATTTCATTCAACTTCGCAAGGCCGCCGCCTCTCTATGCAAAAGTTACGCTATCGCTGTTGTCAGACGGGCCATCAGTGTTGGGCTGCAACAATGCTTCCAGCTTGTGTAAATCATGGAGCCTCACCGCTTTAGAAAAAACGGAATGCACTTTACGGTGTCTCTCGTGTTCTTTTATATGCTGAATGCTTCGGTGGTTACCATCGCTGTACTGCATTTGCCGTTTTTCTTTTCTCCTGAAAATAATGAAAGAAAAACCTGCAGCGGTTCAGTTTTACTCTGTCTCTCTCTCTCTTTCTATCTATATATATTTCATTTTCGCCCGATGAGAAATCCTCTGTTCTCTTCAGCTGACACAGATTTGGTCTTTTAAGGTTCTACTTTAAACACCTCCGGCACAGCTGCCTTGAAATAGAAACGAACATCACGGTTTCCAGCCTTCACGCTACGCCCTCGTATAACGGTATAGTATAAAGCTGAAATCAACGCCCTTACCTTGTAAATCCCAACGTGGACATCGCCGTAGCAACCCTGTGTAGAGCAGGCGCCTGCAAACCTCTGCGCCAAGGTTAGAAAAAAGAAAGAAGTATAACCAAGGACGTTCTCCCTGTACGCGTCCCTCTTAAAGTGCAACTCTTTCATCAAAAGTGCAACGTCGAGACGTAGGCCGTCGCTGAGAAATGTTTAGAGACGCACTGAAATGAACGGAGTGAACCCAATTAAGCCAAATTTATGGGAAAGATCTCAGGCTTATCCCTACAGCTGTTCATTGTTCATGGCTTAGAAATGCGAGCGAAACTGGGACTTTCTTACCTCTGTCACCCTCGCCGCTTTTTCTTTCTTTCTTTTTTTTTGCAAATTGAGAAGGCGGTAAGGCAGTAATGTACCCACACTAACACCATCATTTGGAACTTTTCGGGCGTGTCTGTAACCGAGAGTAAAGCGCTGTTCCCGAAGAACTCACGGGCGAGCCTTTGGACAGGCCTTCGTCGTTGGTGGCGAGGCTACTAGCAGACTTCCGGCTTCTCTCCGGAAAAGCGATGTCCTCCCACTTGATGCTCCACCAGAAGTTTGCTAGTTGCGTCTCCAGCTGCACCCTCCGGTAGAACAGGAGGGCGACTATGGCCATGCCGAAGAAACTCAGCAGCGTCACCAGTGTCACCACGATCAGCAGCGTGGGCGATTCTGCGCACGACGTCCAGACCGCCATCAGTGGCAGCTTCAGTGTCGGTCAGCGACCTCACATATATAGCTGTACAACAATCTGGATTTCTAGTCGGATTACCTTGCTCTTACCCCCCTCTCTAATCCTCCCATTTGATTCTATTCCCTCGTTTGTACCATACGATACGTTATTAAAAGTAACAATTGACCAGTAATAACGTCAATCTAACTGGAACATTTATTTAACTTTATGGGAAAGAAGCGTCCGATGTAATCAATTTGACGCATAATTTTATGCATGAAAAAGAAGATTGTGGGCCTTTATGCCACTTGTCAGCGTTAACAGACGGCAAAACACTAACTGCGTGTTCGCTTTAACAGTGTACAGAAGGCTTTAATAGTGTTCTCTACACTACTGTACAGAATGAATGAGGTGTAGAATATGCGTTGCTCGGGCTTTGCAGCCGAACTTCATTATACTGACAGCCAATATGACTAATTAAAACTAATTTACTACACGTTACCACTACGCAGCTTGTAATACACTGGTAACCCACAACTAATTCCGAGTGCGCGGAATGGATGAAACTGGCACCTTTTCGCTGGCAGTGAGGGGCGTCCCCAAGGAAGCCGCACTCGGGCACGTCCTGCGGTGGCTCGGTTCGCTGACCCGGCCAGTAGATGGTCACGTTCTCCACCGGCACCAGCACCTGTCGCGCCCCGTGGTACACAGCCACGGGCTGCGACCGAAACACACCATCATGGACGTCGGCAACATCCGCAACACAAGCACAAAATTAAAAAAAGGGTACTAATATGACAGGATGGTGCACACTCCTTGCGACATATTACAGACTATATAATTAATTTCTTTTCAGCGCTCTCGGATAACCCTCATCATCTCCCCCTAATAAAAGAAAAATCTAGTTCCTTCTCCTAAAAAAAATTGGAAATTAAAAAGAAAACAAATTATAAGATTGAACCCCAAATTGTGCTTAGTAATTATGGACATTTGACGTTCGATCTCAAACGCAAAATGAGAACGCAAATTTAGAATAGTATATTAAGATTAAAGCGTGAAAAGTGCACTTGCTCTTGTTGCAGTCTCGAAGTTGTTGTGATGAGGAAGGATGACAACTAAGTGAAATTAAAGCAGAGTATGTACGCATTATTTCAAGATACGGTGCGCATATCAATAAACACCGAGATATAAAAACATAACAATAGTTAAAACTTCAGATTAAAATCTTATCGGAAGATTAAATTAAATCGGTAGACACTACAGTTAAGCACCGGCAAAAAACTTAGTTAATAATGAATAGCCATACAAAAATGAAGGCAAATGAAAACAGGAAAGACAATTTGGGAAATGTACTTTTGTTTTATAAATTATGTTCCCCCTAACATGTAGAAGACGGTTAAACTTGCATTCGTAGTTATAATTTCTTTACAATTATCGAACAAAAAATTTCAAGAATTTGAGGTTTATTTACTCTATACTTTCTTTGGGTTCACGTTTGCTTGCTTTATGCTGTAGGTTCTTGTTTATCGAGTGGCACAGTACCCTGATTTTGCTAGCTCGAGATTACCGTATATTTACGGCTCTTGCAAACCTGCGATCTGTCACCCAACAAGCATTAGGTGACAGATAACAAATTCGCACAGGCGTTTGTGCAGATCTGCAGAGCTGCAGGTTATTCTCCGAACTTTTTTGTTGTTGTTTTGCCCTATAAACCTTTAAAAAAAATCAGCTCTTATTATGCACACTTCTGGATTCCGATTTCGATGCTCAAAGTGACGGATCATACCCGCATTTCGAGTGTGGTAGGGTCGAGAGCCTTCAATGCGTACTCCGCGATGCGGTCTCCATTGGCGTTGAAGTGGATTTTACCCGTCAATCCTGCGTCCGAGTGCAACAGTAAGCCGTGCATCTTGTTTCTCATTAGAAAATTTCATGGTAAGTTAAACACAATTACAAAAAGATTTGAAACACTGTTGGTGGAAGAGCAAAAATATCCTATCATCATCAAGCTTTCTTATCAGGGTCTGAATAGAAGTACGAGCTCATTTAAAAGGGAGTAATAAATAAACAATATACAGCGGAATGTCTCCAATATTTGCCTGGTTTAAAGGTTCAGGTCCGCATGATTTAGAAATATGTCAACAATCTCAGCTGAGGCTCTACAAAAAGGAAATTTGCATAAAACTGTAGGATAGTTTGCTCGGACGCACGGGTAATTTCAGGAGCTTTTATTCCGGGATCTGTCACAATAACTAAATATTCAAAGGTGGTATTGAAAAAAAAAAACAAAAAAAACTTTTATATTATTAGAATCATGTTATCGAGCTCCCAGAGTGGTTTGGTAAAGACAATCTCTTCTGACCCTGTGCTTAATTGTCCTGATTTGACCATGCTCTTTGTGCCCTGGTTTGGTATGCTTACTTCGGCACTAGGGCCGTACTTTAGGCGTGCTCTTTGAGATCTTTTCGGTATACCAAATATACCTTGCAGATCACGCGAGCGGCCAACTTAAAATCACTGGATGCTGCATGCATTTTTCAAGATACCGCAGTACTCGGCTGTTGGAACGGAAGCTTTGGCGGCGTTGATGGTTTTGTTGTCATTACAGATATTGTTTGGAAGGATGTTCTTTAAACCTTTTCACAGATAACCAAGCGCTCAGTTACTTTTTTACGGGCAAGATAGATAGAGAAGATTCTACAGTTAACATATTGCGTCGCTCGTTTACCTGGGGAAAGGCTTTCAGGAGCAAATGCGCATTCAAGAGGACATATATGTGCGACAGGCTGGGACGACGGCGTCAACCCCTTACGGCGTTGGGGAAGAACTGATGAAGTGAAACTTCGGAATGTAAAACTTAATGTTTCGAAATCTAACGTTCCCATTGTGCGGAAATTTTACCATGATAGCCGCAATTCTGCTGGGTACAACAGATATTGAAAAACTCAATGGAAGGTATTTAAAAAAGTAATAATTCTAACCTCCCGAGAATAGCATTGGCGAATGTTTTGTTATTTACCACAAGTGCCAGATTAGCAAGGAAAAGCGCTAAGCACGCCAGAACAAAATTGTCATTTCCAAGTGTTCAGCAATTCTACTTGAAGTTATATAGGGTGACTATTTTTAAGTTTTACGGAATTTTTAAAAATAGCCTGTTAACATAATTGCAGTACTTGAGCTGGATTACTCAGAGAGGCGGAAATTACTTGCCCGAGAAATGAAAACACATATTCAACTAATTAAGTTCCCTAATTATCTTCGGAATTAATTACTTTACGGCACATAATTGCAATTTACGAATTGTAGCCGGTGACATTGCGCTTCCCGACGTGACCAGGCCCATCGAGCCCTGCTAACTTTTCTTAAAGACACTGACTTGGCCTCCCGTTTATAGACATTATTTGTATTTTGTTTTGTTGTGTCTGTCTCCGTCATTTCTTCATTTCCTCTTTTCTTTCCTCGTGTTTTCAGTTCCTCTATTCCCTCCTCGTGAAAGAGTAGGCAGGCATTGTGCCCCTCTCGGTGGCAGTTGTCAGCTTGCTCCCTCCCTATTTCCTTCGTGTCCTTGTGTTATATGTACACAAACCAAATAATGATAATGCAAGGCGTATCCACTTGGAATGAATTTCCAGAATGACACCAGTTTGGAGATATGCGCCATAATACTCAACATCAAAATGCGCTGTTGTTCCGCTTACATTTTTAAGAAAACGCTTTTATGCACTGAAGCACAAAAGTAACTGGAACGCCCATGTATTTCGTCCCACACTTTGGGAAATAATATCTCGAAACTGGTGTCATCCCAGAAATTCATTTAAAGTGGCATTCATCTTGTAAGCTCACCGGCTACAATTCGTAAATTGCAATATGTGCCATAAAGTAATTAATTATGCGGTTAATTAGTGAAGTGTTAATAATTAGTTGAATATGTGTTTCGAGTTCTCGTGCAAGTATTGCCCGCATCTCCGAGTAATCCAGCTCAAGGACTAGAATTATGTTATCTGCGACGGGCTACTTTTAAAAATCCCGTAAAACTTAAACACGATCACCCTGTATACCTCGACTTCTCTGAGTTGCACAACATGGAATGGGAATTGAAAAGAGTGCAGTCAAGTTTAGTGGCCACCGATGAGTGTACCGATAATGGTAGCAGCTAACGCACGATATACGCTACACAATTCTTGACCTTCTGAAAACCGAGCATATCTGACAACATGAGACCTGTGGTCACGGATAATGGTGCTGCATTTCACACCAAGCAGCTCTCTGAGTGGGCATGTTGCTATTAACCTCCGGCAGATGGAGCACGAGAGTTCGTCTCCTTCTGTCCAGCTTTCGAACATTGCTCATGCAACTGTGCTTTCGGTGCATGCATATAAAGAACCCAGTGTGGTAAAAAATAATTCAGAGCCTCTCACAGCAATAGTTTTGCTCTGGGACGTTAAGCCTCCATCGTTCAATCAACACAGTTTTCAAACATTGCGGACCCAATAGAAGACCGACTATTGTATACCTCCCAGAGTAAGTTGTGGTCATATGTGCGCGGTCACATTGTTTTCTTTGGGAAAGGATGTACAAGACTGCAGCTGAAAGAGAACAATAAGTCCAATTGAATAACATCATCGTCAAGGTCCGCTTAAATTCAACTGTCCCGTAGAGTTAGAACGTCCCACACACATACAAGAACCCAATCGTCCAGCTGGAAAGCGCGGGTTTAGTAGGCGTTACGATTCGTTAGGCCTACTCAATTCACACTTTTCGGCTGCGTTGAAGGCTCAACAGGAGTTCAAGTAGAATGCCATAAGAAGTAATAATAAAATTTAAGGAGAGAAATTAACAAATGGAAGCCTCAAGCGTACGAAAGATTCGCGAATAAATTCTAATTCATTGAAAATGCTTAGCTGCTTAGGTAACCTCGAGTTTCTGATTGGATTAGAAAACCAACTGGCACTATAGCAGATAACTTTGAGCGAAGATCTGCCTTCTCGCTGTGCCTTTTAGGAAGAGCCCCAGATTATCGCTTGTCCACAGTTCGAAGAGCATGCGCAGTTCGAAGTGCGAGTTGTTTCGTACCGTAGCGCGTGCTATTCATGATGAGGTCGATAAGTGCACGGCCGTCCATGGGATCTCCACCGTTGGCGAGCGTCTCGTTCAGCGCCCATGCATACAGCTGGACACAGTCGTAGAAGCCCGCGATGAGCACGTTCACCTGCAAGACACAGCTCGTGTCCGCATACATTGGACTACTAGACGACCCCGTGGGTGCGGCCGTTTCACTCACAATGGAATCCTCGATGGTGGTGTTGAACTCTTTCCTCGAGTTATGCACCACCTGGCGCACAAATTGCTTGTACTCGGGGCTGGTGGGGATCTTGAGCGACAGGATCATCAGGGCCTCGTACATCTTACGGACTTCCTGCGTACGTGACGAAGGCCGGTGCACCGAGAGCCCCAGGATGTTAGGGCTAGGCTACATCAGAGTTGGTGTAAAGACCGAACTGCGCTTGTACTGTGTAATTTACCTCAAATGCTGAGTAGTTTGTCCTCAGCTAGTTTTCACACGGACCTCTGTATAATTTATCCCACAATTTTCTCGAACACACTTACTGGGCCGCATATCGATTCATGCATACAAGAAACCGTCCGCTATGGGTGTAATAGGTGAGCGACGATACAGCTACAAATAGTGCAAGAGAGAACATGCATGAAAAAAGAGACGCGAGCAGACGTAACGTCACCTGTGTCCGTGTTTCTTACTTTGTCGCTGTTTGCTTTTTTCGCTCCCTTTACATGAAAGATTCGACTCCAACTAGCCCAAACCATTGCAGACCCTCGATGTATACTAGATATAAAAAACAACAAGAAAACGAAAATAAAACAAGAAACAACATTATGCATTGCGGTTTAACATCGAAGATCAGGTGTCGTTGATTCAATAAAAAGAAGGAAAGAACGTTATCAACGAGACTAAGCAACTAAGCAAGTCTGGTGTTAGCGTAAACCGGACACACTGTAGGTATGAAGCACGTACTGACCGTGTTCCGGGAGTCCCCTTCTTTGTACCAGGAGAACTCTCCAAAGTAACGCTCGTTCTTGTACGGTTCGGCCGTGAGGAAGGCGAACTGACCGTCGTGCATGCCTAGATCGTGTGCGTCAAGCAGCAGCTGTCGAATGACCTGTTGGCATTTTGAGGACAGAAAGCGCAATTCACAGGACCACTTGGGGATGACACGAATGATGCGGGCGCAACTAACGACTGCGAAACTTGTAGAACAATTGTAGTTTAGTGAGAGGTGTGCCCTCATGACCGCTAACGTTAGTTCTTCCGAATGATTTCTGTGGTTACCGTCCCCCGCTGCCATGCCAGTGCTACCTACCTCCATGGATTTTTCTTTAACGTTCCGCAAAGATCTCTGCTTGAAATATTCGCTGGCCTGTAGGCGTCGCTAAACATTGCTCAGCGGTTGGCTATTTTTAGTAGCCACCTTCTCACCAATGGGCATCTACCTTTTTCGGAAATTGCCAGAACACTAAGCATTCATAACTAACTAACTAACTAACTAACTAACTAACTAACTAACTAACTAACTAACTAACTAACTAACTAACTAACTAACTAACTAACTAACTAACTAACTAACTAACTAACTAACTAACTAACTAACTAATTAACTAACTAACTAACTAACTAACTAACTAGTTCGCTGAGAATTAGCTAAATTCCAACTGCAATTCATTTATTGTATGAAATTCATGAGCTGCCTTTTTTTTTTCCCGTTTTTTAGTACAGTTGTCTTCCTCGTGCGTTAGCCAGATATACGAAGGGCATGGCACAAACTTTTCATAAGTGTGTTACTTTGCGAGAGAAAAAGCTATAAACAGTACAGTGGATCACTACGAAAAGCAAGCGTTTACAACACCAACAAACAGGCAGCTCGCAGAAGCATTGGTCATTAAAATAGAGAGAAAGTAGAAGAAAAAGCAGGAAGTTTCACCATTATTGCATCTGCTTCGCTATCTTACGCTGGGCAAGATGAAAGGTAGGTCACAAAAAAAAAAGTGATAGAGAGAGAGAGAAAGAGAGAGAGACGAGAAAACGACAGAATGAAGACATGCGCAAACACATTGCAAGTGTTGTGCCACACATTTAGAGACCGTCGCATGGTCCAGTTGTTTTTGGGTACCGCAGCAAGCCTCGAGAGCTAGCCGGTCTGTGTGTACATTTTGCACTGGGACTGGGTCACAATATCTCTTTGTTCGTGAAAGTCGATCGTTCAGCGTCTTAGACTCGCACTAATGAAAACTATCTTGAGGCAGAAGAATCTTGGAATAGGCTAGCTGGTTCATCATGAACGCAAGTTTTCAGCGCAAACAATACAAAGACAGACGGAAGACACATCAAAACAGGACCAGCGCTACATTTGAGCGCGGGTCATGTTCCGATGTGTTTCTTTGTTTTGTTTTCCTCTTTGTTTTGTGTGCTATGAAAACCTTCGTTTCTAAGAAACTATCTTGCCGTCGAAGGAAGGGCAGCGACAAAGGGCATGCTCTGCAGTTCCGTCGAAACCTCAAATACTGCGCGCAGCCCTTTCAACCACCTCAGCAGGGAATGACTAAGCATTAATAAAAACGACCTTCAGCAATTAGCGACGCAGCAAAGTGACTCGAAATGATGCCTAATACCTGCTTCTGCGAGCTACTTCATCGCTATGTACGTACAGAAGAGTGATGGAGAGTATGTACCTCGCCATCACCGGCCAGTAGGAAGACGCGCGCGTACGAGCGACCTTCGACCAGCAGCGAGGTGTAGTTGACGGACGATCGGCTAGAATCGAAGTCGCGGAAGACGGCGCGCACGCCCGTGTCAGGGTCAGCAAATAGGCCCTCGAGCGCGCGCCGCAGCTGCCGGAAGAAGGACTGCGAGCTGTCCGAGAGCACCACCAGGTGCCGCCAGCCGAAGTGGCGCAGCACCTGCACACCGGTGAGAAACGCGCACTGTGGTTCGTTTGTCGACCACGGTCTGGAAGCACATGTACATGGAGCTAGCTTCCAGAAGCTGCCTGCACATTTGTAGATTTATTGCGCGCTGTAATTTTCACGCGGGACTGTTTCACGCAGAACAGCCCTCGTCTCTTCTAGTAGGAGTCCAACTGCCCTAACTCGCACCTTTCTTTCTCAAAATGAGACTCTGCATTTGATCGTTAGCATGGCTTAGGAGTGGAAACAACCGATAGTATTGACTGTCCGTTTGCGAAGAAATCATTCTAATCATGTGTTTTACCCACAGAAGTACTCGGAACATGGCAACCACAAGGCTGACTTTTTTTCCCTGCGTGCGAAGAAACTTCCAGGCTGCGTGCCTATAGGCCGTGAAACTAATTCCTTTTTTTTTTCTTTTTTCGCAACTCACCTGTTGTAAAAAAGAAAAAAAATCTGTTGAAGCAGTGAGCGAAGTGAGCGTGCCTTACCTGGAGGAAAGCATCCCGGAGCGCGTTGATGGTGAGCGCGAGGCGTACCAGCGTGCCGTAGATGGTGCGGTCCTCGAACTGCGCCCCGACACCAGCCGCCGTGCACACCGGCACGTTCCAGTGCGAGGCGAGTCGGCCCACCGAGTCCACGGCCATGGAGCAGCCGGGACCCACGAAGGCCGCCACGCCGCCGCCCAGGTACTCTTCGGCCGCATAGTTGCCCGCGTAGTTGTTGATGCATGACGTGTAGCCGCGGCGGCCGATCAGCTCGAACGCAATGTGCGGGTACAACTTGCGAACCTGCGACGAAGCCGCCGCCATCACCGACGAGGCCGGCTGTTGACCCAGATTTGGCTGAAGGCCAGGGTGCGTGTATGCGAGCGTTTAAAGAAAGCAACCGTTGGTTTTCAGCGGCACATGCAAAGATGGCTTTGAACCGCGGTTCAATGACGTAGATTGAAGTGACAATTCGCACGCGAAAGGTTCGGTTACAGTAATAATTGCCAGGCTCAGCGCCTCTATAATATAACTCCGTCAAGCTAAGGATACCACAAGTTAACTTTGGTTTAGCCGCACGACAACGATCACCTCTTTCTTTCTATGCCCGTGTCTAGGTTTCATAAATTAATGAACCAATGTCGACGTCATTTCTTGTTTTCGTTTTGTGTCAAAAGTTTAACTTTCTATTGTCACCTCGAAGCGACGCTTATTTCTGGTGACTGTTCACTGCCACCGAGGCGGCAAGATCGTGCTGTGCCGCGTCCCAACCGATTACGCGAATGTTTGGCTTGAAGAAATCGGTGTGATAACATACGCCTGAACCGTTCGCTATACTGCCTAGCATGGGACTAATTTTCATCGGTTCTTTCGGCAACGCTACAGGCGCAGTATCAGTCACAAGGAATGAACCCTCGTTCTGTGATCTGCGGAAAACCAACGGGTGAGAGATAATGCTGTCTTGTATGCTTGCACGCACAATCTGCAGCACTTCGCAACAGCACCATTCCGCGCAACCACCTCGCGATCGTCAATTGCTAAATGCGTCCACATGAACCACAATACCTGCTTCACGCAAATACTGTATGGTACTTTCAGGAGAATTCGCGGACACTTTTTTACATAATTTACCGCTGTAGATAATGATGCTCGTCAAAAAACATTGTATCGTGGTCTTTTAGAATACACGAAAGCCTGCCGCAATATCAGTCGGCGGCCGTTTGAAAAGATGGCGATAATTTTAATTAAATTATGGGGTTTTACGGGCCAAAACCAATGGAGATAATTCCTAAAACTCAAAGTTACGCAATATGCATACGAAAACAACATAAATGGAAAAGAAAGAAAACAAAACCCTTTGCTCGACTCATTTCGAAGTCGATGTGCATCGAGGGCGGAACTCGTGAGAAGAACCAAGTTGTTCTCGTATGCGGCCTCAGTGAGGCCACAGGTATACGAATAGGCACTCTGGCTTTGATTTCTGTGGTTATCGTATCCCGCTGCCATCCCAGTGCTGCCTACCTCCATCGATTTTTCTTTAACGTTCCGCAAAGATCTCTGCCTGAAATATTCGCTGGCCTGTGGGCGTCGCTAAACATTGCTCAGCGGTTTGCTATTTTTAGTAGCCACCTTCTCACCAATGGGCATCTACCTTTTTGGCAATTGCCAGAACACTAAGATTAACTAACTAACTAACTAACTAACTAACTAACTAACTAACTAACTAACTAACTAACTAACTAACTAACTAACTAACTAACTGTTAGTTACTAACTGACTAACTGTTAGTTACTAACTGAATAACTGTTAGTTACTAACTGACTAACTAACTAGTTCGCTGCTTGAGAATTAGCTAAACTCCAACGGTAGTAGCTGCAATTAAAATATTGTACCAAATTCATGAGCTGCCTTTTTTTTCTTTCTTTCCCCATTTTTTTAGTGCAGTTGTCTTCCTCGTACGTTAGCCAGATATACAAAAGGCGTGACACCAACTTTTCATAAGTGTGTTACTTTGCGAGAGAAAAAGCTACAAACAGTACAGCGGATCACTACGAAAAGCAAACGTTTACAACATCAACAAACAGGCATTTTTTTTTTTTTGCAGCGATAATAAGCCGTGTAGAAATTGCAATGAAACTGGAACTTGATATTAGTTTAAGGCTTTGTTCTGCTTGTAACGCAAGCGTTACGTCTGAAAGTAGCTATGCAGTATACAGTATACAATGTCGCATGTATGCAGATTAATTCTTAAGCACCAGGGATAACTTGAAAACTGACCAAAATATACAACGCCGCCGCCTTTGGCTTTGCTCGCACACCACTGAGGTTGAGAAACGAACCTTCGACTTCGAAATTTGTCGCATTGCATACCAGCTTCGTTCCGGTGGACGCGGGGTAAAAAAAAAAAAAGAAAAAAAAATTCCACGCTGGGATTCAGCTACTTTTTACATGAACGGGCGTTCTTTTATTAGGAGTTGCCTCTGGCGCCACAGATGCGCAGGCATTGAAAAGTTGTATATAGTGTCCCCGTGGATTAGTCTTTCACGGTAATCGGAACTTCTAGGTCAAGCTCCATTGTCCAATCTTGTAGCGTCTTGTGCGGCTCCATGCGCGGTGAGCATCAAATGCTGGCCCCTCAGGGTCCCGGCAATTACCTCGACCGTAAATCAGCCGCGCAGCAGCAATGGGCCCCACGAGGATTGCCGTCGCCGCCACGGATATTGGCTCATCCCGATGCCAGAGGGCGGGCGCGCGCAGCGCTGGGGCCCGGCTTAAGGCGGCCATATTTCTCCGGACCCCTGATCCGCCGTGCTCTGGCCCCGTTATTTTTAGGAGGTCGCCCATTCCGCTCGCGTGAGCCGCGGCCACTTGCTCGAGGACCGGTCGCGTACCTTGCCCAGGGCCCGCTAGTGGCCAAAGGCGCATGAGTGCAGGCTGAGGACATACCGGCCCTTAATTGCGCAAGCTTTATTTATGTTAAGAATTCACTCACCAAAATCATTAAGTTGTTCGCGCTCGACTAGCTTCTATAAATAATACACGACAGACGTCTATTTTGCCTGAGAACATTTCATGGAAGCGACATATGCTTGGTTGTTTTGTCGACCAGAAGGAGCCGAAGAAGAAGAAAAAAAAAAACGGTTATGGAGGATTTGGGCATCATGATTTCGACGTATTTCTCCCGTCTACGAAATATATAGCAAAAGCGGGCAAGTGGTGCTCGCTCGCGCTCCACGTGGCGATCACTACGAAGCTCAGTTTCTGAACACGCGTGAGAGGCCACGTGGACGCTGCAACGGCGAGGTTTCGTGACCATGGCCGCTGGTCGCTCCGTTTCCGCCGATGCCTGCCTGGTTCGCACGAGGAGAGATGTAACTCGCGCACCTCGCTGTCACCTTGCTACCTGTTGAGATTCAAACGGCGGGGGGGTACAAGTATCCGTGCCCGTACAATAATGGCCGGGACGCACAGACACACAGTGACCACACTGTGCCTCCACTGAGCAGCAGTCTGCGCATCGGACTATTCGTGCCGGCACATATTGTTGCGAGGACGAGAGACGCTCTTTGTCGTTTAGAAGATGACATTTCATTTGGTCGCCTGTATGCTGTCCCGCTACTGTCAAAAATACTCGGTACTGCCAAGCGTGGTGCCCCTGCTGCGCGTGGTGTTTCTCCACGAAATTAACGTGAGTGCCATGCAGAAATGCATCGCATTACCAGCGCAGAGGAACGACTGACGAGGAACAAAATGGAGGACGAGCGCGGAAGTTCACCTGGGGCTCATAATAAAAATCCGAATCATAATGTTAATTAGGTTCAGGTCCAAATTACAACACCAAGGTAGCATAAGACAAGGGTTCCAGTTATCCAGTGCATGTACCGGGACCTTTGTTTACTAACGCGAAGCATTCCTGTCCGAAAGCCGCCAATTTCTTGCGGGTGAGTGGGGAATCTCGCTGTTTTCGTGGGCCGATTCCGGTTGTTTACCAGGCTACTGTTAAATAATGACACGTACATCTGGGACACTGATTCAAACCAAGCAGTTTGTTTATCCCAGGGTCCGGCAGTTTGACAAAGTTGTACTAACTTCCCTACGGCAGCGGCCCGCTTATCTTCGTCATCATGTGCAGAGAAATCGCGCAGCTTTACCTTTCTGTACACGAACATCAGAAGTGTGATACCTGAACATATCGCTCTTTCGTCACTTATTGACTCAAGCTCGGCGTACCTTGTAGCTCTCACCGAAACATGGTTGGATGACACGTATCCTGATAGCAGTATACTTGTCACATCATCAGAATTCAATTTCTTTCGCTGTGATCGCAAGCAAAGAAGAGGTGGTGGTGTGCTCATTGCGGTGAAAAAAGATTACGTTATTTCGCCTGTCAATATCACCACGTTTCTTGAGTGCGTCATCATGTGTATTCACTGTAGAACGAAGGGAAATGGCACTGTAATCGCTGGAACTTTTTATCGCCCGCCAAATAGCACTTATTTCTCAAGCGAATTTCATTGCGTGATAAGTGAAATCTTGGCAATGTTTACTAATTCAGTGCTAATTATTTTTGGTGATTTCAATTTTCCTTCTATTAATTGGAACACTCAGTCTGTTCCAGCTTCGCAAACTGAAGCACGTGGTTTCCTTCATGCATGTCTAGACTTTTCATTAACACAACTCATTACAGACCCCACGCGCTCTTCAGCCACGTCAGCCAATATCCTTGACCTCATTCTGACTAATGACCCCGCCTTCTGTTCGCATATTACTCTTCTTGATGGCTTGCCCGATCATGCGATAATCACTGGTCAACTGACGCAAACGCCAAACAAAAAGAAAGTTACGTCTAAGCGCATACGATGCTACAAAAAAGCTGATTATGCAAGTGTCAATTCGGAGTTGTCATTGTTTACCGACCAATTTTTAGAGAACCATTTATCACGAACAGTTGAAGAAAACTGGGTATTATTTAGGGATAAGTATTGTAGACTAATTGAGAAGTACATACCAGTTATTACTATAAAATGCAGCAACAATACACCTTGGTTTAATATTCAACTCACACGTCTCAATAACAAAAAGAAGCGTCTCTATCGAAACGCGGACAAAGACAGGCAGTCTGTATCATGGAAACGATCCGAAAAATGCGATGCCCAGTACCAATCCCTCCTTAAAACAACACGTCGGCATTTTTTTCGTCATGACTTAGCATCGATGCTTATCACTAATCCTCACAGGTTCTGGCGCATAATAAATCCGGTTTCCTATCCAGATGTTATCCTCGCAGATTCAAATGGCGAGATAGTTCCGTACTTTATGTGTGCGCAGATTCTAAATGACACGTTTTCCTCAGTGTTTAGTCATGGAGATATCCCTACGTGTCCTACATTGGACGCACTTTCTGATGTGGGCATGTCTGAAATAGTAGTTCACGAAGTAGGTATCTTTTCTTTGATGAGCCGACTAAAATTATCATCTACGTGTGACCACAATGGATTCAATCACAACATTCTTAAAAAGACAGATGAAGGACTATCGCGTATACTCTCCGCAATATTTTCACAATTCTTGTCTAACTCAAGCATTCCTAGCGATTGGCGAATGGCTAAGGTCATTGCAGAGTTCAAGTCCGGTGAGCGTTCTTCAGCCCTCAACTACAGCCCCATATCCTTAACAAGTACAATCTACAAGCTATTAGAACACGTCATACACTCGCAGGTTATCAATTATTGGGAAGAGAACAACTTAATTTGAGGGTATCAGCACGGTTTCCGCAAGTTATATTCGTGCGACACTCAGTTAGCTGGCTTTATTGATGACCTGCATTCATCCATAGATGCTGGTATTCAGGTCGACGCAATATTCCTTGATTACTCGAAGCCATTCGACCGTGTTCCACACCATCGTCTTCTAACAAAGTTAGCAAGGTATAACATTCATCCTCTATAGTTCTCGCATGGATTAAAGACTTCTTATCTTGCAGGATGCAATTCACATCGGTAAACAATTTTAACTCTTCATGTGGCCAGGTGACGTCAGGCGTACCGCAAGGCAGCATTCTTGGGCCATTACTGTTTCTTGTTTTTATTAATGATTTACCAGACAGCGTTTCATCCAGAATCACACGTTTCGCAGATGACTGCGTAATTTACCATAACATTTCTTCTGTAATTGATCAAGAGGTTCTTCAAACTGACCTTAACTCTGTAAGCGCTTGGTGCGATGCTTGGTTAATGTCACTAAATCTAAAAAAATATGGGGTTTTACGTGCCAAAACCACGATCTGATTATGAGGCACATAGGCGCGATTACGAAGGGGGGGGGGGGCGCTGCCCCCCCCCCCTCTCCCGTTCTTAGAATGTCATTACCAGAGTCCTGTTACCCAAATCATTTATTGTTTCTTTTGAGTTGCCTCTACCTTTTTCTTAAAATATTATTGTGGCTAAAAGCTAACTGCATCATTGTTGACGGAGACATGCGTGGCTTTTATTCATACTTTTGCTTTATTTCTGAACATCCTGATAATAGGAAATCAAGCGCATTAGAAGCACCAACGGCGGCTACCTCATCCGTATTTTTTCACTTCAACATGTTATTTTAATTTCCTGTGTGAACACTATGTACAGACACATTATATTTCAATATGTACACAGGCCAAAATTTATTATATATTTAAGGAGAAAGAGATAACCAACTAACAATTATTTCTAATGATATGGATAGCCTATGTCTAGAGAATGAATATGTTGTATGTTCAACTCGCTACAAATTGCTTTGCGCGCTTTTTTGACACTGAATAAGACCTGCAGACTTCAGTGACCTCTTCGGCAGAGTCTTTTATCAACGGTGTGTGAAATGCACGTGAATGATATGTGTTTCAGCATTGCTTCTCTTTCCAGTAGGTATTGCATGCTAGGGACTCAGGGAAAAAATTATAATAATTTATAACATTTATTGGGGATGGAAACATCGCAACGTGCATGCAGAGGTCATAAATATATATATAATTAACTTAGTAATCGAAGTGAGGCCAAGCCGGATTCACTCGAAATCAGAATCAATAGCAGTCATGCGCAGCAGAGCTTTTAATAGTACTCAGAATAATAAAAAAATGTCACAGTTTCGCCCTAAGGGCGAAGCAATGAATGCGATAGCAACACAGCAATGTCATACGAAGTAAGGTGAGCGGCTTTGGTAGCAACAACACGCAGAACTGTTGTCGACGCCATCGGCGTTTTGCCCGCGTTAGCTCAAAATGCGTGCGGCGTTGGTGACTGTTGCTGGAGCCTCTGATATAAATAGGCACCTGGTGCCGCAGCTAAACGTCGCCTCCCTTCCCTCCCCCTCCCCCACGGCCTCTCGCGCGTCCGAAGAAGGCGCGTTTGCTCTACATATATGGTGATTGTAAAGGAGAAAAGAGACGCCTACTTCTGCAGCCCTTAAGCGAGCACGGCGCAGAACGCGCGTTTGTTCTCCGCCGTGCGTTCACTCCCCGTGAAAGACGCGCCCCTCGCGCCCTTTCACTCGCACATACAGCGTTCGGCGCGCGGCGACGATTTCATCTCCAAATGACGTCATACGGAACCTCACGGCGACGGCGACGGCGACGGCGACGGCGACGGCGACGCCGACGGCAGAAATCTGCTTTTGAGTGTCCATATAATTGCTATCGCAATAAAAAGAAATAAAAAAAGAGGCTGCAGTTTCGCCAGAAAGGCGAAGCAGCATTAGTGATAGCGAAGCATAATATAATTACACGAAGGAAGATTCTTCCCGTATAAATCCATGTAAGAGCCGCACCCCCAACTTGAAAGTAAATATTTTTTAAAAATCCAACCGAGAAGCAATCGCATTCAGCGCTGATTCCGATTGCGCTCCACTGCGAATTTTCTCGCGCAGCGTACTTTCGCACGTCACAACTATAAAAAAAAGTTGGTTACAGCTTAAGAAGACAGGAGAGGGCCCCGCCCTGATCACTGAAGCGCAGCAGCCGAATTGCCACCGCGACTAAAGAAATAGTCCCGCTGACACGACTCGGCCCCGCCCGAAGCGCGGGCTGCCGTGTCCTCTGTCGGCGGGGTCACCGGCCGGCCGTCGTCAGTGTAGAGTTACGGTGGCTACCATACTAGAGTGCACACCCATTGGTGGATGCTCGTGTGCATCCGCCTTTGAGGGGCAAATGCCGCTGCCTTTTCAAGTTGTACACGACTATACATAGCGAGAGGAGGCGATAGCGGAGGTTTACGGCGGATTTCATAGTCGTTGTTGGAAAAATTTGATAAAATAGCCCGGTCCAATGTAAGGCTCGACAAAATTGCGGCAAAATAGCGCGGCCCTCACACGAGTCTGTACGTTGGTTATATCGTCTATATGAATTGTAGTAACATTTACTTACTAATTAAAATAGCAAACATCGTGCAATGCACGGACCAAGTAAACCTGTATATATCTCTCTGGATGACCACGAACAGTCGCAATCACAACGCTGGCATTATGAAGATCGCCAGCAGCGGGGGCGAACGATTCGTACAGCCATGCGATTCATCGCGACTCCGAAAATTACATTCATCATCATCATCATCTGCGTATTTTTATGTCCACTACAGGACGGCTTCTGTCAGCGATCTCCAATTGCCCCTGTCTCTTAACTTAGGCTATGTGATCTGCAACACTTGGGGCGTGGAAAAACAACCTAAGAAGGAAGACAGCGCGCATGAAGTTAGCAGCCATCCCTGCTCGCCCTTGATCGTTGCAGCCCCCAATGATCACCAACTATTGGATACGGCACGCGGGCCGCGTAAGCGTCAACCGCGCACAGTCATTCGCAGCTGCGGCAGGGCTAGATGAGAAGAAGCGTGCTCTCCTCCCAAAGCGCGCATTTTGTCATGTGACCTCCAACTAACCCGAATATTGAGCGCGTGGGACGATAATGTCCATCAAGCCGCCATCCTTTTCGGTTCAGTGTTACGGGCTTTTTCTCGCACCCACAAAGTATGGGTCGCTCACTCATATGACTTTTGGACTTTATACGGAATATCACGGCGGCGACGACAGCGAAAATTTGCCTGGAATGTCGATGCAATTGCTGTCGAAATAAAAGAAGAAATAGAAAACAGGCGTCGAGCTCGCTTCTACCGCGGCTGCGGACGTTGCAATGTGCACTGGCTACAAACACAGCATGAGCACCAACGGCAAAACCAACCGTGGGCACCTCGCTTATGGGTACTTCGCCAGAACCCGTCTGACGCTGAAAAGGAAGCGCATTTTCCACTGTATAAGCACCAGCGGAAACCTAACACTAGGCGCGCGGGGAGACAGCGCACGCGAAGGGACCAGCCATCTCGGATGGCCCAAGCTTGAACTCGGCGCAGATTAACTCCAAAATAAAGCGCGTGACCCGCGTATGTATGGAAGAGGCAGGAAAAGTAGGAGTTGAGGACCCGTGTGCTCTAGCTGCTAGGCGAAAGAAGACTCCACGCCGCTATCAAGAAGGTTTCTCAGCTCACGTGTTTCCATCAGCGAGTGACATGTACCGCCAGAGGTTCTATGAAGTACTTGACACAGTGCTGTCTTCGTTAAACAACAGGTATCCACCTGATAAGTGGCAACATAAGTCCCACATTGAGCAGCTTGCCATAGGGAAGGAAGACGAAGCATATATAACATAGCTCTACGGTGACGACCTTGAACCAGGACGCCTGATTTTGCACAAAGACATGCTGATTGACATTTTAAGCCAACAAAAGTCGGCATCATTGCACACATTCGGGGACGTCGTGCACATGTTTACGGGGGGCAAGGGCGAACACCTGCGAAACCTTTTGCTGGAAATGGCCAAGCTAAAAAAATTGCGTTGACCATACCGGTCTCGTCGACCACATCCTAGAGGTCCTTTTCTTGCCTTTGGCGACTGAAAATGTACATGCGGTCGACGACTGGACAAGCCCGTTTGAACCATCTGGCAATTTCGCATGCCCACAAAGAACTGTCCCGCAAAATCAATTTGAATAAGATTGCCGACGACTTCATTTCCAAATCAAGTGCCCGAATGAACACTTTTTCAATGATGTTGAAATCATCGCATCAGACAACGAACTGATGTCTTTAATAGGAGAGAAAAAGGCACCAACTTACAAGTGAAAGCAAACCACCTGGCTTACAAAACAACGCAAAAAGTTATACAACGGAACGAAAACGGGGTACATAACAGCGCAAGCAGAGTGAGGACATTTGGGTAAGAAAAGACGCGTGGTTGCGCTATTTGTAAAACTCCCTAGTCTATCTGTGCATTTTACTTAGTAATGTTTATTCGTCATTTGCTGCATTTCCCGCTCAATAACACAATCCACGCTGTTCCTATATTTGCTATCGAGTCCTTTCGCGCTTTTGAGCTATTGTTGTATTATTTATTTATTTGAGCACCTGATAATTTTTGCTCTGTAATCCTTTATTCTGCCTCCGGAAAATAAACGAAACCGGTGGCATAAGGCATGCTTTGACATGTAATGAAACTATGGCGTTATGGAATCACATTATACTTATGCTAATAATTCTAATCATTCGTTGTGTTCAGAAATGGTTATATATCGTTTAATGTTTATATAAGTTACGTCTTATCTTCTCAATAACTGACCTTTCGTCAGGAAAATATTTTTGATTGTATCTTTTGTATTAAAACTTTTACAAGGCGTTACATTGCTTTTTTCATAGATGTGTACTTGTGCGGCTTAATACGCACAAAACACACTTATCTCCCTAACGTGTTTAACGAAATCCGCTTATCGCATGGCTCAACCAAGAGACGCCAGTCTCTTGGCGGTGCGAGGGCATCGAGTCAGGCTGGAAAACTGAATTGTCTCCTCCTCTGAGGTCTTGCAAATACTCATATAAGCTCGTCACTTCAGTGAACAATCTTTCGAGGTCACACGAAGTTTCTAGTGTAATTGTTATTAAGGGTACGTAATATATATATATATATATATATATATATATATATATACGTGTGTGTGTGTTTGTGTGTGTGTGTGTGTGTGTGTGTGTGTGCATACATGGGTGGGGTTCGGAAAGCTGCTCAGGCCCCACCCCAGCGTTTCTTAGCGCACATCACGATACGCTCATTCGTTCATACCACGCTCTACAACTGAGTGGAATAACCTGCCATCTGACATTGCAACAGAACTCGACTTTAATCAATTTCAGAAACTTGTTCGGTCGTATGTTATGCCCTAAATGTTCTTCAACCGTACTCGTCCGTTTTTATCGCTCTCCCTGTTTTTTTCTTTTCTAGGTTTTATATTTACTTACAGTTAAAAATAACTGTTTCGTAGTGCTAAATTTCAGTGTATTGCATTGTATAAACATTGCATTGTTCTGCATTGCATAAAACGAAACTTTGACACAAGTTGGGCTTACGATGTTCCTTTTTTAGATGTTTTATTTCTATTTGCTGAGTGTGATTGCCATGAATGTTCTTCGTCTCTCTTTTTTACCTTGTATATTGTTGTAATGTTAGCTTTGATGATGTTGCATTCCCCCCTATGTAATACCCTCCAACTGAGGGCCTTTAGGGTATACTGAAATAAATAAATAAATAAATAAATAAATAAATAAATAAATAAATAAATAAATAAATAAATAAATAAATAAATAAATAAATAAATAAATAAATAGTGCAGTCTCAAATTATGTGCCGCAGCGGTGCCTGGGTATGTGCCACTGGGTTTTCGTTTACTTTAAATATTATATCTTGCCATTAAAATAATTCTGTCTTACTTACTATAAATATAAACACTACAGCATATATCGCTACGTAACCGTTCGCTACACAACATTTACATTATTCGTACAACAGTTTAAAAATCATGAATGCTTCGCATTATGTAGACGTCAGCTACAGTTGAGTCGTCCAAAATTTTGAGTTATAACAGAATTAAAAAAAAAATCAATTTTACGTTTTCTCAACACTTTCTGCACGTAAGCGCCATCCGCGATTGGCCATCACCACAGCGATCGTCTCGTTATCACTCTGATCGATATCGTGAGTGGCAGGTGCCCGAATGCCGGCCAATCAGAAATGCGTCCGAACAGCGCAGAAAATGAGGACGGTATGGCACACCACGAGGGCTGTCTCGCCCTTCTCCGTCCTCGCTTCTTGCGCCGTTCTTCTATATGATGAACCAACTAGCCCAACCTCGCACGCTTTCGCAATCAGGAGGCTTTCTTATGCAAGAAAAAAATTTAGAACATCGCTCCTGTGCTCCCTTCATCGTCCCTTGTCCCCCTGCGCTGGTTGTGTGAGGCTGACACACCGTGGTTTGATTCGCGGCTGATATACGAGATTAGCGGATGACGGACATTGGTGTGAACACAGACAGACAGACAGACAAAGAACTTTAATGGAGGTCCTGAGAAGCTCTGTTGCCCCCTCTCAGGGAGGCGACGAAGCCGCGGGCCGCACCCACGTCGGGACGGGGAGACCAAGCTCCAGCGCCGCATCGTGGGCTCTCTGGACAGCCCAAAATTGGCGTGAATGGTCGGAGCTCCGAAGAGCAGAGCTCCACTCCTCTGCAGTGCATCGATGCGGGCCCCTCTGTAACGAGGGGCATCCCCAGAGCATGTGTTCCAAAGTACTACATTGTCCGCAGCTAGGGCAGTCTGGACTAAAGCAGTCTGGATTGATGTAGTGGAATAAATTCAGGTTGGGATATGATCCCGTCTGAAGCATGCGTAGTGTGACAGCTTGAGGTCTGGTTAGTGTCCCGTGTGGGGGAGGGTATAGTCTTCTACCAAGGTAGTAGTGTTTGGTAACCTCGTTGAAGGTGGAGAGAGTGTCACGGAACTCGACGAGCCCAGAATCGACGGAACCTCGACTTGCAGTGGCGTCCGCGCGGAGGGTTAGTTCGCGCGCTTGGACGTGTGCGATGTCATTGAGGTTGCGGAGGGAGTCGAGTTGGGGTTCGAGATGGGCCGGAAACCACGTGATTGTATGTGGCTGGATGACTTTGCCTTGGAGAATTCGATGAGCTTCCTTGGCGATGGCACCAGAGGCAAATGCCCGAACCGCCGCCCTCGAGTCAGTAAATATTTCAGCTCTCTCATCGTCGAGAAGTGCAAGAGCGACCGCAGCCTGCTCTGCCCTAGCCGGGGTGCTGTCTCTGATGGAGGCCGCACAAGTGACGTGCCCGTCGTGATTGACCACCGTTGCGACGAAGTCCGATGTGTGCTCGTACTGGGCCGCGTCAACGAAAGTGACCGTGTGAGGCGAGGCTTTTATGCTCCGGAGCAATGCCACAGCCCTAGCTTTGCGCCTGCTCGCATTGTGTTGTGGATGCACGTTTTTGGGAAAAGGAGCAACCGTAATGTTGTCCCGTAGGTAATCTGGCATTTCACATGTGCGTTCCATCGCTACAGTGGAGCCGATTCCTAAGATCGCGAGAATCTCCCTCCCAGCAGGGGTGCTAGAGAGTCGTGATACTTGAGCCGTTTCCTGAGCTTCGATGATTTCATCGAGTGTATTATGTACACCTAGTTGAAGAAGGCGGTCCGTGCTGGCGTTTATTGGTACTCCTATCACTTTTTTGATGCTTTTACGGATGAGCGTGTCCAGCTTGTGCCTTTCAGAAGCGTACCACTTGTGCATTGCAGCCACGTAAATTATGTGACTCATTAAGAATGCGTGGAATAGCCGTAGGAGATTGTCCTCCTTTAGACCGCCCCTCTTGTTGGAGATTCTATTGATTAATCCAATCATGCACTCCGTCTTGGTCGTGATTTTTCTGAGCGTCGTGATGTTACCTCCGGTGGACTCGATGAACATTCCCAGCACCTTTAGGGTGTCGACCCTAGGAATGCTCGCCCCGCTTTTGGTGTGTAGTTCTATGTCAACTTCGTCCAGGGGCTTCCAACCCCTGGGTTTAGGACCTTTGCGGACCGGTCTGTAGAGTAGTAGTTCAGACTTCGTTGTCGAGCATCGTAGGCCTGTGCCATCGAGGAAGGTTTCAGTACGGTCGACTGCTTCTTGTAGGCTCGATTCCACTTGCCCTTCGCTGCCGCCGGTGCACCAGATAGTGATGTCATCGGCGTATATCGTGTGGTGAACTCTTTCGATTCCCGACAGGGATACCGACAGTTGCCTGAGGGCTAGGTTGAACAACAGGGGCGATAGCACTGCTCCCTGAGGCGTGCCTTTCGGTCCGAGTGAATACCCTTCTGATTTGTGGTCTCCAAGCTTTAGCGTGGCTTTGCGGTTCTCCAGGAATGATCTTACGTAACCGTGAAAGGCTTGTCCTAAGTTAAGATCCGAGATGGATTCCAGAATATGTCGGTGTGATATGTTGTCGAATGCCTTCTCTAGGTCAAGCCCGAGAATTCCCCGCACGTCTCTCGTATCTTGGTCTATGATTTGAGTCTTGATTAATTTCATTGCATCTTGTGTCGAGAGGCCTGGTCGGAAGCCCACCATGTTGTAGGGAAGGAGACCGCTCCGTTCGACATGCTTAGAAATCCGATTGTGAATTACGTGTTCCGCTACCTTTCCTACGCAGGATGTAAGGGAAATCGGTCTGAGGTTGGATAGGTTTGGAGCTTTGCCGGGCTTCGGAATGAGGATTACCAGAGCCTCTTTCCAACCTCGTGGGACTTCACCTGTTTGCCAGGCCTTGTTGATTTCTTCTGTAAGCCACGCTATGGAGTCGTCGTCAAGGTTTCTAAGAGCCTTATTGGTGATTTGATCAGGCCCTGGCGCGGACCTGGCATTGAGGCAGTGTAGGGCCTCCCTGACCTCGTAGACTTTGAAGGGGGCGTCCAACTCTGGGCACGAACCGCCCCTATACGTTGGGTAGTCGTCTGGGTTGGCCAAGCCCAGGGGGAGGTACCGGCAAGCGAGGTTATCCAGGGTTTTCGACACGTCTTCTTGGCGAGTGGTCTCATGTACGATTCTCTCTAGTACTTTACTTTGGTTGGATCTAGCATTGGTTGCGTCCAGGAGGTGCTTGAGGAGATTCCACTTGGCGCCCACTCTCATTTGTCCGTCAACCGAATTGCATATTTCATCCCACTGCTGTTGGCTTAGTACCCGACAGTGCTCCTCAATGGCTTTGTTAAGCTCTGCGATCTTTTTTCTAAGCCGCCGATTGAGCCTTTGCCCTTTCCACCTGTTCAGTATCGATGTTTTTGCTTCGAGTAGGTGTGCCAGCCGACTATCCACCCGGTCGACTTCGAGGTTGGTCTTTATCTTCCTAGTCGCCGCTTTAATATCTGCCCTGAGCTGCTCGGTCCATTGATCCAGGTTAACTATCGTGCTCTGGTGCTCTTGCTGGCAGCGCGTTTTCCGGATTTTTCTAAAGGCTTCCCAGTCAGTAAACACAAATTCACGTAGAGGTTTACATCCAACCTCTAGGGTTGTGACCAGAATGTTATGATCACTTCCTAGATTCTCGTTGAGATTGGTCCAGGAGGCCGATTTGAAGCCCCTGACGAAGCACAGGTCGGGAGTAGTGTCGCGCGTACAGGAGTTTCCGGTTCTTGTGGGGAACGCCGGATCTGTGAGAAGGAGGAGGTTGTGGTTGGTTGTGACCTGCCACAAGTCTATCCCTTTGAGGCGGGACTGGGGATAGCCCCACGCTTGGTGCGGGGCGTTGCAGTCCCCTGCCACCAGTAACGGACACGCCTTGGCCCGGCTCACTGCCTTATTGATGATGTTGGTAAATCTCTGTTTATGGTCGTTGGGCGAGCTGTACATGTTGAGGATGAAGATGCTCTCTTTGAGGTACCTCCCAGGAATAATTTCAATGAGCAAATGCTCGACCTTGTTGGAGTTACAGCCAATGTCGTGTATGATAAAAGTGAATTGATTGGCTACCAGGGTACTGACGCCTCGTTTTCCTACCTCCTGACATGTGTGTGCTGTATAGCCGGGTATTGACACCGTGTTTATGAGAGTTTCCTGTAGTAGAATGACGTGTGGCTTTTTTACTGTGGACCGAATGAACTGTTGGAGGACATTCCTTTTTGGTTGGAAGCCTCTGCAGTTCCATTGCCATATTTCCATATTATTTTGGTGTACCGCCATGTTGTGTGTTAGTGTTCACACCAGTCTGGTGTCCTTGCATCAGGCACATGTTCGAGACTGCCGTCTCCAGCTTGTCGCACCTGGCCACTAGGGTATGTATTGCCTCTACAACCTTGTCTAATACAGCCTCAAGCTTGTCTAAACGGCTGTTGGTGGCGTTTTCGAATTTGTCAAAGCGGTTGGAGAGGGCGCTTTTCGACTGTCCGCCTGCCAGAGATAGTGCTCTCTTTTTGGTTTGACCATTAACCACAGGTTCTGCGATTGGAACTTCTACTGGAATCACCGGTTCTGCTACTTGAACTTCTATGGTATCCTCGACCACAGGGGTAGGCGGCAGCGCAGATTGACTCGTGCACTCTTCTCCCGTCTTCCGATCGTCTTTTTGAGTGCGGCTACTTCAGACCGGAGCTGGTCAAGTGCCTGCTTTAGTAATCTGTTTTCCTTTTCTAGTTGTGTGATTCTATTATGCTCTGGAGATGGACCCCCCGTTACCTTTTTCGGTGGGGGCGGCGGGTTCCTGACTCGGTCGGCCCAGCTGGATCCCGGACTGCCGCCGCCGCTGCTGCTGCTGGTGTGCGCCCGAACGCGAGAGCGAGACCGCCCTCTGGAGCCGGATCTGGTTCGCGAAGCCGTGCGTCTCCGGGAAGTCGAGCGCTCCGCCGAGCGCCCGCGGGATCCGCCGCAGGTGCAGACGCGGTCACGTGAACGACTCCGTGACGTGGAACCTCCGATTAGCGCTGACTTCAAGGGAGCCGGCGAATTCGTCAGCCGGACTGTTTGCTTGTTTTGTCGTCGTCTTCTACGGCGTCGACGGACTACGTAGGGCATCTGGTAGCGTTGCTTGCAGGCCTTGTCTGCCGTGATGTGAGGCCCTCCACAGAGGGTGCATTTGGGAGAACATATGTGATTATCTTCGGGGTTGTTCATACCGCACCCCCTGCAGATGACATTTTCCGGTGCCGGACAGACATCGGCTCGATGACCTAGTCTACCACAGACGTAACAGATGTCGGTTTGGCGGCGGTAGAGTGAGCATTTCATCAGGCTTGGGCCGCATTTGATGTAATCGGGCACTTTAAGGCCGTCGAAGAGAATGATGACGGTGCTTGTGTTCTTAATTCGCCGCACCTCGAGAGCGCTGGGGTTCTTGGGCTGGATGATGAGGCGCTGTAATTCTTCCTGCTCTATGGCGGGATCGACGCCGTGGATGACCCCCTTGCATGAGTTCTCGGGGGCGGCGAAGTAAGCATTAAGCTCGTAGTTGGCTTCGCCAATGGTGATTGCCTCCACCCCTGCGTACGCCATGGCGTTACTTCTCAAGGGGGTGCTCACGATCATGATGTTTTGCATCATGTTGGGGCATATGATGTCCTCCGTGATATCAATCGCTTGTAGGTTTGCGGCGACGGTTAGGGCTTGGGCGACCCTAAGATGTCCCACCTTCTTGATGTCCAGGCCTCCGCGGGGGCGAACAATGACTCGAATGTGCTCCCTTGGCAAGTGGGGCAGCCTCGAAGCAGTAGTGATACGTTTCTTCACACTAGCCGGAGTACGGCTTCGTTTCTCGCCACGTGATGCGGGCGAGGCGCGGTCACCTTGCCTGGGCGCGTTCTTCGTAGCAGACTTGCGCTTGCTGACCGCCGTAGTCCATCCGACGCTGTTTTCAAACTCATCGGAGGAGATGTCCTCCCCTTCCACGGTGATTTGCATGGCCGTCGCCATCGTGACGTGGCCAATCGGCGACGCCGAGCGCGGATCCGCCGGAGAGCGCTAGGCTTAGCGCGCCCGCGTCGTGGTCACACTGACAGTCCTCTTGAAAATGGAGAAAAGTCCACCCACCGTAGCAAACTTGGTATCAGCGTGATCCTGAGAACGTTAGGCGTCGAGTGACACCAACTTTTTGACGCTGTGAGCAAAATATCCGGTCGAAAACATGTCAAGAAGCGGGAGCCGAAGTTCCCACGTCCGCACTCATCGGCTTCTCGTGAACACAGACTCCTTTCAAACTATCACGACACGAAATTATTACATTCTCTTGTGTGCACTTCCAGTCCTCACAACATTAGATCGTAGTTCATTCGCTGTTATGAACTGTCCTTTTTTTTTTTTTTTTTTTTTGGGGGGGGGGGGGGGGTGTCTGAAAACGTATTTATTAAGCTCTGTTCCTTTGAGAATTCGATGTGCCTCATAAACAACACTTCCCGGATCTGCAGAACATATTGCAAAACATTTTTTCCTCTTAAGAACTCCGGGATGCCACATTATA